>NC_041217.1:118040010-118040705 GCF_002837175.3 Physeter macrocephalus
ACATATTAACAAATTGAAGAATAAAAACCATATGATCATCTCAATAGATGCAGAAAAAGCTTTTGACAAAATTCAACACCCATTTATGACAAAAACTCCAGAAAGTGGGCATAGAGGGAACCTACTTCAACATAATAAAGGCCATATATGACAAATCCACAGCAAATATCATTCTCAATAGTGAAAAACTGAAAGCATTTCCTCTAAGATCAGGAACAAGACAAGGATGTCCACTCTCACCACTATTATTCATCATAGTTTTTGAAGTCCTAGCCACAGCAATCAGAGAAGAAAAAGAAATAAAAGGAATACAAAGCAGAAAAGAAAAAGTAAAACTCTCACTGCTTGCAGATGACATGATACTATACATAGAGAATCCTAAAGATGCCACCAGAAAACTACTAGAGCTAATCAATGAATTTGGTAAACTTTCAGAATAGAAAATTAGTGCACAGAAATCTCTTGCATTCCTATACGTTAATGATGCAAAATCTGAAAGAGCAATTAAGGAAACACTCCCATTTGGCATTGCAACAGAAAGAATAAAATACCTAGGAATAAACCTACCTAAGGAGACAAAAGACCTGTAGCAGAAAACTATAAGACACTGAGGAAAGAAATTAAAGATGATACCAACAGATGGAGAGATATATCATGTTCTTGGATTGGAAGAATCAATATTGTGAAAATGACTA
>NC_041217.1:118040845-118095879 GCF_002837175.3 Physeter macrocephalus
TATTGTGAAAATGACTATACTACCCAAAGCAATCTACAGATTCAATGCAATCCCTATCAGATTACCAATGGCATTTTTTACAGAACCAGAACAAAAATCTTAAAATTTGTATGGAGACACAAAAGAGCCCGAATAGCCAAAGCAGTCTTGAGGGAAAAAAACAGAGCTGGAGGAATCAGACTCCCTGACTTCAGACTATACTACAAAGCTACAATAATCAAGACAATATGGTACTGGCACAAAAAGAGAAATACAGATCAATGGAACAGGATAGAAAGCCCAGAGATAAACCCACGCACCTATGGTCAACTAATCTATGACAAAGGAGGCAAGGATATACAGTGGAGAAACGACAGTCTCTTCAATAAGTGGTGCTGGGAAATCTGGACAGGTACATGTAAAAGAATGAAATTAGAACACTCCCTAACACCATACACAAAAATAAACTCAAAATGGATTTGAAACCTAAATGTAAGACCAGGCACTATAAAACTCTCAGAGGAAAACATAGGAAGAACACTCTTTGAATAAATCACAGCAAGATATTTTTTGATCCACCTCCTAGAGTAATGGAAATAAAAACAAAAATAAACAGATGGGACCCAATGAAACTTCAAAGCTTTTGCACAGCAAAGGAAACCATAAACAAGATTAAAAGACAACCCTCAGGATGGGAGAAAATATTTGCAAATGAATCAGCGGACAAAGGATTAATCTCCAAAATATATAAACAGCTCATGCAGCTCAATATTAAAAAAACGAACAACCCAATCCAAAAATGGGCAGAAGACCTAAATAGACATTTCTCCATAGAAGACATACAGATGGCCAAGAAGCACATGAAAAGCTGCTCAACGTCACTAATTATTAGAGAAATGCAAATCAAAACTACAGTGAGGCATCACCTCGCACCAGTCAGAATGGGCATCATCAGAAAGTCTACAAACAGCAAATGCTGGAGAGGGTGTGGAGGAAAGAGAAGCCTCTTGCACTGTTGGTGGGATTGTAAATTGATACAGCCACTATGGTGAACAGTATAGAGGTTCCTTAAGAAACTAAAAATAGAATTACCATATGATCCAGCAATGCCACTACTGGGCATATACCCAGAGAAAACCATAATTCAAAAAGACACATGCACCCCAATGTTCATTGCTGCACTATTTACACAAGCCAGGTCATGGAAGCAACCTAAATGCCCATCGACAGACGAATGGATAAAGATGTTGTACATATATACAATGAAATATTACTCAGCCATGAAAAGGAACAAAATTGGGTCATTTGTAGAGACATGGATGCATCTAGAGACTGTCATACAGAGTGAAGTAAGTCAGAAAGAGAAAAACAAATATCATATAATAACACATATATGTGGAACCTAGAAAATAGTACAGATGAACCGGTTTGCAGAGCAGAAATAGACACACAGATGTAGAGAGCAAACGTATGGACACCAAGGGGGGAAGCAGTGGGGGGTGGGGGTGTGGTGGGATGAACTGGGTGATTGGGATTGACATGTATACACTAATATGTATAAAATGGATAACTAATAAGAAAATAAATAAATAAATAAATAAATATTTTTTAAAAAAAGAAGGGAGTATAACAATATAGTCCCTGACACATAGTAGGGCCTCAAATAGTAGTAATAGTTATTTATATTGCAATTCTTTCATATGTCTACTTACTAGTAATAATTACAGCTAATCCTCACACAGCACTTTAGTGACATAGTGCTTTGGGTTAAATTGTGTCCCTCCCCAATTTCATATGTTAAAATTCTAAACCCCAGTAACTAAGAATGTGACTTTATTTGGGGATAGGGTCACTGCAGATGTATTAGTTAAGATGACGTTATATTGGAGTAGGACGGGCTCCTACTCCAATCATACTCAATATAAGTGGTGTCCTTATAAAAAGGGGAAGTTTGGATATAGACATGCACATAGGGATAAAACCATGTGAAGATAAAGGCAGAGATCAGGAATGCCAAAGATTGCCACCAGGTCACCAAAAGCCCTCAGAAGGAAGCACCCTACCAACACCTTGATCTAAGAGTTCTAGCCTCGAGAAATGTGACACAATAAATTCCTGTTGTTAAAGCCACCTGGTTTGTGGTGTTTTGTTACAGCAGCCCTTGAAAACTAAAATAGGTGGGTGTTCTTATGATCTCCATTTTAAAGATGGGGGAACTGAAGCACAGGAGTTTATTATTATATCAAGTGAGAGATACCTATTTACTTATTGTTCTAAGAAAATAACCCTGGCTTTTACAGGCATCCCAGGTAGGTAAGGTACTTACATGTGTGAGTTTTGGCACTAATAATGTGGGGTGGATAACCATTTTTCTCTTTTGAACAATGGCTCTGAACAGTTCTTGCTTTTCTCTTGAGAGCCAGAGACCATCAGCTGAGGGACTTGACTCTCGGTGCCCCCTACAGAGAATGCCCACGTCAAGCCCTGATACCTCAGGTTTAAACAGTGAAATCTCTGTGGAGAAGCTGAAGTCCACCCTTCCTGGTTCTGACCAAAGGAGGGCTGTATTTGATGGGGGAAAGGGTAGCTGTTAGCATCTGATTATCTAAGTAGGGCCCTCTGGGGTGCTCTTGTGAAGGAAGCATTTAAATGTAAATTTGATTGATTTGCCCTTGCTTATATTCCTCATCTTCCATGGGCCCTCTGGGAAGAAGAGAAAGAAATCCACTAATTCCTGATAAGTTGATCCTAGAAACCCTGGTTAAAAAGCTGAGACTGTCTATTCAATTTTTCCAAAGCAACACCCTTTCAAAGCAACTACAAAGTGTTTCTCATGGCTGCCTCTGTTAACTATGAAATGTGTTTGAAGATTGAATGTTCTTGGAACTGCTACACAGAAAAACAAAGGGGTAGAGCCTAGTTTATCAAACAGCAGCAGGAGATTCTAGTCAAGGTCAGATGAAGGTATGTAGCATACAAGGCTTCGGTCAGAAAAAGGCATCTGCCATTCTGCTATGATTTGCATGGATCCGCAAAGCACATAGCTTCAGATTGCTTCCCACTGGCCTGGAAGAGACTGAAATCTCACTGGGAAAGAGCCAGTAACTTTGGGTAATTCCTCAGCATGATATTAACATGCAAATACCCATTCCTCCAACCCTGCAGCCAAAATTCTCCTGGAGCATTTCCTGGCTAATAGTGAAGCCAAGGAGGTGGGATCTCAGATCCTAGAGGGGGAAACAGAAGTTTAGTAGGTCCCAGGCCAGCACAGAGGGACTTAGGAGGAAGGGAAGCACAAAAGTACCTGGAGAAAGGTAGAAGGTCAGAGAGCTCTTTCCCCACCCTCAGAGAAAGCCACCAGGAGGCAGTGTGGTGTAGTGAATAAAAGCATATGCTCTGGCACCACAGATGTGGGTTTAAGTCAGAGCTCTCCCACCTAATCATTTTGTGTTCTTGGGCAAATTATTTAACCTACCTCTCAACCTACATTTTCACATCTATTTAATAAGAACAATAATACCTGATGGCAGTACTTCTTACATTTTTAAAAAATTACCAACCCCCTAAGGAGCCTCTTTAGACATATTAATTGCCCACCTATTAAATTTTAATACACAGATATACTCCACATCTGTTTATATATTGTATGTATATATATAATTTACACATAAACAAAGTAAGATTATTTGTTCCCAAGAATCATTTTTGCCCTTGGTTGAGATCTTGACCTGCTATGGAGTATTTGTGTCCTCCCAAAATTCATATGTTGAGTCTCTACTCTGACGGTATTTGGAGATGGGGCCTTTGGGAAATAATTAGGGCATGAGAGTGGAAACCTACTGATGGGAATGTATCCTTATAAGAAGAAGAAGAGAGCTAGTCCTTTCCCTCTGTACTCTCCACCATGTGAGGCTACAAGGAAGAAGGTGCTCACCAGATACCGGACCTTGGACTTCTCAGCCTCTGAAACTCTGAGAACTAAATGTTTATTGTTTAAAACCACCCAGCCTATGGTAATTTGTTGTAACAGCCCAAGCTGACTAAGACTCGTCCCTATTGATAATGCATGCCATACAGGGTTCTTGTTAAAGAGTAAACGATACACTGTAGACGAAGTTCTTAGTATAATGCTAGCACTAACCCATCAAGCATGGGCACTGCCCGTTTAGAACAGATAAATGCTCTAACAGCTGGTCATCCATACCACTTCATAACCTGTGTGGTAGGTTAGATGGTAGGTCATAACTCTTCACTCTCCTGTACAGACATTATACACCCACACCTTGCCTTGACCTCATGGTTGGTGGATGCCCTTCCCCACT
Organism: Physeter macrocephalus; assembly: GCF_002837175.3. NCBI lineage: Eukaryota > Metazoa > Chordata > Mammalia > Artiodactyla > Physeteridae > Physeter > Physeter macrocephalus. The sequence continues at coordinate 118,045,147 of NC_041217.1, forward strand.
CTTCACTTTTGAGTTTGCTTGTGAGCTTGCTTTGGCCAATGGATGTTAGATTACTCTCAACTAAAACTTTCAAGTCTTTTTTATAATATGGCTGCTAATCCGCATCTCATGCATCCTATAACTATGCAGGTGACTTTATTGTAATTGAAAGCAGGTCTTTATTTATAACTCTCTTAATTTTAATCATATTAGAAAACACCAAATCTAACTAAACAGGACTCTTCCAGTGCTAACACTGTACGAATTGGTAGTTCCAGTATTTATATTATTATTACTGGAAAGGAATTTGAGAGAAAGTGAAGGAACCAGGAGGGATGGGTGTAGTACAGCAGCAGCAAACATGAACTGAGCATTTACTATAAAGTAAGCACTATTCCAGTCCATTTAGAGACTTTATTTTTTGATCCTATAACAATCCTATGAGGCAGGCACTCCTTAAGTGCCCATGTCTCAGAGGCTTGGTGAGGTTAAGTACAGTGTCCAAAAACAGTTCCTGAGTGGTAAAACCATGAATTGCTCTGGCTCCAAAGCTCAGGCCCATAGGTTCCTGTAGCAGAGAGACTTTCCCTGATCTCATGCTGATAGGTGGCTCATCTGGGTCTATCTCTGCTTGGCTAGTTCCTGTAGACCAGGGGTCCCCAACCCCCAGGCCGCTGCGTGTTAGGAACTGCACAGCAGGAGGTGAGCAGCGGGCAAGCAAGCAAAGCTTGATCTGCCGCTCCCCATGGCTCCCCATCGCTCACACTACTGCCTGAACCATCCCCCAACCCCTGCCCATCCGTGGAAAAATTGTCTTCCACGAAACTGGTCCCTGGTGCCAAACAGGTTAGGGACTGCTGCTGTAAACCACTCAGGCCTTGCATTAATATCAGGTGAAGAGTTCGTCATTGCTTAACCAGAGGTCTTACCTGTTGCTTCTTCCAAGATACAGGTTACCCAAAGGAGGAGGGACAATAGTCACCCAGCACCGGGAAGCAGGGACTTGGTGAGGATAGAGGGAACTAGGGAGTAATTTATTGACTGTTCAACTACAGCCCTACTATCCTGGAAAAGAGGAATCTGAGCAGGACACGTAGAGGGCCTTAGAGAAAGGAGCTCCTCTGGTTGGATGGAATGTACAAAGGATGCTCGTTGGGCAGGGTCAATTGGAAAAAGGGCCCTTTCTCCCAAATGGCCAGGGCATAGGCTTGGTGCCACTTGAGTGGAATGGAGGCTGGGATTCAGAGTCCATTCATGTCCTCTCAGGCAAGGGGCTTTGTTCAGATCCAATTTCCCCAAATGTACCCAGTGGCCATGGAGTGGGGTGAATGGACCTCCCTACAGATCACCCAGTACCACTCTCACTACCACTAGACGTTAAACCCTACTGACAACACAGAAATAAGCTCAGAGGCCACCTGCTATGGTCTGAATGTTTGTGTCCCCCCAAAATTCATATGTTAAAATCCTAATGCCCAATGTGATAGTATTAGAAGGCAAAGACTTTGAGAGGTAATTCGGTCATGAGAGCAGAGCCCTCGTAAATGGGATTATTGCCTTTATAAAAAAGGCTCCAGAGAGATACCTTGCCCCTTCCACCATGTGACGACACAGCGAGAAAGCACCAGCTATAAACTAGGAAGATGGCCTCACCAGAATGTGACCATACCTTGATCTTGCACTTCCCATCATCCAGAATTGTGAGAAATAAATTTTTGTTGTTCATAAACCACCCAGTCTCTGTTATTTTGTTATAGCAGCCCTAATGGACTAACATACCACCATATGATGGATAAATACTATCAACTTTGGGAAAGCACACTTCCTTGAACTATGTTAGTCATAGATAGTCATAGCTAGTTTCAATGTTTCTGGTTACTGATGCATCTCTCTATCCAGTGTAGACCACTATAGATAAAACAATTCTGAGTATGCGTCTTTCTAAAGTACTACACAGTGTTGTGCTAAAGAGCTGGATTCTGGTATCAGATTTCCCAAGATCAAAGTCTGGCCCTGTTATGTACAAACCACATGAACTTGAATAAACCTATACCATTTTTCTGGATTCCACATATATGCATTATTATACGATATTTGTTTTTCTCTTTCTGACTTATTTCACTCTGTATGACACTCTCTAGGTCCATCCACATCTCTACAAATGACCCAATTTCATTCCTTTTATGGCTAAATAATATTCCATTGTATATATGTACCACATCTTCTTTAACCATTCCTCTGTTGATGGACATTTAGGTCGCTTCCATGTCCGGGCTACTGTAAAGAGTGCTGCAATGAACATTGGGGTGCACGTGTCTTTTTTTTTTTTTTTTTTTTTTTTTTTTTGCGGTATGCGGGCCTCTCACTGTTGTGGCCTCTCCCGTTGCGGAGCGCAGGCTCAGCGGCCATGGCTCACGGGCCTAGCGCTCCGCGGCATGTGGGATCTTCCCAGACTGGGGCACGAACCCATTTCCCCTGCATCGGCAGGCGGACTCTCAACCACTGCGCCACCAGGGAAGCCCTGCACGTGTCTTTTTGAATTATGGTTTTCTCTGGGTATATGCCCAGTAGTGGGATTGTTGGGTCATATAGTAGTTTTATTTTTAGTTTTTTAAGGAACCTCCATACTGTTGTCCATAGTGGCTGTATCAATTTACATTCCCAGCAAGAGTGTATGAGGGTTCCCTTTTCTCCACACCTCTCCAGTATGTATTATTGGTAGATTTTTTTTATGATGGTCATTCTGACCAGTGTGAGGTGATACCTCTTTGTAGTTTTGATTTGCATTTCTCTAATAATTGTGATGTTGAGCATGCTTTCATGTGTTTGCTGCCCATCTGCACATCTTCTTTAGAGAAATGTCTATTTAGGTCTTCTGCCCATTTTTGGATTGGGTTGTTTGTTTTTTTGATATTGAGCTGCATGAGCTGCTTGTATATTTTGGAGATTAATCCTTTGTCAGTTGCTTCATTTGCAAATATTTTCTCCCATTCTGAGGGCTGTCTTTTCATCTTGTTTACGGTTTCCTTTGCTGTGCAAAAGCTTTTAAGTTTAATTAGGTCCCATTTATTTATTTTTGTTTTAATTTTTATTACTCTAGGAGGTGGGTAAAAAAAAGATGTGGCTGTGATTTATGTCAAAGAGTGTTCTGCCTATGTTTTCCTCTAAGAGTTTTATAGTGTGTGGCCTTACATTTAGGTCTTTAATCCGTTTTGAGATTATTTTTGTGTGTGGTGTTAGGGAGTGTTCTAATTTCATTCTTTTACATGTAGCTGTCCAGTAGTCCCAGCACCACTTATTGAAGAGGCTGTCTTTTCTCCATTGTATATTTTTGCCTCCTTTGTTATAGATTAGGAGACCATAGGTGCGTGGGTTTATCTCTGGGCTTTCTACTGTGTTCCGTTGGTCTATGTTTCTGTTTTAGTGCCAGTACCATACTGTTTTGATGACTGTAGCTTTGTAGTATAGTCTGAAGTCAGGAAGCCTGATTCCTCCAGCTCCGTTTTTCTTTCTCAAGGTTGCTTTGGCTCTTCGGGGTCTTTTGTGTTTCCATACAAATTGTAAAATTTTTTGTTCTAGTTCTGTGGAAAATGCCATTGGTAATTTGATAGGGAACAACCATTTTAAAAACAGAATTACTATATGATCTAGCAACACCACACATCTGGAAATATATCCAAAAGAAGTGAAAGTAGGATCTTGAAGAGATATTTGTATGCCCATGTTCATATCAGCATTATTCACAATAGCCAAAAGATGGAAGCAACACAAATGTCTGACAGATGAATGGACAAACAAAAAATGGGGTGTGCATGTGTTTGTGTGTGTGTGTGTATACACACACAATGGAATGTTTTTTGGCTTTAAAAGGAAAGAAATTATGATACATGCCTACAATATGAATGAAACTTGAGGGACATTATAATAAGTGAAATAAGCCAGTCACAAGAAGACAAACATTGCATAATTTCACTTATATCAGATATCTAGAGTAGCCATATTTACAGAAACAGAAAGAAGAATGGGAGTTGCCAGGGCCTGGTGAGAAGGGGAAATGGGGAATTGTTTTAATGTGTACAGAGTTTCAGTTTTTCAAAATGAAAAAGTCCTGGAGATTGGAGATTGAACACTGTACACTTAAAAATGGTTAAGATGGTAAATTTATGTTAGCTGTATTTTACCACAATTGAAAATAATAAACTTATAAAAATTTTTAAAAACAGCCATTTTCTTGGCTCACAATTCTCAGGAACAGCAATTTGGGCTGGACCTTGCCTGCAGTCATGTGGCTCAGCTGGACCTGGTTTGTTCAAGGTGGCCTCTGTAATGGTTAATTTTATTTGCCAACTTGACTGGGCCACGGGGTACACAGATATTTGGTAAACATTATTCTGGGTATGCCTGTGAGGGTATTTCTAGATGAGATTAACATTTGAATAGGTAGACTGAGTAAAGCAAATTGCCCTCCTCAATGTGGGTGGGCCTCATCCAATCCATTGAAGGCCTAAATAGAACAAAAAGGCTAGGTAAGAGAGAATCTGCTCTGATTGTGTTTGAGCTGGGATATCAGTCTTCTCCTGCCTTTGAAATCAGACTCAGACTGGAACTATAGCATCAGCTTCCCTGGGCCTCCAGTTTGCCAAATGCAAATCCTGGGACTTCTTAGCCTCCATAACTGTATAAGACATTCCTTATAATAAATATCTTTATAAATCTAGATATAGATATATCCTATTGGTTCTGTTTCTCTGGAGAACCCAGACTACTACAGCCTCACTCAAATATCAAGGGGTTGGTGCTAGCTCTTGGCTGGACCTCCCAAACTGTGTGGTCTTTCATCGTAGCCCTGTGCTCCCAGGGTGAGAGAAGAAGCAGTGGGGCCTCTCAAGACCCTGGCTTGCAAGTTGCAAAACATCACTTCCACCACAGTCACTTGGTCAAAGAAAGTCACACAGTTATCCTAGATTCAAAGAGTGGAAAAATAGACTCCCCTCATGGAGTGGGGAGGGGTAGACATCAAATTTAGATTGCAAACGTGCATGCATAAGCAGGGAAGGAATTATTATAAGGATCTTCACAAAGAAACTACCACTTAAGGTGACAGGAGTAAAGTGCTAAGGACAGTGACTAGCATATAGTAAGTATTCAATACAGGACTGTTATGTTTTGTTATTATGTTTGTTGTTGTTGCAATTCTTTGAAATCCAGAAATGTTTGCCAATTGACAAATCAGAGTTGATTCTGATATCTTTCCAATGTATTTCTCCTGATCCCAGAGATGAGGAAAAGTCATCAGTTACTAATGGGGATCTATATCTCAGTCTTTATATATCTAAATATATAAGACATATATTACATGTAAAGATATTATATAAGATATAATATATGTCTTATATCTTATATACATATCTTATATAGAGATACATAACTTTCTATAGCTAAAACCTTTTTTAAAAAAGGCAAACCCTAAACTAAAATATGAAATTTAATAATGCTAATCTCACAGTTTTCCTATAAATTGATAATCAGTAAGTTTACCTAATCATAATTGAATAAAATTAAATTATTTTGAAAAAATACTTAGACTCTAGTACATTTCCATAGGATCCTAATAAAATAAAAGATAATGTGAAAATAATGTACATCTTTCACCATGAACAATGTTTAAGTACTTTTGTACCTTCTTTTCTTTTATCTTATTAAAGCTCCATAATTGCAATTTTTAAATATAGTAATAATGGAATGAACACAGATAATGAACTCAGTGCAGAAAGAACCAAATATAATAACAAAATAAGGTGTGATATGGTTACCAACTGTTCTTAGGCCATTGTTCCAACTCTTATCTTAACACTCATATGTACTCCAAATTTGAGGAGAGGTCACTGTTGGAATGTCATTGAATTTTCATTAGAAAAAGAAAAAGGAATAACTTGGCTTTTGTTTCTCAGATCTGTTGTACTGGGTCCTATTATCAGTACAAACAAGAGTATGAGGAAGTTGGAGCTTCTAAGCCAGCTCGTCTATAAGCAAGTATTACCCCTTTGGTGACCCGCTAAACTCAGATCTCCTATTTCCAAATCTTTTGAGGATAATATTTGAAAAGGTTTTCCTTTATACTTTAACATTTATAAAAGCCATTGGCCATTGATCTTGGTCACAAATAAGCCCTCTGCTCCTCCCTACTCGGTGCCATGAGAATGGAGTCCTCCATCAAATAGAAATACCTAACGCATGCCTTGACATTTAGTAATGTGCTTTACCGCTCTGCCCTTTCCACACGTGGAAAGGCAACTGGGAGGGCCATGGTGCATCTCTCTCAGGCCGGTCACAGCCCCTCCTGAGCTAGGAAATGCTAATGTACCTGAAAAAACAACAGCCACATGGGATCAGCCACCTACGGAGATTAAAAAGTCCTCCTGGATAATATCATTCCCTGTCCAACCAGGCCTTGTGGAGATAAGTGAAGACCAGCCAAGCGAGAACAAGCACAGGCTATTTATCCGGCGCTTACGACAGCGAGGGAGTAAGCCAGTCACGGTCACTTGTGTTTTTGCAGAGACTCGAAGGCAGGCAGAGGAGTGGGAAAGTTTCCCGTGGTGGAAAGAAGGGAAGGCTTCCGGTGTGTCCCGATTGCAGGCCGTTGGCACAGGGAAGCTGGAAAGAGGCTAACTAGAAATGGGACATTCTATGTGACTGGTTAGGTGGGCATATTTGGCTTTCTCTGGTTGGTCCTTAACTAGAAGTGGGAAGAAGAATTAGGGAAGCTGTCAGTCATTACTGAAGTCCTGGCCACGTGAGGCTGAGTGTTAATAAGAAGTTGTTGTTTAGCTTCCTGGATTGTTACTAGAGATAGCATGATTTCCTAGAGTCTCTGGGCTATTTATTGTCAATAAGGGGTTAGTTTCCTGGGCAGGTTGCTGCAGGTCGTAGGTCAAAGTTCTATTTTTATATATGGCCTGGCACACTGTTTGTATATTCGGTCTCTCAGCGCAAGATGAAAAATAAGCCGGTGCAGCGAGCATTAGCCTGGTGAGTCTAACTTGAATCTGATAAAGCCTATCTGAATGCAGGGCGACTCCCTTCCCCAAGCTGCTTTATTAACTCTGTTCAGATGTCCGTAAACATTTATCATCTGAGAATGATCGTCAACACACAGGGCTCTCTCCCTGACTGGTGTGAACTTCTCCAGGCAGAAACAGTTGCTTATGTTGCTTCACTTCAAACTTACAAACTGATATACAGCACACAATTTGAATCTAAATTTACTCTCAGCTAAAATAAAAAGGGTTACAGATTTTATGTTTTCTTACAATATGAAGCATGTCTCATTTACAGAGATAACATTTTTCCTGGGAGTAAAACAAGTGGGAGACTGAGGAACAAATAATTTAAAAATAAGTTGTAAGACGGGCATAATAGTTCCTCTAGAGTTCTGAGGCCCACTTCTTACAGGGTTTTTAAATGTGCTGCAACAGTTTGACCCAGAGCACAGAGCAGACACAGAAATGTGGTGGATTAAGTCAGACATAAAATAGAGCTGAAATGAATGTGAAAGAGCTTCATGTGCACTGGTTCCAAACTGACCTCTCTTTCTGGGGTTACCAGATCACCTATGAATTAACCTGGTTAATACAAGTGTTTAAGGAAAAGAATTGGATTCATGCCATGAATTTCTCAGGTTAATGCAAGATGGAGAAGAAAGCACAACCTTGGTCAGAGAGCTTGTTTTTACAGGAGTCATGATTTGATTCATAGTATTACTGAAACCTCCAGGCTTTGCTTAAAATTTGGCACTCTTGAACTATAATGTTCTTAAAAATTCCTAAGCAGTAGGCAAACCACTATGCCATGGTTTATTTCCAACATTTCAATAGGAAAATCCATCCTCATCTAGAGCAAATATATTTCGCTCGAATATGCATCTTTCTGCCTTGACATCCTAACCTCAATTCTCTTGAGACCCAAGCATAATTGTAGCTGATTGGTGTTTACCTCCAGAAACACACTTTGTTAACAAAGTAATGAAATTAAATGTTCCACAAATGAGTACTTGCAGGTTTTAGATATTTCCCACTGCCCCGCCCCGAACACAGATTATAGAAACCACATCCCTTACAGAAAAGCTCAGCACAGTATTTTCCAAGGTATAGTCCAGCTGCAAATCTCTTGCAGCACTTTTGATACATGCTATATGGTGACATAAGAACAAATAATACTAAAAATACGCTCATACTCAATACATGCTGATTATTAATGTAATTGAACTTTTAAAAAGAGCAAGAAGGAAGTTTTGGCATTTTCTTCCCTAAATATTTTTAAAATATAGGTCAGAAATTCACCTAGTCAGTATCAGGATGACAATCTAAATTGCTGCTAAAACACACTCCAGTAAGTAGGATTTTAAACCCTGATATGTGTACAACACAATGATACATTTGTATTTATTTAGAGTAAAAATTCTAGTTTTTTTAAATTTTTATTGGAATATAGTTGATTTACAATGTTGTGTTAGTTTCAGGTATACAGCAAAGTGAACTGGTTATACATATACATATATCCACTCTTTTTCTTTAGATTCTTTTCCCACATAGACCATTACAGAGTACTGAGTAGAGTTCCCTGTGCTATACAGCAGGTTCTCATTAGTTATCTGTTTTATATATAGTAGTGTATATATGTCAATCCCAATCTCCCTATTTATCCCTCCCCCGCCTTATCCCCTAGTAACCATAAGTTTGTTTTCTACCTCTGTGACTCTACTTCTGTTAAATTCTAAATATCTGCTACAGCTTTAATTCATTTTGCAGATATTTACTAACTGCTGTCTCTGTGCTAGGCATCAAGTTGGTGATGAAGATACAAAAATGGGTAAATACAGCCCCTGCCCTCAGGACTTCACTGTCTAGTGACAAATTCAGATGGACAAACAAACAAACAAATAGTTTTAATACTACGTAATAAATGCCACAAGAGAGATTGATCTTGAAGTTCTCAGGCATCCGAAATGAGAAGGCAATGACTTCTTCCAGGAAGGACCTGGGAAGGCTGACATTCAGCCCAGACACCAACACCATACTAAATATTTACAGCCCGAGTCCACTTTGACTGATCAGGGCCACAGCACTCCTGAATGTAGGGGAGGGAGGAGTTCCAGAGTTCAGAAAAAAAAAATAGGGATATGCTTCCTGAATTTACCTGTGAGTTTGCACAGCCAACTGACATTTCCAGTTGCATCTGGTTTTGACTTCATTGTAAACTCAAATTATTTGGGGGAAACAAAAAACAAACAGAAAAAAGGAAAAACAAACCTGTATTTCTGCCTGATAAATAAATATTTCTCTTTTTATCACAAAAGTCACTTAAACCTAACCCAGGAACTGGAATTATTCTCTGGGAGTTCCAATTGTGGGGATTCTAGTAAAACTCCATTTGCCATCTCTAACAAGCTTCTTAATAACTATATTTGTAAGTATTTTTAATTGAATGCAGCACTCTAGAAGAAAAAAGAAGTCATTCCAGTCTAGGGTCCCTTGAGACCAAATAGGTCCCAGCATTAGAGACATCTGTCCCTAGGTTGTCACTAAATGCCAGGACAAACACTGATCCTGAATGTACTTTAGAAGACAAAACAAAGTGAATTCTCTTTTTCAGAAGAAACACACAGTATTAAGTCAAATTTCAATATTTCTCACCCTCCACTATCTGCCAGACAAGAAGAAAACCCAGAGTGTGGTATTTTATACCCGTAGTCTGGGTGCAATTGATTTACTTTCATTAGAATCGTTCATCTATCAGGGCTGAAAACATAAATGTCAAAGCAGCCATAATATATCTGCACCAATAAAGTCATCGGTTATGCTTTTCTACCACAGAGAGAGAGAAGACTTTATTAACCTTCATAAGGATTAAACACAAAAATAACGTTAAAAGAAAACACTTGGGGGTATTTTGGGTGACTGGTGTGTGTGGGGGTGAGTGGAGTGGGGTAGGATGAAGCAAGTAAGTAATAATTGGGGTCCTAAGATGAGCAGAGAAAGAGAAAGTGGCTCTTAAAATAAAATACTCTTGGGCTTCCCTGGTGGCGCAGTGGTTGAAAGTCCGCCTGCCAATGCAGGGCACACGGGTTCGTGCCCCGGGCCGGGAAGATCCCACATGCCGCGGAGCGGCTAGGCCCGTGAGCCATGGCCGCTGAGCCTGCGTGTCCGGAGCCTGTGCTCCGCAACGGGAGAGGCCACAACAGTGAGAGACTCACGTACCGCAAAAAAAATTAAAAAATTTTTTTAAAAATAAAATAGCTCCTTTCAGAGCTTAAATCTTTGATTCCCATACAACATTCATTGCCCTCTCATCCCAATTTGTCATCATTTTCTCTCCAGGGTGTAATTCATAGATGTATGCAACTTATTAGCAAACATTTTCCCCACTTTTCTGCAAGCTGTTATCTAAGTAATACTATTTCCTTACAAAATGAGAGGGCATTAACTAGGCTCTCTAAATCCAGTGAAGCAAATGGCAGGTTAGAAACTGCCTCCAGAATAAATAGTGACATAGGCAATGCTACCTTTGGGGGCCTTAAATGCTATTGTTGGTGGGGTACGGGGGCGGGGGAAGGTTCTTTTCCTTCTTTAATGGGTCTGTTTTTCCCCTCATGTTTGTAACAGCTCCTTTTCTTACCTCCATCAGTGGCTGATCTCAGGAAAAGGAGCTTCTGATGGACTCATCAGACTAATACTCATCGCGTGAAAAGTATAATGCGTTCTTCACAGGGGACCAAGCCTTAAGCTAAAGTAACAGGTTTCTAATTATGAAATTTCTGGCATCCACACACAGGAATGAGGACTGAGGAAGGGTTGTTCTTTGGACAGAAGGCATGAAATTCAATATCAGATTAAATCTCATTTCAGGAAATTTAGAGGCTCTTTAAAGTCTTTGGGAATAGTGGATTTTGATTATATCGAATATACGAAATAAGGAAGGCTTTGTCTCATAGATAAGCAGGTAGGTGCTCAGTTTCTCAGCAGACAAAAATAAAAGAGGGCTTCAGAAGAGCATCACAAGAATCACTGTATTGGCTGCTGCTCAATCCCTGTTCTTGATCCACAAGTCAGGAAGAAACCATCTGCTTAGGTAGTTAGCTGTCCTATAATGCCAGGTTGCCACCCATGCAGTCTGAAATAAACTAAGCTGACCCTCCTGCATTCTCTGCTATCATCAGATGCCCACAATATCAACTAAATCTCCAGGGGACCACAACTCCAGACCAGATCTCTCTTTTCATAAGGGATTCACACACCTTCCAAAGTCACCTGGTGAGAAAACAGTGCATTTTAATACAAGACAAAGGCTATCCTGTCATGCAGAACTTTTTATCAGGCTGATTTAGGGGAAATCTTTCTATCTGCCTAGGTCCTTTGTCCCCTTGGAGATTTACTGAGAAGCTAATAAGCACCAAAATCAATCTCCAGCACCAGAAATCTCTTGTTTCATAAAACTTAGAGGAATCAATTATAACCTGTTTGTGTTGAACAGAGAATCAATATACTATTATTTAACACAGGAGACCAAGATACCTCATCCAGAGGACAGGAAACTTGATGTCCAGCTTACATAAACCATTCACCTGCAAGAAGGCAATGTTGATTCCAGCACTATGGGTCTGTAAGGCAGTCTCAGCTCCATCTAAGTAAAGAAGGGCCTTCCAACCGACCATCTGCCTATTTGTTAAACAAATGTTTAATGAGCATTTACTTTGGGCCAGCACCATCCTCTAGGCTGGGCCCACACAGCTGAACAGAATACATTCCTTGTCCTCAAACTGAGGGGGGGAAATGTGATAAGTATTATAAGGGAGGCAAAAAAATGAGAGAATAGCATTTTGTTCTTGACAAAGGCAATAAAATCTCTCCAGAGAAGGTGGCCCTGGAATAAAATCTTGAAGGTAAAATAGAAGTTCACCAGACAAAGCCAAGGATGTAGGCCCGTGAGCCATGACCGCTGAGCCTGCGTGTCCGGAGCCTGTGCTCCGCAACGGGAGAGGCCACAACAGTGAGAGACTCACGTACCGAAAAAAAATTAAAAAATTTTTTTAAAAATAAAATAGCTCCTTTCAGAGCTTAAATCTTTGATTCCCATACAACATTCATTGCCCTCTCATCCCAATTTGTCATCATTTTCTCTCCAGGGTGTAATTCATAGATGTATGCAACTTATTAGCAAACATTTTCCCCACTTTTCTGCAAGCTGTTATCTAAGTAATACTATTTCCTTACAAAATGAGAGGGCATTAACTAGGCTCTCTAAATCCAGTGAAGCAAATGGCAGGTTAGAAACTGCCTCCAGAATAAATAGTGACATAGGCAATGCTACCTTTGGGGGCCTTAAATGCTATTGTTGGTGGGGTACGGGGGCGGGGGAAGGTTCTTTTCCTTCTTTAATGGGTCTGTTTTTCCCCTCATGTTTGTAACAGCTCCTTTTCTTACCTCCATCAGTGGCTGATCTCAGGAAAAGGAGCTTCTGATGGACTCATCAGACTAATACTCATCGCGTGAAAAGTATAATGCGTTCTTCACAGGGGACCAAGCCTTAAGCTAAAGTAACAGGTTTCTAATTATGAAATTTCTGGCATCCACACACAGGAATGAGGACTGAGGAAGGGTTGTTCTTTGGACAGAAGGCATGAAATTCAATATCAGATTAAATCTCATTTCAGGAAATTTAGAGGCTCTTTAAAGTCTTTGGGAATAGTGGATTTTGATTATATCGAATATACGAAATAAGGAAGGCTTTGTCTCATAGATAAGCAGGTAGGTGCTCAGTTTCTCAGCAGACAAAAATAAAAGAGGGCTTCAGAAGAGCATCACAAGAATCACTGTATTGGCTGCTGCTCAATCCCTGTTCTTGATCCACAAGTCAGGAAGAAACCATCTGCTTAGGTAGTTAGCTGTCCTATAATGCCAGGTTGCCACCCATGCAGTCTGAAATAAACTAAGCTGACCCTCCTGCATTCTCTGCTATCATCAGATGCCCACAATATCAACTAAATCTCCAGGGGACCACAACTCCAGACCAGATCTCTCTTTTCATAAGGGATTCACACACCTTCCAAAGTCACCTGGTGAGAAAACAGTGCATTTTAATACAAGACAAAGGCTATCCTGTCATGCAGAACTTTTTATCAGGCTGATTTAGGGGAAATCTTTCTATCTGCCTAGGTCCTTTGTCCCCTTGGAGATTTACTGAGAAGCTAATAAGCACCAAAATCAATCTCCAGCACCAGAAATCTCTTGTTTCATAAAACTTAGAGGAATCAATTATAACCTGTTTGTGTTGAACAGAGAATCAATATACTATTATTTAACACAGGAGACCAAGATACCTCATCCAGAGGACAGGAAACTTGATGTCCAGCTTACATAAACCATTCACCTGCAAGAAGGCAATGTTGATTCCAGCACTATGGGTCTGTAAGGCAGTCTCAGCTCCATCTAAGTAAAGAAGGGCCTTCCAACCGACCATCTGCCTATTTGTTAAACAAATGTTTAATGAGCATTTACTTTGGGCCAGCACCATCCTCTAGGCTGGGCCCACACAGCTGAACAGAATACATTCCTTGTCCTCAAACTGAGGGGGGGAAATGTGATAAGTATTATAAGGGAGGCAAAAAAATGAGAGAATAGCATTTTGTTCTTGACAAAGGCAATAAAATCTCTCCAGAGAAGGTGGCCCTGGAATAAAATCTTGAAGGTAAAATAGAAGTTCACCAGACAAAGCCAAGGATGAAGAAAAGGCATCGCAAGCAGAATGATCATCAGTGTCAAAGGCAGGAATGTATGGAAGAACAGAGGGGTCAGGAAATGTTGAACAGGTCAATGTGAGGGGAGCATCATATGATGGTTGGAGGTCACATGTAAAGATGGACAGGTGTGTTTCTTATGAAAGAGTTAGGATATTCGAGAGTGGGTCAAGGGTGCCTTTGAGACTTAGACCAAAACTCTGGATCCTCTACTCATAAAATTTTGCATACGTACTCAGAGAGTTCACCAATTTCTTGACTGCAATTTGTAGACCCAGGTTTAAGAATTCCTAAAGCTAATCTAAAAAAAAAAAAAAAAGTGGTTCTGAAGAACCTAGGGGCAGGACAGGAATAAAGATGCAGACATAGAGAATGGACTTGAGGACACAGGGAAGGGGAAGCTGGGACGAAGTGAGAGAGTGGCATGGACATATATACACTACCAAATGTAAAATAGGTAGCTAGTGGGAACCAGCCGCCTAGCACAGGGAGATCAGCTCGGTGCTCTGTGACCACCTAGAGGAGTGGGATAGGGAGGGTGGGAGGGAGATGCAAGAGGGAGGAGATATGGGGATATATGTTTATGTATAGCTGATTCACTTTGTTATACAACAGAAACTAACACACCATTTTAAAGCCATTATACTCCAATAAAGATGTTAAAAAAAAAAAAGAATTCCTAAAGCTAGGATGTTTTAGCCAGAAAGTCTACATAATTAAGTTTTTTTTTTTTTTGGTGGGGGGTGAGGGGGATCATCCTGGCATTAATAAGCAGAACGGAAAGGTGAATTAGTAGAGTCAGGACAACAGAAAAATGTTGAAATATTGCAGAAAACACCACTGAACAGGTTCTTAACTGGACAATGCAAGATAGTAACATGGATTTTTGTAAGCTCTAGTCTGGAGACTTCCAAAACCACATTTCAAATGTTTAATTTTTAACACTTAGAGCTTTCAATGAGGCCAATAATGGGAAAAAAAAAAACAAAAAACAGAGATGAAAAGAGAATTTCAGAATTCTCTTCTTCAAGAGGGTGGCCACCCAGCAACAGACCAATCATTCCCCTATTCACCACTCACATTACAGAGTCAAAAACGCAAGTTCATTCTTTCAACACAACGCTCACGCCAAGAGCTGGGTAACAAAATTGCATGGAGTATGAAACAGCAGAGATATTCCTTGAGTCAAAGTATTTTTATCTTAATAATTCTATACCAATAACCTGTACACGTAAATTAAGTGAGAAATCTATCATATGCTATAAGGAACAAGCAGATACAAAGCCTATTCCAAGGATTACATTCAAGTCTGACAAGAAATGCGTATCTTACTGTTTTCCTCTTTTGTTTTGAATTGCTGAGCACATGAAATGAAAGGAAAGAGGGAGGGCGAGCAAAAGTAGGGTAACAGGTTCTCGTCGCTGATCACTTAGTCAAGAGACTAGGACTTGGAATGATGGATGAAAGATTATCTGAACAACGTACGACAAAATTTATTCCAAGGAGCATATGGGGAGAGGGAAGTTACGAAGCCCAGCAACGGTTACAGCCTGGTGAGAGCCACAGTTGGTCCTACGGTATTTTAGGCCCTTGTACAGCCAAGTCCATATTACAGTGGTGGCACAAAACAATAATAGCTTTGTTACAGGGCACAGTTGGAACTAGAACCTAGACCTTTTGGACTTTTCCCAATTTCAGCACTCTTTCCACCGTAAAACGTTGAGTTGGTTTCTCGGGAAATTAATCAAATTACACTCCATGACTCTGATCCATGTGCCTCTACAATTCATCTTCATTAGGGATTCCAGAACGCAAAGAGTTTCCTGATACTTACATCCCACACCAATCATTCGCTCTTCCCAACAGAAGCAGTCCTGGAATCTTCAGTTTACAAGGGCTTCCCACTTCATCCCCAGGAGGACCCCTATTCCAGGTGCACCAGTCTGCACTAACCAATCCAAAGCCAACCTGGCCACCAGGTGAGAATAAACTGCTAAAAGCTCAGGTTTGTGCCCTAAGGGCAGGGGATCACCTGGGTGACAAGTGCTATCTTTAGACATATCAGACCATGCACCTGTCAAGACTGGGATGGTGTTCACCAGGCTTCTGCAATATTTTTGAAACTGTAAATGTCCCGATCAGGCACAATGTGAAGTTCTTGCTCTTGTAAATATCTCTGAGAAGAGGAAGACCCCAATAACACTATGGCATGCTCCCAGTTCCAGGCATCTGCATGAGCTGCTTCCTTGGTCCAAACCCCCTCTCCCACCACAACAGCTTCACCAGGTTACCTTTCACTGCCCCTTCAGGACCTGGCTTATATCTTACTTCTTCCAGGAGGAAGTCCTTGCCACCTCCCCCCATGTCAGAGTTAGGCCACCCTCTACTATGTGCTCCCATAGTGCTTCCCCCTAAGTTACAATGATCTGATTACTTGTTCATACCTGTCAGTAGATTACAAGACCTGTGAAGGCCTGAGTAGCCCCATGACCTGGCATATAGTAGACACTCAATGGAATGAATGACTCAATTAATCATGCATGAAGATATGAGATAGTTTAAAAATGAACCAAACTGCTAAAATACTTTTAGTCTGTGTAAAACACATGTATTTAAAGAACAACTGTAAACAATGGGAATTAACCTGTGTAATATGCATACTCTCAACACCTAATTTTTTCTGTCTCTAATGTCTGCCCCAAAATACAAAATTAGTATAGATAGGCCTTTAAGAAATTACCTATAATCATACTATGAAGTTTCAGGGCAAAAAGTTGAGAAGTTTTACCCTATCTTCATACTTCTGATGAAATTTACCCGATTATTAAGTGAGCTCTTTGAAATGTGAACCAGGGAACCTTCAAAAAATTAAGAGAAAATTATAGCAAAAAGAAATTAATTGGGAAAAAAGTTTCTACTCTAGTAGAGTTTGCCATTATAGATTTTCAAGCAAAACCGTGTTTACAAATAGCAGTAATAAACCTCTTCTCATTCACTGATAAGTACCTTCTCCGTAACAACCACCGTGAGTCACAGGAATGACTCGGGTCTGGGACAGGCTACATCTCAGGAATCCAGAGCAAGATCTAGAACCACTCCATGGGTCTCTAGAGATCCAATTCTCCAACACCAGCTTGCTTAACACAAGAACTATAACTGAGTTAGAGGAAGCAAAGTCTATGTGTCAAATATGTCATTTCCACCATGGAATTTTATTCAGTTACAGACAGAAAATTGCACACTATCAAATAATGCCATTTCATACATGTCATATGACACATTTGCCATAGCCAACCCTACAGCTGCCTCAGGCCACTCACAACACACACTTAGCAACATAGAGCCGAAGCCCAATCTCCCGTTCACTCTTCAGGGCCCTTGTCACCAGGAAAAGCCCCACATGACACCTCTAGGGAGGGCTTATTTCTGTGCACAGGGGAAGGCTGCCCTAGAAGACCCACTTGGCCCCCAGCACCTGCTTGGCTACAGAGACAGGCTAGGAGAAAGTACCAGCAGAGGTCTCACATCCTCGAGCCCAGAAATTTGCATTTGTGCCCGTTCTGCATTTGTCATAGGGTCACATGGGACCTCAAAAACATTTCGTGAGTTCTCAATACTCCAGCCTTCACTGGGTTTTCTAGGATGATGACAAGAACAAAGTCCCAAACTTAAGTAAGGGGCTAGGAAATAGCTAGGAAGACAGAAGAAAGGAAGCAGATTTTTCAGTCTTAAAAACAGACAGCTGAAGGCAGAGCAGGATCAGCCATATGCCTTGTGAGCACTTATCATGTTATCCTGTGCCAGGAACCAAACTGCAAATGTGAAATCATTCATCTCATTGAATCATCCCAAGCAGCTTCCAGGAGGGGAATTAGTACCTTTGTTTTACAAAGGAGGAACCAAGTCTCAGAAAGTTCAAATCACAAAGCTAGGCTCAATTCCTTTACTTAATTACCATGTGACCTTGGGCAACATATTATATAAAATCTCCAGGCATAGTTTCCTTAGCTATATAACAGGGACAATAGTATTATCTTCATCATAGGATTGTTGAAAGGATTAAATACAAAATGCATGCAAATCCCTTGGTGCCTGATGCAAATCCCTTGGTGCCTGATATGGTAAGAGACAAATACAAGTAGCAAAAGTAATTGTTATCTATACTAAAAATAATAACAACAGGGCTTCCCTGGTGGCGCAGTGGTTGTGAGTCCGCCTGCCGATGCAGGGGACACGGGTTTGTGCCCCGGCCCGGGAGGATCCCACATGCCGCGGAGCGGCTGGGCCCGTGAGCCATGGCCGCTGAGCCTGCGCGTCCGGAGCCTGTGCTCCGCAGCGGCAGAGGCCGCAGCGGTGAGAGGCCCGCGTACCACAAAAAAAACCAAAAAACAAACAAACAAAAATAATAATAACAACAACGATAATAGTAGTAGTGATGACAAATGCAACAATATTACTATGAAGTGGCAGAGCTAGAATTCAAATATAGGTCTTTCTGATTCTAAAGCCTTTTTTTTTTTTTTTTTTGTGGTATGCGGGCCTCCCCCTGTTGTGGCCTCTCCCGTTGCGGAGCACAGGCTCCGGACGCGCAGGCCCAGCGGCCATGGCCCACCCAGCCGCTCCGCGGCACGTGGGATCCTCCCAGACCGGGGCGCGAACCCGGTTCCCCTGCATGGGCAGGCGGACGCGCAACCACTACGCCACCAGGGATACGCCACCAGAGAAGCCCCTAAAGCCTTTACTTTTAATTCTTATATCTGCAATACAGTACTTAGGTAATAAGAATCAAGATGCATGAATGGATGGAGGGAGGAAAGAGTGAGAGGGAGGGAGAGAGGGAAGAGGAGAAAAGGAGGAAGGAATAAAAGGGGGGGAAGAGGAAGAAGTAAGGAAAGAAAAAATAAATATTTGATAAATACTGATACGTATGAATATATTTTATATATAACTTTTTTCTGCAGCAAATGAAAAATTTTCCAGTTTTTCTTTATCTCAAAGAGGTAATACGCACATGTTGCATTAATTCTTTAGGTCGAGTATTTTATAGAACATATGGTTTCCCTCACCACTGTACCTCCAGCCCCAAGCACAAAGTCTGACGTGCAGAAGTTCTCAATAACAATAAATATTTGTTGACAGAGTTTCCTCTCAAAGGAGATTTTGAAGAAGACAGAGGTATGGCTATTCAAGCCTCCAAGGTCTCTGAACTGGACAGGAGGATGCCTCCTTCTGGAAAGGCGGTACTGCGGCTCTATCTGAAGACAGCCTCCTGGGCCAGGCCAGGCAGTGAGAACCTGCCCTGAGCTTCGGTCTCCTCAAATTTATGTTTGCAAGAAAAGGCCTTCAAGTTACAAAACAGCTGAGAAGCAGTCACCCTGAATGGCAGGGAGGAGGCACTATTTCTGCTAGAAAGAAAAATCCAAAAGTTCCACTGGATGTAGGAATAAAGATTTTGCTGGATATAAGACAATAATTTAGACTATCTCATCATGAGAGAGAGAAAATATTTGATGCACAAAGCTTTTTCAACCTCCTTCTGGACTATGATTAAAAGCAAAATCTTCAAAAAATGAAAGGGATTTAGGATCACAATTTAATTTCCTGTTCTCCTTGAGCAAAACACACAAAAACACAAAACAAAGTAACTGAGGATTTCTTAGAATTCTCAGTCAATAAAGGAAAGTTATTAAAGAAACAGAGAGGGGTTTAAGTTTTTCCACAGGGAGTTAAAGAGTACTATTATGATTTCAAAACTTATATGTTAAAAGACTTCTGAATTGATAGATTTAATCGTGTATGAAATTAAAATGAGGTGTTATCTTAAAAGGCTGAATTTATTTTAGGACAATTCAAGCATTTTAATATATGCCCAAGGCTGACTGTTTATCAGAGTTGGCATTTTTAAAATAAGAAGGGATGATGCTAATACTTTTTTCCTAACAAGATTTGTAATTTATGTAGCAGGAACAACTTAATGTGCCGGTGATTTGTCCTCCTGCATCTGTAATTGATGACAAAGCACTAATTTTTACACATCAAAGGAATTAAACCTAGCTTTCCTGTGCATTACTGAGCCTTACTGTGCCCAAAGTGGTTCAGAAGAAACAAATTACACTGCAGTAAAGTTTCATATTTCCTTTCCACATTGGATTTCATTCAATGGTTGCCTGAAAACTGCTAATCAGTAATAAAGTTTTGTCTTTACAAATGCTGTTCCCATCTGATGTGAGGGAAGAAAAGAAAAAAAGAGGAACGGTTTGAAAGTGGTCATTCTACCCATATATTACTAAATTTATCCTTCAAAGATATAAATTAGGTGGCCTCCTTCCAGGAAGTTCATCCAGGCTAGAACAGAAAATGCAAGATACAGCTGGTGAGAGTCCATAGAACTCAATGATCCTGGAGATTTATGCAACAACAAATGTTTCTTGAGCACCTGTGAAAGCCCAGCACTTTTTTGGCATGGGGGATACATCAGTGCACACTTCAGACAGAAGTCCTGGACCATGTGAGGCTTACAGTCCATTAAAGGAATACATACAGAGATATACACCTGTGTGTGTGTGTGTGTGTGTGTGTGTGTGTGTGTGTGTCTAAGTGATTTCAGATGCTGATAAAGGAAAATGAAAAAGAAAGGAAGATAAGGAGTAGAAGGAGAGACTGTAATTTGAGCAAAATCCTGGAGGTGAGGGTAAATTGTGCAGATATCTGAAGCTATCCAGATACCTGGAGGAAAAGTACTTCAAGAGGAAGAAACAGCAACTGCAGAGACCCTGAGATGGAGAAAGTGCTGGGGGTGGAGCGAGTGGGGCTCAAAGAACAGCGATGTGACCGGTATGCCTGAGGCAGGGGATGAAAGTGAGAGAGCAGGAGGTGAGTCACGGATGAAAGAAAACTTGCCAGTAGTTGAACCCATCACCGAGCCTGTTTAAATCCCTTTAAATTCACCAAAAAATCTGTGAGGTCTCTGTAAATTTCCAGAGCCCAGCAACCCTGCCACCTCCAGAAAGCACTACTGTCAGCAAAGCACTTCCCCATCTGTCTCCTGAAGCTTGCACTCAGTGGATCCCTCTCTACCCTCTGAAATGTCGGAGAGAGGAACTGAATCTAGCTTCCTACGACTGACCAAGCAAGCAATGTCCAAGACTGTTTGTTACCTCTTCCAACTGTTCTCCAAGACAAAGGGCTTTGTTCCTTCAAACTTCCCCTCAGAATATGAGAATTGCCAGTCCACTCACTGTCCTGACATCTTGCCCGAAGACACTCCAAGCTTGAGCAGGGCATTCTGAACTACCATCAGGCATTCTTCCATGCAAGTAACATTTACAGACTGTGTAAATATGGAGTGAACAGCACTAGGCAGGACCTCCCTCAGCTAGACCCATATTTCTCAAACTTGGTTGCACAGTAGAAGCGCCTAGGGGTGGGGAAGGTGAAGTTAAAACTCCCAGCGCCAAAGCTGTGTCCCACACCAATTAAATCAGAAACTCTGGCAATTGCCCAGTCATCAGCATTTTTAACTTCCCAGGAGTTCCAATATGTAGCTCTGGGTGCCTTATTCCTTTGCTAAAACTAACTTCTGGCAGCCACAGCACATGGCGCATGGGACACTAACTGTTTTTAAGTCCCCAAGTTTGTTTGCACACGGAGGTTAAGCCACATGTTGTCTGTCCACTACCATTGGAATGTTTCTTTAAATCAAGTGTAAATCATCATATTTCTCCTTATGACCCTTAAAGGATTCGATTTAGCCTATCTTTTCAGTCTATTAAGGTCCCTCTGAATTCTGATTTTTACTCCAGCTTAGGTCATCCACAAATCCAATCACTGTATGTTTACTGATGTCAGAGATACAAACATTGGCTAGGTCAGAGTGAAGACTCGCCCTATAAAACTCTACTAGAGACCTCCTTCCATGCTATGCTCATGCTAGCCTTTCATATCACCATATCTGACACCCACAACAACCTCATGATGTAGATATTATTATGCCCAATCTAAAGATGAAAACACAGTTATTCAGAGAAGCGAAAGCACTACCTGGGATCACACAGGTTAAGTGAAAGAGCCAAGAACTGAAAGTAGCTCTAAATCTGATTCCAACTCACAAGCTCTTTTCATTAGCTGCTTCTCATGGTTATTTAACTAGTTAGCAACTCACCCAACTGTCTTATTATCCAGCAACCACTGATTCAAAGACAACATGAGAACTTTTTATCTTGATGAACTGAAACTAACTGCCTCCACCTATTTCTCTAATAGTGGTTCAACAGATATTTATTGAATACTTTCTATGTTATAAGCACTGAAATATTGAGAACTCAGCAATGAAGAAAATAGATTTTAAAAATTTCTTCTTTTATGAAGCTTATATTGTTATGCCAGTCACAGAGGAAAATGAAATGAATCTGTCATAACTTACCTGATGAACCCTTGACGGCTCCTAATTGCCACAACTTCCTTTTATAAGTACTCAGAAATCATCTTTTTGTGACTTGTTCCAGAACCTTTTCCAAAATTTATATTACAACAATCTTAAAAACATCTCATGTGCTTTTAAAAAACACCATAGTGCTGTTAAAAAAGCAAAATTCAACTGAGTAAGTTTTAACATGTTATTGGCTTTATTCAGCAATTCATGAATCAGGCAGCATCCCATCTAGCAGATAGAAAGGAGCTTCAAAGAGCTATAAAAGTCAAGAGATTTTATAGACAGAAGGGAGCAGGAACAGGGAAGTTGTACTAGGCAAAAAGGGCAGATTGGTTCTTGCAAGGTTACTTCCTTTAGGGATAGCAGGGGTTTATCAGGCAGATTACCTAACTAACGCTGATGATTCCTGATTGACTGGTTTAATATTCCATTTCTGGGAGAGGCAAAACTGTAATTAAGTCTCAGTTTGGTGACATCGGGCTTAGCATAAATGACTCCATTTTGGGCCTGTTGTCTTGTTTTTAATAGCGCTTTTAAATATTTGAGAAGTAAGACAATCTGGAAATGTGGTTGCATCATGAAAGGATGAAAATATCGAAGCAAGCTCTCTATACGAGTACTGTCTAATAGAACTTTCAGGATTGATGGAAACATTGTATATCTGTGTTGTCCAATCTGTGCCACTAGCCACATGTGGACATTGCACACTTGAAATGTGGCTAATGTGACTGAGGAAATAAATTGTTAATTTCACTTAATTTTAATTAATTTTTACTTAAATTTAAATAGTCACATATGACTAGCAGCTGCCATATTGGGCTACACAGCTCTAGAGGAATCTAGGTTATGAAATGACTACCTCTCAAAGTGAGGAGAGGGACAAAAAATTTATAAACTCACTCTTTATGGCCTTTGGTCATTGCTTTTTCATGGGTTTCTTTCAATGACATTTAATCCTTTTCTTCCGAAACAATCCTGAGGGGCAAGCAGTCCATTAATGCATTCACAAAAAGTAAGCATTCACTTCAGACCTAAAATAAATTAGATAGTCGTCACACATGGAACTCACGTGCTTTGTCTCTGCAAATACATCTCTTTTGTGGGATTTTCACAATTAAGAAGATGTGCCTGGGGCTTCCCTGGTGGCGCAGTGGTTGGGAGTCCGCCTGCCGATGCAGGGGACGCGGGTTCGTGCCCCGGTCCGGGAGGATCCCACATTCCACGGAGCAGCTGGGCCCGTGGGCCATGGCCACTGAGCCTGTGCGTCCAGAGCCTGTGCTCCGCAGTGGGAGAGGCCACAGCAGTGAGAGGCCCACATACCACAAAAGCAAAACAAAACAAAACAAAAGAACATGTGCCTGAACTGGTGCCTGCCTTCCCCTAGTCAGATGGTGGTAGCCACCAAAGGTAGATGATCTCATTTGCTAGCTTATGTCTAGGGAAGGCAGACTCCTAAACAGATCTCAGAGGCAGAATAAATACCTGGCACTCTTCACCTCTCTAAAAGATGGTGTGTTTATTTGTTGTTTTAATATGCATGTAACTTCACAAGATTTCTGACAAGTGCTCAATAGGCCTCTAAGTTAGCACATCCCTGTGGTTCTACTAGGAATAAGTAGAAAAACAACAACAACAAAAAATATGGTCTTATAGGGCAGAAACTGGCATAGGTACATTTGGTTGCAGCATTCATTGCTTTCAGGTCAATTATTTTTCGGCATAATAATACTGAGAAACAAAAGCAAGATGAAACTCTATTGTAATTGATACAAGCTACTGTGAAATGACCCCAAAATCAAATTTCAGTGGTTTAAAACATAATAAAGATTTATGTCTTGTTCAAATCACATCACAGTTTCATGTGAGTTGATGGGGGACTCTTTCCATGCAGTGTTTCAGGGACCCAGCATGCTTCCATCTATGGCTCTACTATCCCTGAGCTTTTCCACTGCATCTTCTGAATCCAATCACTGGACAAGGGAGGAGACAAAATGTGGAGGATCATGCAAGAGGATTTCAGAAGCCAGGTTTTGAGGTGTCATATGTTATTCACACCAAACTCCATTGGCTAGAATTCAACCCCATGGCCCTACCCAACAACAGAGAAGAGTGAGAAGTACAATATCAGACATGCGCTCAGGAGGAAAAGGAACAGCGGCTTGATGAACATATAGCATTGTCTTTGCCTATCACTAATTTGGGTTATTTGGGAAGTAGTCCAGCCTGAATTAATGAAATTCATTCATTTACTCATTCAGTTATTCATTTCAAGCATATGCAGTAGATTTAACTATTTACCAAATGTTTCCAGCAGAGAAAGGATCAGACTTTACTATATAAGCCTCAGATGTTTTCCTTCTCCCTTCCTGTGTCTTAGATCCACCAGTGGCAACCACAGTGGCACCCACAGATACTACCTAGCCCAGCAAGTAACTGATCGAATAGCGTAAACAGAAAATTCATGACCAAGAAAGTGGCCCTTATTTCACTAGACTAATGAGCTTCCTTATAACGAACCTGAAACATTTCATGATTAATCCCCAAAGAATGTGCACTTTTTATCATGCAACTGCATTACAAAATGGTCTAAAAAAAAAAAAAAAACCCTCTTCTCATGGAAATCACTTTTCTTCCCAGAAAAAAATCAAATTGTTGTATTTCTTCAATACTGCATGGTAGATGTGAAATAAGTCCTGATGCTCCCTGAAGTTTTAAAGGTCCAGGGTGGATAATCAAATCCTCCCCCACATTGCCATCATTACCAAAATTGCCCATTAATACTATATACAAGGATAGCTGTTTTTTCCCAAGAAAAATTCCTCTTCATGATCCAGCACTTCTTTAAGTCTGGTGAATTTAAACTCTGAACCATCAGGAAGTATTTTTCAAATGACCAAAAAAGAGAACCTGCCAAAATAAAGCTCTTGATTAAAAGTCAACATGATTACTGTAAGCACAGGCTGGGGGCCCCCAGCCTGCCAAGCCCTTAGAGAATGCAGCTTATGGGACAAATACAGTCCAGAAAACACCAGTTTAATTTTAACAAAATGAGATGGTCTGGAAGCATTTCGCTATATTTAACATAGGGGAGCAGTTTCCAAAAATGAGGCTTAGATTTTTGGAAATAACAATTAGGACTCCATCTAAAGGGCAAGATCCAAAGTGTAATTATTGCTAAATGGAGTGTTTTTCTGAGGGTGGAAGTGAAGTCTTTAACTTGGCTGCATGAGCCCAAATGGACAAAAAAGGTATCTCTGAAATGTTGTTATTTTAATATCTACTGGATATGTTTAAATGAGAAAGTCTAGCAAGTGTGGGTTGTTAAAGAGTGAATTGTGTCCATTCAAAATTCATATGTTGAAATCCTAACCCCATTGTGACTGTATTTGGAGATGAGGCATTTAATTAAAATTAAATGAGGTCATACAGGTGAGACCCTAATCCAATAGGACTGATGTTCTTATATGAAAAGGAAGAGACACCACAAATGCACACACAGAGAAAAGGCCATGTGAGGACACAGGGAGAAGGCAGCCATCTGCAACCCAAAGAGAGTTCTCACCAGAAACCAACCCTGCTGGCATCTTGATCTTAGACTTCCAGCCTCCAGAACTGTGAGAAATAAACTTCTGTTGTTTAATCCACACAGTCTGTGGTATTTTGTTAGGGAGCCCTAGCGCACTAATACAAGGATGAATACAGAAAGCCTCAGGCCACGTTAGAACAGGTGTCCAGGTGAACAGATAACAAATTCAGTTCAATATAGATAAGGTCCAAGTCACAGATCTCAGAACAAAGGGCAACATCAAGAAATGTCTACTAAATGGAAGCATACTATCCCTTCAGCATACTAGTCAGAGGAAGGATATTTATGGTTCACATGAGGAAAAAAAATGAAAAACCTAAGGTATGTGCAGCTCTCAGATGCAACTACAGTGTGGCAAAGCCTGCCAAGTCACTACATTGTTGACATCTAGAAAATGCACCCCTGAATCCAAGTGGGGCTGCTCCAGGCATTGATCAAAGTAGGTGGAAAATGGAAGCCAGGTGGTTGAAGGCCCCTGGGGACAAGCTCAGGGGGCAGCAATTCTCTAAGGAGAGTAGGACTCAGCAGGCAAGGGTGACCAAGGGGCTACACAGGCTGAAATCGGATCTGTAGCTCTTACTGCAAGTCCCCCACTGAGTATACCGAATAACCGATGGAACATAAAAATCATCCTGGGCATGAAAAATGCTAGCACAGGCCAAGTGGTTCTTTACCAACTTTTAAACAATTTGTTTTGGTCCCTAATGACTTCCTTCATCTTGGGAGATTTCAAGATTCCAGGCAAGTAAGCACATCTTTGTTCCCCACAAGAAACACCACAACCTCTTCTTCCAGCTTCTCCCCTAAAGATACCTCACTAAGTTAAAGCAGACAGGCTGCCAGCCCACATGACACACTCGTGTGTATTAGGAAAAGGGTCCTCCCTTGGGGATGCAGCCTTGCACCAGATGCAAGGCTTGGCAAGGGAAGCACAGGCTGGCAGACAGCCCCCATTTGGGCCCTTGGGCCGGCATGCTTGAGCAGGAAGCAATCTGCACAACTATATGAGATGCTCTGATGTAAAAGACAAAGTTTTTGAAGCTCATGAGCCACTGTGCTCACAACAGTAAAAAGTCCATTCTTTTATCCCAGCACAAGCTCAATGGCTGCAAGAAGCACTCCAAGTGCAACGGACATAGGGTAGAAACAGCCATCATAATGGGCACAACATCACAAACCTAGCCTCAAGAAAGTGCAACTTAGCAATTTACCAAGTGAACGTTAGTGTATCAGCCCAGCAAATTCTAAGACATCTTTGAAAAGAGGAGAATAAAATAACAAAAGGCCTGAGAAAGCACCAACATATATGCAAAATGAGCCACTAAACACAAAAGCTTTGAGAAGTACAAAAGAT
Organism: Physeter macrocephalus; assembly: GCF_002837175.3. Classification (NCBI taxonomy): domain Eukaryota; kingdom Metazoa; phylum Chordata; class Mammalia; order Artiodactyla; family Physeteridae; genus Physeter; species Physeter macrocephalus. The sequence continues at coordinate 118,072,292 of NC_041217.1, forward strand.
AAATTCATCTCTAAAGATGATGCATGGAAGGTTTCTAGAGACCAAAGAAACTCAACACTGGGCCAAGAAGAATGAAAGAAAACACCAAAGAGAGAGATAAAGAGAGAGAGAAGTCCCATAAAATCCTTATCAGCACTAATTGTCCAGAGAAATGTGGGGGGAGAAAAGCCTATAGAATACAGGCAAACCCACTGGAAGAGAACATTTAATGTGAAAAACATTTATGATGTATATTTCTCCAGGTACACTGTGACTGGAGAATGGTAGAGGCAGATGTTTAAAAAAAGGGAAACCCACAATTACTTCAGAAACCCCATCATCATAACAGAAAGAGAATCCTGTTATGTACAACAGGGCCACTCACCTCCTAATCGAAGACGAAAGTCAAAGACAGGTACAGTGACTCACCCTACCTTTCCCAAGCCCACCCTCAGCCTTTGAGGTCTGACTCAATGGCTTGGCACTAAAAAGTCCCCTGAGTGCTTCCCTCAGAAAGTATTAGACTGAAAGCCCTCGGATTGCATCCACAGTGGCAATTCCAATGCTCTGGAAGGCAGAGGCACATGGAGTCTCCATTCTCCTTCCAGTAGGTTGTGACCAACCAGATTCTAATCCTTTCACAGACTAATTCTCCAACCAAACGTTGGGTTGTAATCCTGAGTTTCTGTTGCTCAAGCAGGCATGAAATAATAATGGCTAAATTTGTATGATACCTGCTATAATCTAGAGTTTGCATCCCCACCAAAATTCATATACTGAAACATTAACCCCCAAAGGTGATGGTATTAGGAGATGGGGCCTTTGGGAGGTGCCTAAGTCATGAGGGTGGAGCCCTCACAAATGGGATTAGTGCCCTTATAAAAGAGGGTCCAGAAAGATTCCTTCCCCTTCCACCATGTGAGGATACAGTGAGGAGTCTGCCACCCAGAAGAGGGCCCTCATCTAACCATACTGGCACCCTGATCTTGGACTTCTAGCCTCCAAAACTGTGAGAAATAAAATTTTGTTGTTTATAAGTCATCCAGTCTGTATGGTATTTTGTTATAGCAGACCAAACAGATTAAGACAATACCTTATCATTTGCAAAACACTTCGATATAGAAAAATCAGTGTCTTAGTGATTGTCAGGACACCCTGTAAGATGCAGCACCATCCCAATAGCCTCCCATATCCCTTGAGCCTAGAGGTGCTCCCTCTAGGGAGCCAAAGTCAGTTCTCAGGAGGACTGGCCCACAGAAAAGGTCCCAGCAAGTCCTGAGATAGGGTAAGAGCTATGTGGGTGGAGAGTCTTGGGGTCTTAGGTTCCTGTGGTGCCGAAGGGGTGGTGCAGTTTCCAGGCAATCCATCTCCTTGTCCATTGGGACTCCTCACTCCATGGGTGGGAGCAGCTGAAACCAAACACTAAATTGGGTTCCTGTGAAGCACAGGGACAGGGCTCAGGGCCCAGTTCCTCTTGCCCAGGTCTAAGGACAGTACAGCTTCCTCATGAAGTAGGTTCCAAGGTCATTTTATATGATAGGTACATTGGAGCATCCAAGGAGAAAATTTAACAGCCAGTAAAGAATTTGGACTGTGGAGAATCAACACTGGAGAGGAGATAAATTTAACATCCATCCTTTAGCATCAATTTGAAATGGGGGCAGGTAACCACCCTTACTGTGTAGTCTCCCAAATGGTGCTAAACACCATAAGTGCAAGGAGCAGACAGCCAGGCACCGGGGAGAGAAGCACAGGCTCTGGAGCAAGACTGCCAGAGTTCAAATCCCACCTTACCACTCTCTGGCCAGCTGAGGATTCGGGTTCATAATTTATAAAATGGGGCTAACACCTATCTCACAGAACTATTAGGAGAATTAAATGAGATTAATCGTGTAAGATATTCAGCACAGTGACTCAAATACAAGAAGGAAAAAGCTTGTTGTTGCTCGTTACCACTAAAATGACAGAAAGAGGAACCAGAAGTCAAAAATATTAGATTGACAACCCCCTCTTAATATGAGGTGGAAACTACTTGAGGCTTCCTTCTTTGGGAATTCTTAAGAAATGTCAATGAAATGAAAAATAAAAAACATATTGTTTCCTCAAGGAAAGCAAGCATTACTCCATGATATATTGTCTAATGCTGCTAATTTAGGGGAATGAAAAGTGCTAAATATTTCATATAAAGAAAGACAGGTTAACCTGAGCAAGGTGAATGGAGTTGTTTTGTAGGAAGTAACCCTTTAAGTGTGAGTTTAGCGGCCCAGTAGAAATATCTTTACTGCTACAATTACCGTTAATAACCATCACCACCTACTGAATGCCTTCTAAGTGCCAGTTACTTTGCTAGCTGTGAGCATTAGTGCTACTCCTTATGCATCTCTGAAAGCTACAGATGTATTTACTTTTGCTCAGAAATATTAAGTCACCTGTCTAAAGCCCTACAACTGAAGACTGGCAGGGTCAGGATTCAAATCCAGAAATAACTCCAATGACCATACACTTAGTTCTACCACCCCCACAGTCTTCCATAGCCTAGAGGAAAATTAAAAGCCACCAGCCCTCAGCTATCTCAGGCTGACAACAGATGAAGCATGATTATATTCATGCTGAAAGGTGGTATTTTTTTTCTGTGCTGCTCCCCTCACTTGAAAGGACTCCTTCACCATGGCTTCATAGAACTTCATCACGTAAGACCTCACAGGATTATCTTACGGTCTCATTTTCCTGTTTCCTGACATATAAGCTTCTAGGGACAAAAGACCATGTCTCACATTTCGTTATATTTTCTCAGTAGCTAGAACAAAGCCATAACATGAAAAGGGCTCAAGAAACACTATTTGAATAAATGAATGATGTCCTAAAGAGAGAAACAATGTAAGAACCAAATTGGGAGAATGTAATGGCACTGGCTATGGTGAGAAACATACAGGCAACTTCATTCAATTCCAAGATGGAAAATAACACTGACATTTCCTGTTTGGGGAATCCATGGTCTAATCTCCTATAACATCCCTAGTGCTTAATCTGTCAGTCACCACACACAGATTTAGTACTTACTGCCAGGTATTCATTACCAATTCTTTGAAGCATAAAATCAGCAGCATCGGATAATATAGCTGTGGAAATGCTTTTGGTTTCTTTGGGAGGAAAAATTATATGTACTTTCAATTTCTCAATCCCATTTCCCTCCTCCTTGACAACAGAAAAGTAGTAGCAGCAAGGGTCCCATTCACAAATGCACACTTATTTCCCTCAGAGGATGCCAGATGGGACCAAACAAGATGCTCTTTTGAAAGGGGGCTCAGATGTCCAGCTGGCACATCACCAGGATCACTCTCTCCACATCTTTATCTACCACTTTTTTGGCCCTGAGGTCAGTCTTCTGCAGGGCATGATGACTTGGGGACCGACCTGTGATTTGGAGAACACTGAGCAGTCAGGGAGGTAGGCGGGGAGGTGTAATAGACTATCCACCATTAAGAAGGCAAAGGGAGGGGCTTCCCTGGTGGCGCAGTGGTTGAGAGTCTGCCTGCCGATGCGGGGGACAAGGGTTCGTGCCCTGGTCCGGGAGGATCCCGCATGCCGTGGAGCGGCTGGGCCCGTGACCCATGGCCGCTGAGCCTGCGCGTCCGGAGCCTGTGCTCCGCAACGGGAGGGGCCACAGCAGTGAGAGGCCAGAGTACCGCACAAAGAAGGCAAAGGGAGACCCTGGACGAGTGACAAGCCCTTTCTTCTAAAGCAGTCATTCTCCACAATGTTGACATGAGAGAGCTGAGCCTGCGCATCCGGAGCCTGTGCTCCGCAACGGGAGGGGCCACAGCAGTGAGAGGCCAGAGTACCGCACAAAGAAGGCAAAGGGAGACCCTGGACGAGTGACAAGCCCTTTCTTCTAAAGCAGTCATTCTCCACAATGTTGACATGAGAGAGCATTTGGAAGGCATGGAGCTCTTCACTCAGGTAGAACACCACTGAAATGCTGATATACTACGCTTACAATAATTGCGTAAGTGTTTTTGGCCGATCAGATCCAAGCTGGCCCATCCTTCACTTAGCACAGATTTAGTGAGTCGTGATTCTGTGCCAAGCATTGTGCTAGGGGATTCGGAAAATAAAGACAAGGAAGAGATCTTGCCTGCCCTCAAGGGCCCCACAGCCCCCGAAACAAATGATGGAAGTAACAACAGTAGTGGGAAAAGTACAGAATTGCTAACATTTACTGAGTGCTCGCCATGTGCCCAGCATTGTCCTAAACGCATTTACATATACCAATTCATCTAAGCCTATGTAAGAACCCTATGAAGTAAGGTACAATATAATATAAAATTCCAAGGCTATTGGCACTCTGATGGAGTGCTGTGGAAATCCAAAGAAATCTCCAGTGCCACCTCTCACTCAATTTTCTTAAGAAACTATCAGTAGCAGTTACCAAAGGGCTAAAAGATTATGGCAAAAAAACTTAAATTGAGAAAGTTCTATCAAGTAAATCTCCCCACACCCCATAGAAAAAGACTGCTATTGCCTGATTTTAGCCTTAAAACACACATCCTGCAATATGGAGTATTCCGAACAGTGCACGTTTGAGAAACATGCTCCTGGATATCCAGGCCAACAGCTAGTCTCACACACACCCCACCTCCCACCCCCACAGTGGGATAAAAAGGACTCCTTCTACCATCATGGCTCTCCCAGGGAACCCAGCTCCACCCTACTCTCCTCGACAAACAGACAGCAGACTTGGTTTAGAGACCAGATTAAAGGGGCAGTTCTCAATTCTAAATCTTTCACTCTAGAATGTAGAGTAATTCTGGCAGGTAAGACGATCAAGTTTTAATCTATAATGTAGAATAAATGGTGAAAACATATGATGGAAAAAAGGATTTCCAAAAATTTCTACACTTTGAAAACACAATTTCTGTCTGAATCAACGTGCTAAATACAAACCATTTTATCATCAAATATTTACTACTTAAGTTTTCTTATCACTCCTTGGCTTTTATTCTTTTTTTTTTGGTATTCAAACATAGACTTTCTCATACTTTTCCTCAACAGTTTCACATGTAAATCACCCTTTTCTCTCATTTGACTGTATCCTCTGGAGGGTAAGGTCCATCCCATTGGTTCTAAACCCTCAGTGTGTGTCACAATCACCTGGGGAGCCTGTAAAACTTACCAACACCGCCCCCCACCTTAATCCCCAGAGGTTTTATTTAATTGATACTGGGTAGTTTTTTAGAGCTGTCCCGAGCTTTGATCTATTTCTCACATGTGGCTACACACTGAAAACACCTGGGGAGCTTTACAAACTAGTGATGCCTAGGTCCATATCCAGAGACTCTGACTTAATTGATGTGAGTTCTACCTTCGTTGATCTGAGTGCAGCCTCCATTGATCTGAGTGTGTCCTTCATTGACTTGAGTGTTTCATTTATTTATCTGGGTGCTGCCTCCATTGACCTGAGTGAAGCTTTCATTGATCTGAGTTTCACCTGGGTCCCCAAAATTTTCTTAAGTGCTCCATGTGACTCTACTTTGAAGCTGAGACTGAGAACAACCTTACATTTCTTTGGCACCTATCCTAAGACCGAGTACAGCACTTGCACATGGCTGACAGCCATTAAGTTTTCTTCAACATGTAATAACAATTTCGTTTAAAATTTTCTAAACTCTGATTCTACAACTTCCCACAAATTAATCAGAAACAATAAAGTTTAACTATACGTTAAAAGTTACCATACTTGGATCCCTATAAAACTGCAGACCTGATTATCTCAGGAAGTATTTCCTTCCTTGACAGGCAATTACTTCACAATTAAGATGAACTGAACAGCTTTCAGATCTCCCTATTTAACACCAACAGTCCAAAGGCCACATCAATATACACCTAATAAATCAGTATTTCGAAAATGCAATGCACTAAGGCCACATATAGATGACTTGCCTACATTATTTAAAGACTCTAGGCAGATTTTTCACTGAAAAAAATTCACCTCAACATCTAAGACTGTTTTCATCAGCATAAGATAGGCAGTCTCTGATTGCAGACACTTCATTCCTCTCATCTGATGTTGGCTAAGTATTACCCCTACTTCCCTTTCCCACAACTCACCAACACATTCATGTGTTCCCACGCAGAGCTTCAACAGAGCCAGGACTGGAAGATGATGGTGTAGAAGGACTTGCAGTAGAGGTTGGGGTGCTCTTCACCTTCATCTGAGGCTCAGCTTTCAGAAAACAGAGTTTAGGGCTTCACCCATGTATGTATCCCCCCCAAAACCTTGCAGAGACCTTACACAAAGGTTTACAATAAATACTTGTGCTGAATTTCTTTAAAGCCTTGGAGCTAATTGTCTATGTATGTATATATGTACACACACACAGACACACACAATCTGCCCAAACATACTTAAAGGACCCCCTTAGAAACATCTATTAACAGTTTTGCCCTGCTCACTGGGTAGGGAACAGTGCCTCTGAGTTAAACTCAAAGGTATGTGCAAGGGCTTTGTCTCTCCATGTGTCATCCTTCTGTTGTAGCCAGAAAATTCCCCTGATTTGCCCTCTGTGCCCTTCATGGTCATCTCTGACATCTAGCCACTTTAGCTAGAAGGAGTGCTGAGTCAGTTAATTACTTTTGCTTTAATGAGGATTCCATTATTTTACCAAGTCAATGCTCCCAGAGCTTTGGATAGTTACACTTTACTAATGCAGTTGCCAGTATATTTTGCACATGCCAAATGCTAGGTACATGGGGGATATTAGTAATTATAAACTAGAAATTGCCACTCTGAATCCAAGAACAGATTCATGCCCTATTGCAGGTCTTCCTGTTAGAATCCCAAATAATACTACCTAAGGCACTTCTTTACCTCCTTCCTGCTGAGGCCTCTGATTCTCCACATCTCACCCCACACTTTACCTTTCTTTTCCCTCTTATTTTTTTTTTTAATTTAGCAGCTCCATTGAAATCTAGTTTATTCTTTGTAGTCTTCCTTTTTTGAACAGCTATTTTCTCCCTACCACCTACCTCCTAAGCAGAAAAGTCATTATTTTTTCCTACACCCAAGAGAACGACAAACAATTATCATCAGTGCCAACTAGCCATATAGACACTTATAAATTCTGTTTCCTTCTCAATGATGAATTCTCTTTCCCTTTCAGATTCTCAGTCTGAAAGGATTTAATAATCTGCGTCTTTTTTTTCCTTTTTTTTTTTTTTTTTTTTTTTCTTTTTTGCTCACTGTCACATTTTCAAAGGTCACTCTAGCTGGGGTAGAGTAGGAGAAGCCTGAAAACTCAAGTGTAGATGACATTTTAATGGCACTTTCCGTGGCCCTGAGAGCATCTGGGCCTCAAAATATTTGTTTTTATTAATTACAAATAACAAATAACATTGTCTAAGTACTTACTGTACACCAGCACTGAGCATTTTATGCACATTATTACTTTTTCATCTTAACAACCTTATGTATTATTAACCCCATTTTAAAAGGTGCCATCAATTTTCACCTGGACTTCAACATCATCTCCTTTCTCATCTCCCCACATTCATGTTCTCAGCACTGCAGACAATGGTAAAGTGATTTGTCTTGAAACATTAAAGAGATCACATCATTGCCTCCCACTCCACTGTCCTTCCTTCTCCTTATGTCTCTTCCTTAGGAACATTAATGCTCTCCCACTGCCCTTTGAGTAAAGGACAAAATCCTTATCGTGACTCTGTCCTGGCCCTACCTGTCCATCCAGTTTCATTTCATGACCTCCATCTCACTGGTTCTCAAGATGACAGCTAAACTGTTCCCAGCATGCTTCAGGCTCCCTCCTCAGAGCCTCTACTCTGTCTCACTCCTCATTTACCCACTCATTCTCTGCCTTTTGCTCAAGAGTCACTCAGTCAGGGAAACCTTACCTGACCTCCCAAAGTTCACATGCCCTTTTGTAGCACCAGGCCCTTCTCTTCTGTACTACTTAGTTAGCACTGTTGGAATTCGACAACTTTGACTAATGCCTTCAAGCTCTAGACTGATGGCCCTCAGAGTGTGGTTCTGGGACCAGTAGCATCAGCATCACCTGGGAACGTGTTAGAAATGAAAATTTGGGGCTCCCACCTGGGAGGGACTAAATCAGAAATCTGGAAGCATAACGCAGTTATCTGTGTTAAACTCTGCAGGTGATTTTGATGCTTGCTAAAATTTTAGAAGCAATGTAGACTGTAAGCTACAAGGGGAAATTTTGAATCATCATGGTGTTGTACCATATTTGATGAATGAATGAAGATGAAAAACCTAAGACTCTGAAAGGTTAAATAACTTGTCCAAAATCAAAGATCCAGCAAGTAAGAGAATCAAGAAGTATGACTCTTTATCGCTATGTTTGCAACAATTTCGTTTCATTCCAAGAAAAACCAAGAAATATTGCTCATTCATATTTACACTGAATAATACTTGGACCAGCTTCTCAAATTCCCCTTTCCCTTATACATTTTTCCATATAGCCTCACTTACATAAACACTGATGACAGGATGTTAACTTATAAATACACAGTAAAAGTACCGAGAAGTTTCTAAGAACCTTACTTTGGGATTCTAAAGGCCGTAACCAGGATGAGATGACGTGAAATTTAAAAAGTCACTGTGAGAAAGTTTCTTTAAATGAACATAACTGACATTTATAAAATAGCAATATGCTACATAAAGACCAATTGATGTCAATAAATAATTTGGAAATTACACAATAATGGAAGTGGATATTCACAACTTTCACCTATCTAAAACATTTATATGTGACATCTAAAATTTCCCAATCTATTATAATTAGAAGTCAATTATCAGCTTTCCTTATACCTTTACACATGCATACTCATGGACACGCACACACACCACACTATTCTAACAACCTAATTAGTAGCTAATCATATTTAGGTAAGCACAACTATTGGTTTTTCATCTCTCATTATAATGATTTCAAATCACAAAACTTTAAAATTTTGTTTTTATACTAATAAAAATGCATATAAAGTTAAACTCAATCTTAATGTCACCACTTTAAAAAATTTAAGGTGAAACAAGTGAAAGTTTCCTCTTCTGCTCTGTCAACCCCACTTTCCAGAAGTAATCACTTTTAACTCTTTGGGGGCTATCTATCACAAAATCTTTCTAAACATACCAAGACATATCTATCTCCACATACAAATGCCTATGTCTACATATAAATATATGTTTATATACAGTATATAAACCCACATTTATTCACAGTTTTTGGATAATAAAAAAGGAACACACTAGATACACTGGGATACAATTTGTTTTTGCGTTATTGTGCTATGGACAGAGGAACTTTGTAAGGATATTATTATTAATTTTCAAATGTCAAAGATGCAACAGCAGTCTTCTTCCCAATCATTAAAAACACTGGGTGATCAGAGGGCCCCAGTTAGGCTGGGCTCTCAAAGCATGTATTTCAGGGGACAAAGAAGAATAGGACCAGAAAATGAGAAACAAAGCCTCCTGGGAAAAGACTTGGGAACAACCTTTCACCCCAAGGTTACTTTTGGTCACCACAGTACTGCTCCCATCCCCCACTGAGACACTGTACTCTCTTTTCCTTGTCTACACATCAAGCTTTAAAAGGCTTGGATTCCTAGACCTGGAACCAGCCATTGCTTACACACACACACACACACACACACACACACACACACACACACACACACACACACGCCCTTCCTTTGTTTTAAGAATCTGGTTTCAAACTTGTGTGTGTGGTATTACATTTCCTATACTCATTGTTATATTTTTCAGAAAATATCAATAACATTTAAACCAAAGACTAGCTCAACTTAAAGCTATCAAACAATATTCACTTCATAAGAGAGCTTGTTTTAGGATATAAACAAAGCATGATAATAAGTATCCAATCAGAAAATAGAAAGCTAGGCAATGTAGCCTATTTCATTGCTCCCATGTGCAGGAAACCATGAGCTGGCTTAAGCACACAGGGTAATTTATTAGAAGGATTCAGGGGTCTGCGAGAGACCTCCAAAGGCATAGATGAGCTGGATCTTGGGAACGTACTGGAACTGGGGACTGAGATGCTCCAGAGAAACCTGGGAGTTCTTCCTCTCTGTTGCTTGTCTCTGCTCCTCTCCCTTCCTTCTTCCATGTCTGTAGACCTGATTTCTCAATTTCCCTATTTACACGGCAGAAAATGGCCACAACCAAAGACATGCTGGAAATCTGGTAGAACCAATTACAAAGTCCCAGATGCAGGGGCTGATTAGCATAGCTTGGTATTGAAACCCAACTATGGTCCAATCAGTCACTGCTATAAAGTTGTATATACAAAAAATGGTTTCTCCCATAGTCACCATATGGAGTTGGGCAGGTGGAACTACCAGGAAAGAGGACACTGCACTAAGTTTGGGAGATAACCCGCTAGAAATTTACTACAAATTTTATTTTGCCCAACCACAGTTTTCTGTTTGAATACACAAACAAGCTCTCATTTAATCAAGAGTCTTAACTCTCCCAGTTGGGATGGCTGTAAATTTCAACTTCCCAACTCCTTCCGGACAAATGGGACACATAAATTAGAAAAATAAAGATTGCCAGACCAGAAAATGTAAAGCTTCTAAGGGTTTTAATTCAAATATGAGCTACCAAGTGCATTCCATATTATGCAGAAAAAGTTATGAAGCATCTTATTTTAATTAATAGAGCCTTGAAACTATTGATGAAATTTTTAAGCATGAAATCTGAGTACACAGCACAGAATTTCCTTCAAGTCAAATTAGCATATGGCCACAGGACCCAACTCTGAAATAGTCATGATAAACCACACCCAATAAGAATGCACTGGATCTTAGTTTCATGTAAATAATACATTAGTACCTTCAAAAGTCAGGTATCTGGAGCACATACCACTCAGGGAAAAAAAATCATACAGTATTGTACAATGCTGATCCTGGAGACTTGGTTACATGGCATCGTAACACTTCAGTGATAGCTACGCAATCTCTAAAGTTATTACTTTTTCATCAAAAGTGGCTTTTATAAAACAGAAACACAGTTCTGCTACTCATCAACTCAAAAGAGATTTTTCTTTACGGAAGCGGCAAGCAACCTCTAGATGGGAAGATTTGTCTACATTACAAAACCCACTACACGATTCAGCAGTCTGGGCCAGCATCAATCCTGGAGAGGCACGGCATCTGTCTTCAACTCTAGATTTATGGATTCAGAGCTTCCGTTTGGGTTGTATCAGGCGTAAATGTGGCCATCTCCATAACTGGTCATACCTTTCTATCTCTTGGAGTTTCCAGTCACTGTAGAATGACCCTAATGAACATCTGGCACCACATGAAACTTAAATCCATTGAAGGAAAGAAAGGACCTTAAGCCATGGACACAAAGCTAGCTCCCCTCCACAGAACCGAGCTCTTCTAAACTTCCCTGGCACTGCCACATCCTGGTCTTCCTCCTCCATATCAGCCCCTCCTACTCTTGCCAGGACCTACCCTGAGTGTCCTGCTCTTCACACTCAATGCATTCTCCCTCAGTCTCACCTAGAGTTTCAACTTTCACACAGTTATTGGTTCTGATCCGTCTCAGTTCCAGAACCAAAACTCCGCCTACAGATGAAAGTCTCCTCTTGGCTCTCACAAGGCACCTCAATTTCGACATATCTAAATCCATGCCATCCTCTCCTGATCCTCCCAAAGAAATCTGTTCCTCCTCCTGTGCTCCCTTTATCAGGCAAAAGCACCACCATCTTTTTTCAGGGACCAAGCAGAATCCTGGCGACAACCTTGATTCCTCTCTTTCCCTCGCCGTTCATGTCTAATTAGTCACCAAAGCCTGTCAATGCTATCACCTAAATATATCTCAAGTCCATACACTTCTCTCCATCCCTACAGCCACTACCTTAGATCAAATGGCTGGTAGTTTCCACCCAAATTGCCGCAACAATATGTTTCCATGCCTCCGGTCTTGCCAACTCCCAACCATTCTCCACGCCGCTATCACAGTGCTTGGCCAAAGGTATAAATCTGTTCATGTCACTCACGGGAATAAAACCTGGCAATGCCCTCCACTGCCCTTAAAGACAAAACTCTGTAACAGCGGTTCTCAACCAGTGGCAATTTTACCTCCCACCCTCAAGGGACACTTGGCAATGTCTGGAGACATTTTTGGTTAGCACAACTGGCGGTGGGGGCGGGGAGGGGGGTGACGCGGGTTGGCAGAAACCAGAGATGTGGCTACACACCCTATAATGCACAGGACAACCCCCAGCCCCGCCCCAACAAAGAATTATCTGGCCCCAAAGGTCAACAGTGCTGAGATTAAGAAACCCAAAAGGCATAGAGAGCTCTGCCTAACCTTCCTACCTTCCGGTGACTTACTACATTCTACACCAACCCCCCAGGACCTAACCTCAACGAACCAGCCAAATTAAACTTTTTCTTAAAGACACTGTGATCTCACTCTCTAGGTCTTCCTGCACACTATTTATTCAGCCTGGAGTACTATCCGTGTGGTTTTCCTGCTTTCTTTACCTGACTAATTCATAGCCTCCCTCAAGGTTTCGGCTCTGATATCACGTACACTGGGAACACGTCCCGGCCCCATGAATTAGGTGCCCCCTCAGCCCAGTCAGCTCCCTGTCCTTCCCTGTTTCGTAATTGCCTGTTGGCTTATCGGTGACCCACGCCGATAAGCATGGTCCATGCTTATCTTGCCTTTTGTTTAGTTCTCAGCATCTAGCACAAAGCTTTTCACATGGCCGGCACTTGCATATTTATTAAAAGAGTTATGATTTGAAATCAGCATCACTGGTAATCATCAAACTACCAACACTCTTCATTTAGCACATCTTCATCAGCAGCCTTAAAAGCAGCAGCCTTGTCTATACTTCAAAGACCCAAAAGAAAGTAAGCTTTGGCAAGTTCAGAAAAGTGGCAAAGATGCCCTGTGATATTAGTCAAGGTACTTAGAGTTGTTGAAAACCATGCTGGTGAGTAAGACTGTTGGCATCAGGTGAATTTTTGGAACCCAGCCATCTTATCTAGCTTGAATAACAATGAGGCATGGCAAAACAGCTTGTTAAAAAAAAGTAAAAGGCTTCCCTGGTGGCGCAGTGGTTGAGAGTCCGCCTGCCGATGCAGGGGACACGGGTTCGTGCCCCGCTCCGGGAAGATGCCACATGCTGGGGAGCAGCTGGGCCCGTGAGCCATGGCCGCTGAGCCTGCGCGTCCGGAGCCTGTGCTCCGCAACGCGAGAGGCCGCATCGGTGAGAGGCCCGTGTACCGCAAAAAAAAAAAAAAAAGTAAATACTAAATCAGTTACTGTCCCAGAGGAAAAACCACAGAGACACACACACACACACACAGAAAATTTCAGTTCTTGGACAAAGTTAAATGAAAAAAAAAAACAAATGAAACAGGAGGAATAAGTAGACATTACTTTTCATCCAAGGATATAAACTAAAAGGCAATGGCTTGCTGAGTAACCAGGAAAAAAAAAAGGATGCCAAATGAATTCCTCTGACTCAGAGTTTCAGGGAGTGTGCTATACAGAAGAGCAGACCTCCACCTCAGAAATCCCTAATCAGAAACTCCAGAGGTGGGGACTGGCAATCAGTGTTTTAACAAGCCCTGCATGGCATTCTGCTGCCTACTGAAGTTTGAGAACAGCTTCCTAATTCATCCTATAACTAGGGCCCAACTTCATTTTCACAACAACAGCACTTACATAGGCCCTGCTATGTACCAGACCCTGTTCTAAGCTGTTTATACATTAATTCACACCATAATAATATTACATTCCCATTTTACAGATGAGGAAACAGATGAACAGTATCATTCTGTCCCTATGAACTACAGAAACTTCTGGTTTTCCTTGAAGAGCAATTACCACAGAATCTGAGCTTCTGAGCTTTAGGACTCTTTGCTAAAGCCTTTCTCCCTCTTACCAACCTCATTTAAGGGTTGCCCCTGTCATCCATACCACACTTATTTCAGAGTTGCTAATCCTTGAACTTTATTAGGCAATTTAATGATTAGGGCAGAATCCCATCTAGCAGCTACAACGGTACGCCTGCTAATCCTTGAACTTTATACTCAAAGCAAGTGCATGCCTGTTCCTGGCTTCCCTTGGGGGACTGATTCCCACAAGACAATTCCTCTAGCCCAGCAGTTCTCAAAGTGTAGTCCACTTGAGGGTGGGAAGGTCCCTGAGACCCCATTAGGGGACTACAAGGGCAAAACTGGTTTTATAATAATAATAAGATGTATCTGCCTTTTTTGCTTTGTTGACATTGCCACCAAAGATACAAAAGCAATGGTAGTAGGTAAAAGTGTTAGTGCCTTAGCATGATTTAAGACAGTGGCACCAAACTGCACTGGTATTCATTGTGTTCCTCAAGGCCATGCACTTGCTATAAAGTAAATTGTGGTTTCAATTAAGAGGGTTCTTAATGGACCAGTAAGAATTATTAATTTTATTAAACCTTGAGTATACTTCCTTTTAATATTCTATGTGATGAAATGGGGAAAATGCATAAAGCACCCCTGTATACGTAAATATAATTGTTGTTACAAGGAAAAGCACTTGTCTAACTGCTTGAGTCACGAGCTCAACTAGTTGCTTTTTTCCTTGAACACAATTTTTATTTGAAAGGAAAACTAACAAAGTATGATTATTTAGACTCGGGCATTTGGCAGATCTTGAAAAATGAAGGAAGTGATCCTACCACTTCAAGAAAAACAACAGTATTTGATGCCAATGATAAAAATTTAGTTTTCAAATGAAAATTAGGATTTTATAAAACTTATATCTACCACCATGAGCTTGACAGCTTCCCAGTTCTTATGGACTTTTTTGATAATATGAAGGAATGTAATATTTGGCTACTGTGTAATAAAATGTGTCAACATTTGTAAGATCTTCATTAACTCAGTGAACCAATATTTTCAAATGACCGGTGCAAGATGTGACAAAATCATGCATGGGTTAAAAATCCACTCAAAGTGCAAGCTAGACAATGGATTTTAATGTAACAGTATATGAAAAGTTCATTGATTCAGTTTCAGATTTCACACCGCAACTAACCTTTAAGAAATCACCACTTGGAGTTTTGCTATAGTACCAAAGCAAAATGTCCCTAATTATCAGAAAAGGCTTTTCAAATATTCAAATACTCCTCCCTTTTCCAACTACATATCTGTGTAAAGTTGAATTTTCTTCATCTACTTCAACCAACACAACTTATTGAAACAGACTGAATGCAGAAGATACGAGAATCCAGCTGTCTTCTATTAAGGCAGACATTAGAGGGATCTACAAAAACTTTTTTTAATGCTACCATTCTCACTAATTTTTTTGAAAGTATAATTACGTCTCATAAATATATACTATCTGTGCTAACATGTAATGAGTTTATTATTACTTTTAAATGAATTAATAAATAGTTTTAATTCTTCCCAGTTTTAGTTGCTAATACCGTAAATATCAATAGATGTAACTCACATAAACAAAAGGTTTTTAAGATTCTCAGTGCTGGGGCTTCCCTGGTGGCACAGTGGTTGAGAATCCGCCTGCCAGTGCAGGGGACATGGGTTCGATCCCTGGTCCCGGAAGATCCCACATGCCATGGAGCAACTAGGCCCGTGCGCCACAACTACTGAGCCTGTGCTCTAGAGCCAGCGAGCCACAACTGCTGAAGCCCACGCTCCTAGAGCCCGTGCTCTGCAACAAGAGAAGCCACCACAATGAGAAGCCCGCTCACCACAATGAAGACACAACGCAGCCAAAAATAAATAAATTAAATAAATAAATTTATTAAAAAAAAAAAAAGATTCTCAGTGCTTTTTTAAGAGAATAACAAGGTCCTAAGACACAAAATTTGGGAAGCACAGCTTCAGTCTATAAAAGCCTCTTCTTCCTTGCATATAGTTCCTTAAGATCCTACTCAGTATCTCAGATGACTTCTCTTCCAAAAGTCTTCCCTGGTTTATACCGAACCAACTCTAATCACACCTTTATTCTGTAATCCTTCATTGTATATGTAACATAGTTCAGATCTTTATACCTTTATAAGCCCAGTTTGAGTACACAAGACCTGTGACTTCAACCCAGCTAGTTCACTTACTAGTGTAACCTTGAAAAAGCTACTTGTTCTCAGCCTCAGTATCTTTATTTATAATGAAGAGATAATCATAGTGCCTACTTCATTAAAGGCTGTATTTGGAGTAGGGAAGTCATTAAAGTTAAGTGAAATCATAAATATGAGTCCCTGATCTGATGCGATTAGGGTCCTTAGAGGAAGAGACAGCAGAGAACTAGTTCTTTCTCTGTCATGTGAGGATAACAGTGAGAAGGTGGCTGTCTGCAAGCCAGGATGAGGGTTCTAACTAGAAACCAAATCAGCCAGACCTTATCTTGAACTTCTAACCTCCAAAATGGTGAGAAGATAAATTTCTGTTGTTTAAGCTACCTAACCTATGGTATATTGTTATGGCAGCCCGAGCAGACTAAAACAAATGATTAATAAGATAAGAAGGGTAAAGCATTTAGCACAGTTTCTGGTATACGGTAAACACAATAAATATTTTCTGCTATTACTATTATTATTAATTCGATGAATATTTATTTAGTATCTACTACAATTTCCAAGTCTCCTGCCATCATGGAGCTTATAGTCTGGGGGTGGTGGTGGAAGGTGGGAGAAGGGGGGAGACCAAGTTTAAACAAATAATTATTCAAAACACATATAACTATAGTTATGTTAAATGTTGTGGAGGAAGTCAAGGATGTTAAGCGAAGATATAAAAGAGACACCTAAAGTAGATTGGAAGTGAACTAGACATTTAGGAAGGCATCTTTTAGAAAATGACATTTATGATTTCGCCAAAGCATGAAGAGAAGTCTTCCAAGTCTAGACGCCTAAAGAGAAGAGGCCTTTGTGGACCTTGCACAGCATGGGAGAATCTCGTTTGATTATTAGATATTTTTTTCTATCTAATTTAAGCTACATTCAGTAGCACAAATGCTTGTTTCTAGATTTTTTTATGACCCTTCTAAACTTAATGTTTATTCCGGCTTTATATTAATATCCTACGCTTACTGTTTGTTGAGAATTACTGGTAGAAGTAGAATAATCTTCTAGGGAAATTGAAAAATGACCTTTACAGGCAAAAAAACAGGAGATGAAAGGATCAATAAACAAAAGTCCCCAGCTTCTCAATTCACCTGAGTAATGTTACAATCAGAAAGAATTTAATTCATAAGGTCAGACTCTTCAGAGAAGTAAAGACCAGTAAGGTGAAAACAAGGACACACGGGAGTCTATGAAAGGAGATTCCAGTCTCCCTGTTAAGTGATTTTTCCTGATCAAAGAGCAAAAGCAGTGAAAAGATTTGAAAAATGATCCACAGGGCTGAGAAGTACATAGCGGCGAATATTCCAGTTAGGGCAGTCTATTTTAACCACCTGGCCTCAGAAACAAAACATCCTCTTACCAAAACACAGGCCCCAGCAACAAGCAGCCAACAGAAGGATGAAAAGCAGCTATGACTTCCTGTTGGCAAAGACAATGCAAAGGACCTCTGACGCAGCGTCAAGATAATAAAATATTTAAAGTGTGTCTCAATTTAACTTTCCCTTCAGCATTCCCACAGATGTTCTGTGAGAGCAGGACTCTTCAAAAATTCTTTTTCCAGCTCAAGTAGAGTGCAGGCTCTTGAGAAATCAGGAACTGTAAATAGCCTAGTGGAAGGAACTTCTGGTGGGAGCCAGCAGATCCTGGTACCAATCTCAGTTTGTGACTATGGGAAAATTTTGTCATAAGATTCTCCACCTCTCACGAGGATAATGGCCTTTGAGGAAAATTAGTTCATATGTAAAGATACTCTGATTTTTTAGAAATAAGAAAGTATTAAAATAGTCAATACAATCCCACATTTTAGACCAGCATTACATGAGTTTAAGAACACACACAGTCCCCGACTTAGAATGGCTGGACTTAGTGATTTTTTGACTTTACAGTAGTGTGAAAGTGATACACATTCAGTAGAAACTGTGCTTTAAATCATGAATTTTGATCTTTTTCTGTGCTAGTGATAGGCAGTGTGATATTCTTTTGTGATGTTGGGTGGCAGCAGCAGCTTTCACTCAGCCATGCAATCATGAGGGTGAGCAATGGATATTCAACACTTTGTTATAAAATAGGCTTTGTGTGACATGATTTTGCCCAACTGTAGGCTAATGTAAGTGTTCTGTGCACGTGTCAGGCAGGCTGGGCTAACGCAAGGTAGGCTAATGTTCAGTAGGTTAGGTATATTCAATGCATTTTTGACATGGTATTTACAACTTGGATTTATGGGGACCACACCTATCCTAAGTTGAGGAAGATCTGTATGATGTTTACCATTGGAATTTAATATATTTAGATCTAGGGTAACTCTTCCATTATAGAGATCTAGAAGGTGTTCTGAACTGTCAAAGAGAGCTGGCCAAAGCAAGCTGTGACCTCCCTTAATCTTATCTACTGTTTTTCCCCCCAACAGTGGGTTTTTCCAAGGGTCCCTGGGACTTTCCTTAAGTCCCAGGACCAGGCCTGCCCTTTAACTCTCGGAAAATGACCTCATCTCCACTGTTAGCGAAAGCAAGTCATCATTTTTTTACTATTCTCAACTTCCCAACTTCCCTAATTCTTCCTCAACATACAAACTAATTTATATGCACCTCCACCCTGTCCTCTCTCCCACCCATCTCAAAAGAACAAGTGTCACTCACCCAGGTCAACCTAATCTCCTACCTGTACCTGTACCTCTGTCCCTCCAGCTCCCCCAAGAACCTCAGCCACTTCTCTCCTTTCTCTGAAACCTCGCATTCCTAGACGTCTCCTTTTCTACAGGGACATACATACTTGAGGTTTGTCCAAATTTTTTTAAAAATGCCGTGAGCCTATGCTCCAGTTTAGCTAGGGCCCCCTCCACATCTACTCTACTTTCTGCACAGCCAAGCTTCCTGAAAGAGTAGTCCACACCAGTGGTTCTCAAACTTTAATGCACAATCAACTGAGGAGCATGGTGAAATGCAGATTCTGATTCAGTAATACTGGGGAAGCACCAGAGATTCTAAATTTCTAACAAGTTCCCAGGTGATGCTGATGCTGCCAGTATGCAGGTCACACTTTGAAAAGTAAGTTTCTACACTCTAGTTTCTGCTACTAGAAACCAACATTCATTTTTGAATGGGATTCTGGGGATGGAAAACTGCCTGATTCTATTCCCTTAGGTCCTTTGAGTAAGAGCACCTTCCTCCTGGGGGCCTCAAATAAATAGAGCACACCCTTGTATATCATATATTTATGTATATGTATATATACGTGTGTATGTATATACATATACATCCATAAGAACAATGGCAAATAGTATATTGGTGCCAGGGTTTGGACTGGATGACTAACAAGCTTTATCTCAAGAAAAGGGGACCTCTGTGTATAAGCAAATATGCTGAATAGCAAATAAAGTTTTTCGACAAATGACGGAACCATTATTTTACAAATCTGATCAACAAGGGCGGTGAAATGCCTGAAGCCCCTGTGAACCAGAGGCATGAACCACTTCTGCGCATCTAGCTGAAGCTTTTAAGAAATTACCTCACCAAATAATTTTATTTGTACTTATTTGTGTGTGTTGGGCTGTATGCTGTTTTATTTGCTTTGCTTGGTTTTATGTTTTGATATAATATAAGCTAAATCCCTCCCACAGCTGGGCATATGTCCCAAAGCTTACAAGAAAGGAAAGAGCAACCATTTCAAAGCAGCATGAAGTGACTAGGCTGAAAGCTTCTTTTACTGTGTATTTTTCTCTAAGGCAAGAGCATTCTTCCCCAACTGGCTATGCCTCAATAGGGATTGCCTTTCCCTGGAGAAAGGTGCTACTGTGTACTCTTCTAACAACTTTGTGCTGCTTTGCAAAAATCTTTCCTTCCTGTCTCTGATCCTGACTCTCATTGTATGCTACCCTCCGATCTATTAGTGCAGACACAGATGATACAGTCCTTGGGTCCTATTCCTATCACAGAACAGTCATGGACAAACAAGCATAAATTACTATATGAGAGAAATGTCATGAGTAACTACAATACTTTTGTTGCATTCATTACCAATTAGACACAATGAGTTGTCTTAAAGCAAGGATTGTTAAGCTCTACCCCAAAGTCAGAAGGTTCTCATAAGGAAAAGAGCATCATCAGATAAACTTTCCTTTATCTGCCACAACGGAACTCTCAGAATTCACATTCTATGATCCAAGGACTTAGAAACTCATGCCTCCAGCCAGGCTCGGGGTCAGGTTCTCACAATGCCAGCCCCTGCTTGACAGCCCTCAAGGGTCCCTTCAAGCCTCCAAGATGATGCTCCAACTCCTTAGCCTGGACCAGAAGACCCTTCACCAGCTGTAGCTGGGCCCTGCCCTCCACCTGTCTCTGCCCTTTCACTCTCCATTTGCGCTACTTATACTTCCCCCAAGAGCCTTTCTCTCTCCAGTTCCACGTGTGGTGAGGCGACAAATCTAATTGCAAATTAAGCTGGCATTTCCATTTAAAATTAGGGAATTTCAAATGCTAGGCTATTTTTTGTTGTTGTTGGATTCACTCTTTGCAGGTTTTTGATCTCTGAGTAGTCATTCTAGTCACTGTTCATCATAAGGTGTATTCATCTCAGATTTTAAAATTCTGAATTCACTAATCACAAAGTGAATCTGAATCCATCCACATTTCACTCCACTGTCTACTGACCTGTACGCTCCAGCCCAGAACAAAAAGGGGACACCAAGAAGCCCATGGTGACTGCATACAGAAATGGATACAAAACAGCCAGAGAGGTCCTATGCACCCATGGCTGGTCTCTGGGTTTCTGGAAGTTGTAGACTTAGCACAGGGGTGGTGGTGACAAACAAAGGCAAAAAAGTACAAATTGCTTTGCTGTAAGAAAATAATTTAAGAACTTACCTGTATGAAGATGGGCACACGAAGTGTATTCTTCCAGTAGAAGAACAAATTCTCCCATCAGATCGTACACCCTGGCAAAGCCAGGATCCCTTAAGGAAACTCCCTTTCCCATTCTCCTTTGGGGAGAGGTGGGGAGAGGGTTACACCCTCTTAGCCCCATCCAACTCTTCTGGAGAGGTTGGCTCTGGACTTGCTGCCTACCAGAAGCTAGTACCTGGTAAGAACCCCAGGCAGTTCCAAGTGCTTAAAAGACTAGGTAAATGAAAGATCAATTTCCCACATACAACAATCCCTTAGCAGACTTCACAATTCTAACCCTACATGAACTAATTCCTTCCAAATCCCAAAAGCACAGTAATAATCACTTTTGCTCTTACCTACAAAACACATACAGATTATTTCTGACTCTACTAGTACCCACTCATAGGCTGTTAATTACTGCTCATTTCTTTGAAGACAGATCAGATCCCAAGTTCCAAATTCTCCAAGAGCTAAGTCTCAGAGCAATTTTAAGAAAACAAAACTCCTAAGGTGTAGATCTCTGTATGAAAAGCTCAGAGAATGCAGGGAAGCATAAAGGCTCAAGGCAACCCCCAGGATGGACCCAGTGAATGGAAGTTAGCTGCTGCAGACATGCAGATACTGCCACGAGTGGGTCTCTGTAAACACAGGACTGTTCACTGCTGTTTTCTATAAAGGGAGGTGATTGTGTGTGTGTGTGTGTGTGTGTGTGTGTGTGTGTGTGTGTGTGTGTGTGTGTTTAGGGTAGGGAAACTGAAGAGTCAGGAGAGAGGTTTCAATCAACATAGCTCAAATGCCTAAGCAACGGGTCTCCATGCTGACGTCCTATGGCACTGTGTGGCTACCCCCTGCCTTCCAGCAGGATTACAAAGTAAGTACATATTTCTTTGCCTTTCGTAGGAACAAATTCAGTGGTTTATACAATGTCCAAGGATATTTTTTAGTCACCAGTAGCATAATTTATGAAAAGTGATGCCTAGATCCAAGAATTAATTTATCTGGAAGTTGCAAATTTATTGAACCTATCCAGTCAGTTAACTGGAATATACATACATACTGAGAGTAAAATATACATATATATCATAGCCTAACCTTTCCTTTATTCCTGGGCCTCACAATAGAATATCAAGTAAGCAATTATAGAACTGCAGGATGTAAAACAACCAGGGTATTTTGGCTAAAGAAGCTGTGACTCTGAAGTGTGATACTTTCATCTATTGTGTGTCATTATGAAGGCAGTAATTTGTTCAGTGCCATTTAGAATGCACGGCTACTCTGTAGAGAAGCATCCAAAACATTAAGAAGAACATCAGAAGGAAAACTGTAATTTCTTAGGAACTGGTGCCGAAACTAAAACTTTAACAATAGCAGGAGGTTAAAATGGCACATTTTGAGTTTAAAAAAAAACTCAGGCTTGAGGAAGTGGGAGGGAAGAGATGGAGAGAAGGAATGGATATGCAGTTTCCTTGGAAACTAAATGTGATATTATTGCAGCAGTAAGCCTCAGGAATCATTGTTTAGAGGGTGAAAATACTGCTCATCTGCTTAAAACTGGACAAGGGTAATTTAGAACATAAATAATTGTGATCTCTACGAGAATCCTCAGGGAACTCTAAAGACTGCCGTGGAGTGGAGGTACTGTGTACCAGCTCATAAATCTACAGAGGAACACGAGAAAGGCCCCCAGTGAGGTTGCAGAAAGCAGACAATGGCGGCAATGACTTACAGGTACAATTTTCAGGGCACTGATATAAATAGGCACCACAGGGCAACTTGCTCTCCAGCTCTCCTTGATCCTTTCTCATGGCCTTGGGAATGTATCACAGTCCCAGACAAGCAGGTTTGCAGGGAGACTGAGCTTCATTCCTCATCCCCACTCAACCCCCGCCTTGCTCTCTGAGCCTGGACACTCCACTAACCTCACGGGGCCTCATCTGGAAAAACACAGAAAACATCACTGTATTCTCAGGGTTACTTTGCAAATTAAATGAAGGAGGAAATGCCCAGAACATTGCCAGGCACACAGTAGGGGGTTCATACATGTTAAAGATCTTTATTTTCCCAATGGTCAATGGGTTTATTTTGACCAGTTTGCTTATTTCCTCCATGGACAATGTCATATGAACAAAGAAGTAGATTTCACCTGAGAATCCACGGCAGGAGGTCTTTACAGAGAAACTCGTTGGGTATGGCATCTGGTCAAGTCAGAGTTGGGGTATGTGGGTCCCCTCTGCCATTCAGACTTCTCTGCCATTAAGAATCAATCCTGCTGCAGAAACTTCTTCTTCTGGAGTCACTGTCTGGGTTCTCTACCTGGTCTTAGGACTGAGCGCCCTGCAAACCACATCAGAGCTGCCGTGTGGATTAAAGGCTCTTGGTGCTGAAGCCAGGTGTCAGGGCTGTGTCTCTGAGGTGGGAGAACCAACTTCAGGACACTGGTCCACAAGAGACCTCCCAGCTCCACGTAATATCAAACGGCGAAAATCTCCCAGAGATCTCCATCTCAACACCAAGACCCAGCTTCACTCAACGATCAGCAAGCTACAGTGCTGGACACCCCATGCCAAACAACTAG
>NC_041217.1:118096203-118097240 GCF_002837175.3 Physeter macrocephalus
AGCAACACAATAAATGAAATTAAAAATACTCTAGATGGGATCAATAGCAGAATAACTGAGGCAGAATGGATAAGTGACCTGGAAGATAAAATAGTGGAAATAACTACTGCAGAGCAGAATAAAGAAAAAAGAATGAAAAGAACTGAGGACAGTCTCAGAGACCTCTGGGACAACATTAAACGCACCAACATTCGAATTATAGTGGTCCCAGAAGAAGACGAGAAAAAGAAAGGGACTGAGAAAATATTTGAAGAGATTATAGTTGAAAACTTCCCTAATATGCGTAAGGAAACAGTCAATCAAGTACAGGAAGCACAGAGAGTCCCATACAGGCTAAATCTAAGGAGAAACAGGCCAAGACACACATTAATCAAACTATCAAAAATTAAATACAAAGAAAACATATTAAAAGCAGCAAGGGAAAAACAACAAATAACACACAAGGGAATCCCCATAAGGTTAACAGCTGATCTTTCAGCAGAAACTCTGCAAGCCAGAAGGGAGTGGCAGGACATATTTAAAGTGATGAAGGAGAAAAACCTACAACCAAGATTACTCTACCCAGCAAGGATCTCATTCAGATTTGATGGAGAAATTAAAACCTTTACAGACAAGCAAAAGCTGAGAGAGTTCAGCACCACCAAACCAGCTTTACAACAAATGCTAAAGGAACTTCTCTAGGCAAGAAACACAGAGAAGGAAAAGACCTACAAGAACAAACTCGAAACAATTAAGTAAATGATAAAAGGAACATACATATCAATAATTACCTTAAATGTAAATGGATTAAATGCTCCCACCAAAAGACACAGACTGGCTGAATGGATACAAAAACAAGACCCATATATACGCTGTCTACAAGAGACCCACTTCAGACCTAGGGACACATACAGACTGAAAATGAGGGGATGGACAAAGATATTCCATGCAAGTGGAAATCAGAAGAGAGCTGGAGTAGCAATTCTCATACCAGACAAAACAGACTTTAAAATAAAGACTATTACAAGAGACAAAGAAGGACACTACATAATGATCAA
>NC_041217.1:118097937-118100270 GCF_002837175.3 Physeter macrocephalus
CTCCATACTGTTCTCCATAGTGGCTGTATCAATTTACATTATTCCCACCAGCAGTGCAAGAGGGTTCCCTTTTCTCCACACCCTCTCCAGCATTTATTGTTTCTAGAGTTTTTGATGATGGCCAATCTGACCGGTGTGAGATGATATCTCATTGTCGTTTTGATTTGCATTTCTCTAATGATTAATGATGTTGAGCATTCTTTCATGTGTTTGTTGGCGATCTGTATATCTTCTTTGGAGAAATGTCTATTTAGTTCTTCTGCCCATTTTTGGATTGGGTTGTTTGTTTTTTTGTTATTGAGCTGCAAGAGTTGCTTATAAATTTTGGATATTAGTCCTTTGTCAGTTGCTTCGTTTGCAAATATTTTCTCCCATTCTGAGGGTTGTCTTTTGGTCTTGTTTATGGTATCCTTTGCTGTGCAAAAGCTTTTAAGTTTCATTAGGTCCCATTTGTTTTTTTTTGTTTTTATTTGCATTTCTCTAGGAGATGGGTCCAACAGGATCCTGCTGTGATTTATGCCATAGAGTGTTCTGCCTATGTTTTCCTCTAAGAGTTTGATAGTGTCTGGCCTTACATTTAGGTCTTTAACCCATTTTGAGTTTATTCTTGTGTGTGGTGTTAGGGATTGTTCTAATTTCATACTTTTACATGTAGCTGTCCAGTTTTCCCAGCACCACTTATTGAAGAGGCTGTCTTTTCTCCACTGTATATCCTTCCCTCCTTTATCAAAGATAAGGTGACCATATGTGTGTGGGTTTATCTCTGGGCTTTCTATCCTGTTCCATTGATCTATATTTCTGTTTTTGTGCCAGTACCATACTGTCTTGATTACTGATAGTATACATAGAGAATCCTAAGGATGCTACCAGGAAACTACTAGAGCTAATCAATGAATTTGGTAAAGTAGCAGGATACAAAATTAATGCACAGAAATCTCTGGCATTCTTATACACTAATGATGAAAAATCTGAGAGTGAAATTAAGAAAACACTCCCATTTACCATTGCAACAAAAAGAATAAAATATCTAGGAATAAACCTACCTAAGGAGACAAAAGACTTGTATGCAGAAAACTATAAGACACTGATGAAAGAAATTAAAGATGATACACATCGATGGAGAGATATACCATGTTCTTGGATTGGAAGAATCAACATTGTGAAAATGACTCTACTACCCAAAGCAATCTACAGATTCAATGCAATCCCTATCAAACTACCACTGGCATTTTTTACAGAACTAGAACAAAAAATTTCACAATTTGTATGGAAACACAAAAGACCCCGAATAGCCAAAGCAATCTTGAGAACGAAACATGGAGCTGGAGGAATCAGTCTCCCTGACTTCAGACTGTACTACAAAGCTACAGTAATCAAGACAGTATGGTACTGGCACAAAAACAGAAATATAGATCAATGGAACAGGATAGAAAGCCCAGAGATAAACCCATGCACCTATGGTCACCTTATTTTTGATAAAGGAGGCAAGAATACACAATGGCGAAACGATAGCCTCTTCAATAAGTGGTGCTGGGAAAACTGGACAGCTACATGTAAAAGAATGAAATTAGAACACTCCCTAATACCATACACAAAATGAAACTCAAAATGGATTAAAGACTAAAATTCTTAGAGGAAAATATAGGCAGGACACTGACATAAATCACAGCAAGGTCCTTTTTGACCCACCTCCTAGAGAAATGGAAATAAAAACAAAAATAAACAAATGGGACCTAATGAAACTTAAAAGCTTTTGCACAGCAAAGGATACCATAAACAGGACCAAAAGACAACCCTCAGAATGGGAGAGAATAGTTGCAAATGAAGCAACTGACAAAGGACTAATCTCCAAAATTTATAAGCAACTCATGCAGCTCAATATCAAAAAACAAACAACCCAATCCAAAAATGGGGATTAATCTCCAAAATATAAAAACAGCTCATACAGCTCAATATCAAAACACCAACAACCCAATCAAAAAGCGGGCAGAAGACCTAAATAGACATTTCTCCAAAGAAGACATAGAGATGGCCAAAAGGTACATGAAAAGATGCTCAACACTGCTACGTATTAGAGAAATGCAAACCAAAACTACAATGAGGTACCACCCCACACCGGTCAGAATGGCCATCATCAAAAAATCTACAAACAATAAATGCTGGAGGGGGTGTGGAGAAAAGGGAACCCTCTTGCACTGCTGGTAGGAATGTAAACTGATGTAGCCACCATGGAGTACATTATGGAGGTTCCTTAAAAAACTAAAAATAGAACTACCATATGACCCAGCAATCCCACTACTGGGCATATACCTTGAGAAAACCATAATTCAAAA
>NC_041217.1:118100659-118152450 GCF_002837175.3 Physeter macrocephalus
CACCTTTCAATGCAGGGGACACGGGTTTGATCCCTGGTCAGGGAACTAAGATCCCACATGCCGTGCAGCACGGTTAAAAAAAAAAAAAAGAATGAATCCTGCTGATGACACAGCGATGGTGGGTGGCAGAGGATCATGTGTGAGCGAGGAGCTGAGTTGAATTCGGATTGCCTGAGTATAAGAGTATTCCTCCATGAGGACAGAGCCTGTGCCTGGTCTGTCCACCTTTATATCCCTAATGGCAAAGCAATACCTAGAACATAGTATGTGCTCCATAAAGCATTTGTGAGATGAATTATAAGGGCAGCAGAGTGTTCCAGGAGCTCGTGGGCAAAGCTATCTAGGGACCAGGAGGCAGGAGTAGGGTTCAGAGTGAGAGCACAAATGAAAACCCCAGACAAGGCAAAAAATGCTTCCCTCCATGACACATGCATACATGCATTTGAGTGCCTGCTATGTCCCAGGCACTGCTTTAAGTGCTTTGGAATGAAACAAAGAAAAGGCCTCTCTTCCTGGAGCTTACATTCTAGTGCATTCAGTTATGTTACAGTAAAATGATTTACGTGTCGGTCTCCCTCCACTCATTTGTGAGCCTTCCCATGCAAGGCCCATGTCTTGGTCATCTCTGATGCTGCAGTGCTGGCTACAGTCCCTGCGGGCCCACAGGAAGGGCAAAGGAGGTATTTTTTTGAACTGAACTCCAAGTCAGGCATTAAGAGAAGCAGAAGCACAGAACAACATTGGCTTGGGTTAGGAAGCACTGTAGTCTTAGATTTAAGCCTCAGCTCTACCACTGACTAGCCTGGTGACTGTCTGCTAGTGACTTTACCTCTCTGATCCTGTTTCCCCATCTGTAAAGCAGAGATAATGGGTCGTCCGTAGCTCACGGGGTTGTGATGAGGGTTAAAAGACGTGCTGCTGGGCTTCCCTGGTGGCGCAGTGGTTGAGAGTCCGCCTGCCGATGCAGGGGACACGGGTTTGTGCCCCGGTCCGGGAAGATCCCACGGCCGCGGAGCGGCTGGGCCCGTGAGCCATGGCCGCTGAGCCTGCGCGTCCGGAGCCTGTGCTCCGCAACGGTACAGGCCACAACAGTGAGAGGCCTGCGTATCGGGGGGAAAAAAAAACAAAAAAAAACGTGCTGCTTTAAAGCAATTAGTGCAGAGGAGAGCACGTGGTGGTCAGGAAATGGTCCCTGCTGCTCTCAGATCATGATCAGGATCATTATCGTTATTATTCCTCAACAGGGACAGGAGCACGGCTGTGCTCAGCTGGAGAGTGTGAGAAGAAAATTGGAGCAAATCCTCACCTGCAAACCTTTTAACTCACAATAAGACAGTTGGATACATAAGAACTCTCCCCCACGGATAACCATGTCTAAAGGAGACCGCCCCCCCCCAACCAGGCCAACACAACCCATTTTGGGAGACAAAGCATCCTCTGATCAGCCATAACGCACAATGACCTCCCTAGAGTGAGCCCTGATTTCCAGCCCAACTCCAAATAGCATCAGTTCCCGCTAATGGTTCTCGTTAGGTGGTTTGCTCCCAGGGACCTTTCTCAAAGGGTCAACGGTCAACTTGGTATTTCTAGTTTTTGTCCTGGGAAAACCTGGAAAAGCTAGAACTTTCTGAGCTTTGTGACTTGGATAAGCTAGCTTATCTATAATGAAGCAGAAACAGTTTTCGCAGAGAAATACTCCTGTGGAGATGCATTTTGCTCACATAAGGTATGATCATATAACACAGTTAATGACTGGAAATGAGCTAAAGGCAGAAAATTATGAAAGATTATAAAAATAGTTATTAAAATGGGTTACTTGGATGGGCTCAGTGAAGAGGGAGAGGAGAAGTGGGAAGAGAAACAAGAGAGACTAAATACTAAACAATATCCATAGTTATAATTTTATATGGATGCATACATTGAACCATGTATTGATGTATATGTAGTATATGACAATGCCCCAAGGTTTCAGTAGCATATATAACATAGTCAATAACATATATATGTACATATAAACATTCCTTGTCTCTACCCTTTCAATACATATATATAACATATATTCAATAATATATATGAAGTATATATGAACATATAGTTATTACTTGTCTCTACCCAACCCCTAAAAATGCCATTTCTGAAATTTATTACAGAAGTCGGCTACAGCGGCAACAACAAAAAGGACAATAAGACTTGAAGTCTCGTGCTGACCTTTTTTTTTAGGTAAAGAATCATGTAATAATATATCAACAAATAAATGAACTGGAGAAATAAGCTTACAATAAATCATACAAAATGTTCTCCAGACAAGTCTAAAATAGTAGAGCTAAACCAGTGTACAGAAACGTCTCCTAAATTCTCATTATATTACCACAAGACTGACAGTAACTACTACTTCATTGTCATTCTTTTCTATTCTTCTCCATAATCATACATTGAACAAAGCCCCAAACAGATAGCATTAGAACTGTGTTACACATGCCAGCATCTGCAAACTCTGTAATATTCCTCACGTCTAGCCTTAGACACCAATACCATAAATACAGACTTCATTTCTCAAACGACGATTTAGCTCATAGGAAAAGAAGTGGCAAGTCAAAATTCAAACGACTGAAGTTGTTTTAGGTAATTCATAGGTTGTAAAAAGTAATGAGAAGTAAAAAAAAAAAAAAATTATGAGAGTATTACAACTCTCCCATTAAAATGAAAATCTATGTTATAACTTTATGCTCTTCAAATACCATACCAGACTAAAGCATCAAGCAATATAATATATAAAGTGTTCTGTTCCTAAAAAATTACTTTGTTTATATGGAGTGATACCCTTACTTATTAATTTTAAGAAATATTTGTCCAGCCTTCTTTTTATACCAGAATCATCCCCAATGTTTAAAAATAAACATGACCATCAAAGTTTATTTTTAATCAGCAATTCATTTGAATAATTAAAGTGAGAATCATTGCTAAAAAGGCCAGAGGACATTATACATACACACACACAAACACACACACGCACACTTCAAGTGCAACAGTGTAAACCGAAAGCAGATAGCTAATCACATCTCTAAAAAGAAAAGAAACTCCTAGGAAGTCATCATTATGAAGCTTTATGAATAGCACTAAAGGATTTAGCACATTTATGAGCAATGATCTGCAACAAGACTCAATCAGCCAGATACTAGTTTCATGCTACAGAAAAGACTATGTCTAGACTCATTCGCAAAAATTGCCATGCTGTTACTCTTTTATTCTCATTTAAGTGTGGCTGCTCAGTACACAGAGGGCATTCTGCATCAGGGTGCTGAGTGGACAAATGATTGCCAATAATCAAATAGCATGATTTATCTTTTGAAAAACCTTGGAGCAATTCTAAGGAACACCAATGTAAGTGCTAAGCACTGCTTACATAGTGAAAATGCTTATTCCATTTTAATCTTCGAACCCAGGGTACAGAGAAAACAAATAGGCAGAGTGAGTTTGATCCTGGACTCTCAAATTTCTATCAGTAGGATCTGCTAATAACACAGGGTGATACTTGGCCTCATCATAAGAGAGGTTCAGCAACCCTCGCAGGTATGAGACACAAGCATTCTGATTCGAATTTCTGGGTGTTCGTGTCCTGTCATAACATTAAAATAATCATGCAAATCTGCCTCCAGCTGGTCTCTGATTTGCATTCATTTTTTTCCATTTGAAATGATTTATACATACTTATACAAAATTCTAAATTCTAATCTGAACATTCAATCTTGGAAGAACAGACATTTACAGTATTTAAACTAAATTTACAATATTAATAGCTAGCAATTATTAACATTTTAAGCATGTGGATGACACCAAACCTGGTTAATAAGCAAACAACGTGCATGCATGTTTTTCACAGAATGGAGCACTAACCATATTTTTTTGGCTAATGTAGAAAAGAGTTGGTTACCATGGATATTACCTCCTCAACACACGAATGATAAAAGCACTTAAAATACAGCATATTGATTAAATATAAGGGGACACGGAATGAGACCTATATAATTAAAAACCCTTCATAAACCCTGTGTAATTGAAAAAGTTGAACATTCTCCATTCTGTAGTTGTATTTGATTTTAATAACTTGCTTAAGAACAGCTGGAAAACTTATACTGTGGAAGTCCTTACCTACACAAAGATCATTCAAGCAAAAGCCCAGGAACCATCAGGAGGTAGCCCACACTCTTCTAGAGGAAGCGAAATAGAAGCAACCAACACTATCCTATGGGACTGGAGCCACATCCTGGATCCCACTTTCATTGAAATCCAACCACATGCCTGAATAAATTCAGCCTTTTAAATCAAACCTCAATCAATACTAACAACAAAAACAATAACAGTAGCTATTATATTTTTAGTGCAAACTTGATCTGACACTTTTGTTGGGAAACTTAAGCATTAGTTCTATTCTGCAAAAGAACCCCATGTTTCTGCAAAACAAAGGCCCTGCCCTCACAGGGCTTGTATTTACTACCGCTTGACAAACAAAATAAATAAACAGAATGTCAGGTGATGAAATGTGCTATGAAGAAAAACAAAGCAGGAATGTGAAATGAATTAAGGGGTTCCATTTTTATATAAGCTGGTCCAGAACTGACTCTCTAATAAGGCAAAAATTAAGTAGACTTGAAGGAAAGTGAGGGAACCATACAAATATTTCATTTAAAAACGCTTCAAGGGCTTCCCTGGTGGCGCAGTGGTTGAGAGTCCACCTGCCGATGCAGGGGACACGGGTCTGTGCCCCGGTCCGGGAAGATCCCACGGCTGGGCCCGTGAGCCATGGCCGCTGAGCCTGCGCGTCCGGAGCCTGTGCTCCACAACGGGAGAGGCCACAACAGTGAGAGGCCCCCGTACCGCAAAAAACAAAACAAAAAAAACGCTTCAGGCAGAGGAAACAAGGGCAGTGACCCAGAGGCAGGAATGTGCTTGGCCAAATGAGAAACAGCAAGGAGGAAATTATGGCTAGAGCAGAGTGATCAAAGGACAAAGAAGTCCTTTGATGAGGTGAGAGAAACTGAGTTCGGAAAACCACATCACGGAGGGTCTTGCAGCACACTCTAAAGTCTTTGGCTCTGATTCTGAGAGGGAAGACTTCTGAGCAAAGAAGGGAGGGCCTAAGTAATATGTGAAAGGATCACTATGATTGCTGTGTTGGGAAAAGACTCTAGGAACAAGGGCAGAAGCTGTGAGACCAGTTAGGAGACTGTGGCGATAATCCAGACAACAGGTGATGGTGGTTTGGACCAGATGTTAACAATAGAGATGGTGAATTTGCAACAGCCAAGACAATGAAGCAACCTAAGTGTCTATCAACAGAAAAATGGATAAAGAAGATGTGGTGTGTATATATATAAATATGTATATAAAAAAAGCGGCAACATGGATGGACCTAGAGATCATCATACTAAGTGAAGTAAGTCAGACAGAGAAAGACAAATATCATATGATATCACTTATATGTGGAATCTAATATATGATACAGATGAACTTATTTACAAAACAGAAACCGACTCACAGACTTAGAAAACAAACTTCCGGTTACCAAAGGGGAAAGATGGGGGGAGGGATAAATTAGGAGGTTGGGATTAACAAATACACACTGCTATATATAAAACAGATAATCAACAAGGACCTACTGTATAGCACAGGGAACTCTACTCAGTGCTCTGTAATAACCTAAATGGGAAAAGAATCTGAAAAAGAATAGATATATGTATAACTGAATCACTTTGCTGTATAACTGAAACTAACACAACACTGTAAATCAACTATATTCCAATATAAAATAAAAATTTAAAAAAAAACTATAGAGATAGAATAAATGGCTTCTGGATATATTTGAAAGAATTCACTATTTAAGTGTGGGGTGTAAAAGACAGAAAGGAGTTAGGATGACTCCAAGGATTTTGCCCTTAGCAAATGGAAAGGCATTGGGCCATTTATTGAAAAGAAGCCTACAGAAAATCTATCAGCCTTTAAAGTCCATGCTCTCTTGAAATCATGCCGTTTCACAAAGTGCACCATCTATCAAAATTAGTTTGGAATTCAATTCACACCCACCTTGAGTGTCCAGTCCTGTCCACCAGGCTACCCCTGCCTATATGGAAAGTGGAGGTTCTGGTACTATGGGGAAGCAGACAGCTGTCATGCTGAAGGCTCACTTCTGAGCGCACTGAGCCAAGGCAGAAAACGGACAGGACCCAGGAGAGATAGCGGAAAGGGCAAAACAAGTGCATGTGCATGTAGAGTTGACACACAGGAATGAAGCAGCCGAGAGAGGCTGAAGGTGGCAGCAGCAGACAAGGAAGAAGAAATGACAGCACACAGGCCAATGCATGAGGATTAAATCTCCCTCTTTTGGAAATACAGACTCCTAGGTCTACATCCAAAATACTGAATTGGAATCTACAGGGAGGAAAGGCATTCAGTCAGGCTTGGAAAGCCCTTCCTCCACCCCTCCATGGGTTCTCAATAAACATCAAGGACAGTTACAACTTACAACGTGAACACATTCTGGTTTCCTTTCTCTTCATACCATTAGGGCCCCTGAGATGGTCCAACACCTGCTGAGTTTTTCCAATTTTTTTTTTTTTTTTGAGGAATCAGAGGCAGAATACTCTACCGAGAAATTACTCATGCCTTCGGGTCTAGTGAAGTCCTATTACATCCACCTCTAAAGTGCAATACAAGACCTTTCTTTTAAAAATGACTTTCTCTAGTGGGGAGGCCAGTTATTTTTCTGCTTCTTTACACTTTTTGTTCTCCTGTGTAGTTGCTTTGGATACTTTAATTAATGTTTAATCTTCCTGCACTTGTGCCTTAAGGAGAGCCCCTCTGAAGGGCACAGAGTTCAAAATCATGGCCTCATAACACTCTGCAGGTTTAACATTAAATAATCATGACAATTCTAACCAAAGACCAAAACCCCACTCAGACTGTCAGGAACACGGGGTCAGCGTGCAGGCCTTCTCTGCCAAATCTGTGATTTTGTTTTTATTCTCCTCCTGCTACACTGGTAGGTAGATGACTCTTCCTGCTCCCTCCTTTCCAGGGAGGGGCTGTATTCTGTGAGAAAAGTGCTCCGTCACTCAAGACTGATGACAGCAATGGAGCAACTCTGCGATAGAAATGATTACTGAAGGCCCATTAGGAGATGCCAACAGAGACTCTATATTAACCATCATTCCCCCTGTACTCAGCAACCTGAAAGAAAAAGGAGAGAAGACTTTCAGCTGCTATGGTATCTTAGAGAATTATCTGACAGCTTATTTATTAAATGCATTTTAATATTAATTCTCCTCTGCGCCATAGCTGACCTTCAAAAAAATTTACTGAGTCTCAAGAACACAAAGCACAATGGCCGAGGGAAAGCATGGATGGGAAGAAAGCTGCACTTAAACTCTTTTTCTCCTGTGCGGTTACATACAAAATTGGTTACGATTAAATACTACGTTAGGTAGCTGATCTTTAAATATAGAGCCTAAAACACAAATAAATTAGAACCCAATTAATTGGGATCCAACTTATTTTTCTCTCTGCTCATCTAGGAGAAAAATGCAAATCACAGGAATGCACAACAATATAAAGGAATTTTAAGCTCCTTCTCAAACATGTCCTAGATCCAAAACACATTCTGCCTCTCCAGTCCTATAAAATGAGGGCTGCATGCCTAATGATGACCCTCAAACAGCAAGTACACACACAGTTAAATTTAATCTCCTACATTTACTAAGTCAAAATGTGGATTGAAAAGCTCTCCAAAAGGAAACTTCCATTTAACTCTTTCTTAAAATTTTGTTTAAAAACACATAACATAAAATATACCACCTCAACCATTGTTAAGTATACAGTTCAGTGACATTAAACACATTCACACTGTTATGCAAACATGACCACCATCCATCTCTTTTCATCTTGCAAAACTGAACCTCTGTCCTCATTAAACAATAACTCCCTACCTTCTGTTTAACTCAATCAAAAAATTCTACTGAACAGAATTCCCCATTCTTTAAATATTCTGAATGATGTTTCATTCTTATACAGGGTAAAATTAGGACCAACTTTTTTATGAATCAATTTATATTTTAAGCCCAGTTTATACATTATGCTCAGGAAAGAACTGTTATTTTGTTCCAGAAAGTCATGTTTAATCTCCGAGCATCTACATACCAAAGCTGGTGGGTGTTATGAATGCTTATGTCCTTCAAAATTTCACTGTGTTGAAATCTAACCTAATCCCTATTATGATGGTGGTGCCCTCATGAACTGGATTAGTGCCCTTGTAAAAAGAGTCCAAAGAGTGAGCCTGTCCTCTTTCTGCCACGTAAGGATACAATGAGAAGTCAGCAGTCTGTAAATTGGAAGAGGGCTCTTACCAGAATGTGACATCAGAACCCTGATCTCAGACTTCCGGCGTCCAGAACTATGAGAAATAAATTTCTTTTGTTTATGAGTCACACAGTCTATGGTAGTTTGTTATGGCAGCCTCAACAGACTAAGACAATGGGTGACCAATCACTACAGTTAGCCTAATTTGAATTAGAAGCCACAGATATCTTTCTTTACTCTCTCTGAATCTGTTTATACCATTAATTAGGATTAGGGACGCTTTCACAAAAATCTGGGTGATGACTATCCATAAAACCACATTTTAATCTTTTTAAAGCACTAGGAAAAATGACTATCTAGGACTCCAGTGAAGAAACAGTGCTTGTGACCTCCCGGAAATGAGCATCCTGTAAGTCAAACCAAGCCTTCTGGGCACAATGCAGAGCAGGTACAATACTGAGACTAGCTTGGTGGCGGGTGTTGTTTGCCATGTAGCAGTAAGGCTGCAAGAGGTGTAGGCACCCTCTGGAGCATTTGCAGCCCCAGCATAAGATGAAGCTCTGTGTCAGTCTTTCTTGGTTCTGAGTCATTAGTTCTAGGGTGGAAAGGCATTAGAAAACCTTTCAAGCCACAAACCACTTATCTTAGGGAAATGGCTAATTAGAATTCACCCTAAACTGCAATAGAATTAACAGACATTAAATAATCATTATTTATAATTGGGGAATCAAGTTACCCAAGAGAAAAAAAGGCAAAGCTTAGATTGCCTTGGTTAATGTTTAAATTGGAAAAATAAAAGGATAAGTAGTTTCCCAAATGACCAATAACTTATGTTCCCAAAGTTAGTAACGTAGGAAGTATTTTTTCTGGAGAAGCAATGTGATTGGGATCTTCGTTTTTAAAAGATCACACAAAAATTATTTCATCCACATTAGAAACAAAGTATAGGACAAACAGTCTGTCCCAAGCTCTGGAACAGTGGCCAAGGGGTAATGTGGCTAACAGGGGGAAAAGAAATTTTCTTCCTTCTTTTCATGGCACAGACCTAAGGAGAATATTTTTAAGGAAAAAAAAAAAAAGTCTTTCATTTCTCTCTTTCTTCTTCTCTGTACTTCTTTCTCATCTTCTGGTACTTCTTTTACAGGGACCACAATATTCTCAAACTACCTTAATTTCACTGCTTTCCCATTTGGGTCCCCATCCTGGCCAGGCCAACCCCAAAGTCCTGTGCCTCAGAGCAGCTGACCCCAAGGGATTCAAAGCAAATGAATCAAACCAAGATATGGATGAAATAAGACTTCATGTTTTCTGTTTTGCTCTCAAGTAATAGCTTTGCAATATTTAGCATCAAAGTCAAAAAATGCAAATAAAACATGAAAATACAGTTG
The DNA here is from genome assembly GCF_002837175.3 of Physeter macrocephalus. Lineage (NCBI taxonomy): Eukaryota > Metazoa > Chordata > Mammalia > Artiodactyla > Physeteridae > Physeter > Physeter macrocephalus. The sequence goes on from NC_041217.1 coordinate 118,110,397, forward strand.
ACACTTGAACCACATGGGTTTAAACTGCATGGGTCCACTTATATGTGGATTGTTTTTTGATAGTAAATACTGCTGTACTACATGATCCACAGTTGGCTGACTCTCCTGATGTGAAACTGAGGATACAGAGGGCCGACTATAAATTATACGTGGATTTTCGACTGTTTGGAGGGTCAGTGCCCCTAACCCCCATGTTGTTCAAGGGTCAACTGTATAGTCTCACCTGACATTAAAAATAATGAGATTATCTGGTGTGAGAGGGTATGGAAAAATAATCACACCCAAAAAACAGTGTAAACTGTTTACAGCCTCTCTGGAGGGCACTTTGGTTATACATGTCCAAAGTCCTTTTTTCTTTAAGTATAATGTTGACCCAGCAAAAACACCACTAAAAACTATAAGTAAGTCCCCTACATTCGAACCTTCAACTTGCGAGCTTTCAAAGATGCGAATGTGTTGGGCTTCCCTGGTGGCGCAGTGGTTGAGAGTCCGCCTGCCGATGCAGGGGACGCGGGTTCGTGCCCCGGTCCGGGAGGATCCCACATGCCGCGGAGCGGCTGGGCCCGTGAGCCATGGCCGCTGAGCCTGCGCGTCCGGAGCCTGTGCTCCGCAACGGGAGAGGCCACAACAGTGAGCCATGGCCGCTGAGCCTGCGCGTCCGGAGCCTGTGCTCCGCAACGGGAGGGGCCACAACAGTGAGAGGCCCGCGTACCGGAAAAAAAAAAAAAAAAAAGATGCGAATGTGGAGCTTACTAATGAAGACCTGATGGGATTGGAGGCCCAGAGAAAGGACAAAGAGAGACAGAGGAAGAAGAAGTTACTGAAGAACCGAAGAGATTCACAATGCAGGAAATGGCAAGGGATTTTCTTTACTTGAGACGGCACTGTTAGTTTTTAAGGCACAGGACCTGAACATAGAACGGTACACGAAGGCTGGCTGCAGCAGCCATTCAGAATGCAGTCCAGTGCTACCGTGTCATCTATGACGAGAAAAAGAGCTACTACCCAGACATCATTGGATCACTTTTTCAAGACAGCATATAGAATTGAATCCAGCAAGGAACCAGAACGTGTGCCATCCCGTCAGGCGTGAGTGAAATTGCAGCTTGCCCTCCGTCTCCTGTTGCTGACGATCCTTCAGCTCTACCATCTCCCACCGCCTCTCCATCCTCCAGTCAGTAACTCTTCTTGCCTGTTCACTCGGTGGCAGCCCCTGTATGCCAGCTGTTGTACTGTACTACTGTACTTTTCAAGGTACCGTACTGTAAGATTAAAAATGTTTTCTTTATTTTTTGTTTGTGTTTGATTTTTATGTTTTATTTGTGTGAAAAATATTATAAACCTTTTACAGTACAGTACTATATAACCAATTGTGTTAGTTGGGTACCTAGGCTAACTTTGTTGGACTTAACAAATCAGACTTACGAACGTGCTCTCAGAACGGAACTCATTTGTGTGTAGGGGACTTACTGTACATGGATACCATTAAGTAGCACATCATAAAAACATATTTATTGATATGAAAAAAATCTTCATGACCTATTGCTAAGTTAAAGAAATGGGCAGACTACAAACATATAAATGTATGTTTTATAATACATATAACTATATGTATTAAATTATATGTAAATATAAATTTGTACATTAACATTGTAAATTAAGCTAGCTTATACAGATATATATAATAAAATTATACAATTATATATAACTTTTACTTATATAAAATTTCTCATACACTTTATACACAAAATTTATATATGATACATATAATTACATAATTTTATTATATATGTGTGTATATAAAAATAAATAAAATATTAGAAAGACATTCACAAAAATGTAAACAGTGGTTAGCTCCGTTTTTTTTCCTCTGTGCTTGTTTATGATTTTTAGGATATCTGCTAATGATAAAATTAATTAGAACATTCTATAATTACTTCAGGAGAGTTATTTTTTTAATTTAGTGCAGAACACTAAAAACGACAATAACATCAATAGCTCCACTACAGAAATGCCAAGATAGGGTAAGAGGTAGGATCTATCAGAGAGTTCGTAAGTAGGAGATTATAGACTACCTCTATATAATATTATTATTTGGGATAACACTGTCCCCAGAACACACACACAATAGCCTCAGCAAATACCTGCTGGGTTAAGAACAAACAGAAGAAATATTTAGTCCTTAAAAATACACAGTTCTACCTTTACACTTTTCTCAAAATATCTGGCTGTTTCTTCCACTGTAATAAGCAATACTGTACCTCCTGATGCTTTAGAATACTTGAAATCATGTTAATTATTCCTGCGGAATGTTTAAAAATTCATATTATTTTTTCCTGAGAGACCATGACAACATCTTTCCAGATTGCACCAGACTATTCTTATGTGAATCAAGGGTTTTAATCTCTAGGATGCAACAGCAATGCTTTGGGCTTGGATCAATGAAAGGAAATGAGCTACTGTGGTTTGTGTGCCTTTCACCAGAACCCCCCCCCCCAATACTTATTCACAGTGCTGAGTGTATCAAAACTACATTTGTAAATTAAACTAGCTTGTCGGATACAAAAACAAAGCTAAACCATATGCGGTGCAAAACACACCCATGGCTTTTTCTCAGCACCAAAGATCTCTCTTCCGTGCCAACTCCCTGAGGGGCAGAGAGATAGGCCAGTAATGAACCAGGCTTCACAGAATCCAAGGCTTTATATGGACCTTTGAAATAATTTCCTTTTTAAACATTTTGTCCTCTCTCTACAGCAACACAGTTTATTACTACTTTTTGCATTTTTTTTTAAGTCTTGGACATTTTTAAATGCCCACTTTTTTCAATCAAATGTATTTTTTCATTCTGATTCCATAAACTCAGCCTTGTAATTGACTAACATCATCCTTTCTTTTCTCCTTCCTAATATGTTTATTTCTGCCTATTCAATACAAGGTGTTACCCAACTCCAAAAGTCTCCTTTCCTTGGTTGGGGCCCTACTGGCATTCCCCTCCTGCCCTAGAGAGTGACTGATCTGTGCTGTGAGGCTCCTGTGTTGTCTGCTCCTCCCTTCTCTCCTTGGAGGGAGTGCCCACAGAGCACCCAGATCGCCTTTGTTCCTCCACACCTTCCCTATCGGTGTACCTGTGACTGCACAGGATAATTCTGGGTGCAGTAGCCGGGAGCCCAGTTACCCACAGACGCAAGCTACACACTCCAGCCTAGAACTAGTGACATTTTGGTTCTCCCTCTGTCAGTTCTTTCATCTTACTTCTCGGTTAGTTCAGAACCTGGGCAGGAGAGACAGCTTCTCAAAGACGCCAACATCTTGAGCATTTTGCCATGAACCTTAACAATATTAAAATTGGCAAAATACACTGGGAGGCATTAAGGCTAAGGGTGGGTGGCTCTGACTTTGGCATGCTTTACTAAGCATGGGCCGTAACGGCTTTTAACTTTGGCAGTTTGCAAAGTTTGTACTGGCTCATGGGTCTGGTTTTATAGTCTGCAGCTACCTTCAAACTGCTGTGGAAGCATCAGGTAGATATCAGATGCATTGTGTACCTCAACTTGAATTTTCACAACGATCTTAAAAAAGCAAAGTTACTGTATTTCAACAAATCTTAAAATGCTCTGAATGTAAAGACACCCGATTATTTTAGCCGCCACCAAGAAAGAAAAGAATACTGCCAATACTCTAACATGTCATTCACTGTAAGACACATGTAAGTTTTAAATACATTAAAATGTGAAGAGAAAAGTGAGTCTTAAAAATCAACGAACTATTTAATATTACCCTCATTTTTTTATTCAAGGAATAAGACCCCCTTCAAAATATACCACACGTTCTCTTACCTCTGAGTTTAAACACATGCTAGTCCCTCCTACCGGGAACAGTCTTTCTCTGGCTCTGGACCTGGTCACCCGCCCTTTATCCTTCACATCAACCTTCAGTGAAGTCTTATGTGATTCCCAGGCCCGGCTGGGTCCCCCCTATAAGTTCTCTCACAGCACTTATTCTTCTTTTAAATACTTTGAAGCCCTGGAATTATTTATAATTATTTACTTCCACGTTTATAACTGTTATAGTCACACCCTGTTAGGCCTGGCCATTCCGTGATGGCAGGGACTGTCCAGTGTGCCTACCACTCTACTTCCAGGACTTATAACACATAACAGGAGCTCAATACGTTGACTCGTGGGTATCTTGACAAAGAACTCACAAGCCTTATCTCATTTAATCCTCACTACGCCACTGGAAGGTAGGTGCCATTATTTCCCCCGTTTTATCAAGTGAAGAAACTGAGGCTTGAAGAAGTCAATTAATTTAACCATGTCTCACAACAGAGAATTCAAACTCCAGCCAGATGGGCCTGACACCAAAGCCAGATCATTAGCCATTAGGCCATACCCAGCTCCAGCTCCAGCTCACAAGCAGAAGACATGGAGGCAGGAATAAAATGGCATGTTGTGATACAGAGAGACATCGAGATACAATGGATAAGGCATGTGCAACAGATTCAAGTTAAACTCTTATTGAGGACCTGCCAATTGCCTGAAAGTGGGCTGAGCACCTCTGATATGAGTCATTTATTCTCACAATCATACCATGGATTTGGACTTATTATTTCTACTTTACAGTAAAGAAAGAGACTCAGAGAAGCTAAGTAACATGCCCACTCACACAGCTGGTGAGCAGCAAAGCCAAGGTGATGAGCTGTAAGTCTGGACAATGGATTTCAGAGGATTCTGGGGCACGCTTTCTGAAGATCTCTTTTTTTTTTCTTGGTCTTATTCCCCAAGCTAAGTGCTGACTGTCTTTGACCAATTGACATTGACAAACGTCCGTTTCTAACAACTTTTTCTGACCAACTCTGATCTTCACTTAAGGGTTTATGAGGAAAGCCTGATAATATTTAACTGAAACAATAACGGGCACCACTATGATTAAATAGCATTTAGACAAGGCAAACCAATAGAAATGCACAGACTCAGCATTAGGCACTATGTTAAACTGGCATCTATACAGACTGTGTCCAAATCAAGGGGTGGCCTTTCAAGGCAAATTATGTGGCTCATTGCTGGGGCAAGCCAGAGTTAGAATAGCCAAATTACAGTTCAGCTCCTCAGTAAGATTGAATTTGACACCTCTTTCCTCAGGAGATTGGGAATTATCTTCCCAACATGTACTTCAGAACATCAGTGTCAGCCCATCTGCTATCTAAATTTAGATCTCAATACAGTATGTAAAGCATCTTTCTGCTGTGGTCATTAGCAGAGAAAAAACCTCCAAAGGTCCCATCATTAAATGAAGACCCACGGCATCTATTCCATCCTCTAAGGAACCTGCCATTTCTTCTGCTGCTTCTAGTGAAGGACTGAGGGGAGGGGGCTGGGAAGGAAGCAGAGAAGCAGTGTGACAGAGAGTCAGGAGACCCAGATGCCGGCCCCACTCTGCCGTACACTAGCTCTGTGACCTTAGTCAAATAGAAAAATCTCAGGGTCACAAAGAATCTTTAAGGTCCGTTAGTTCAGACACGTTACTGATGTTTGAATCCCTTTAATAACATCACTGCTAAGTGTTGATTCGGTTTACGCTTTACACTCAAGTGATAGAGAAATCATTACTTCCATTCCCTCTCCAGTGCTCTATAACGTCTGAGAACCCTGGAAAAGGCATCGTAACCCTAGTCTTGAAGGTTGGAGAGAACCTGAGGTCTGAAGGGCAACTAGCTCTTAACAATACTGGAGAGCAGGAAGAGGTCACGAGCCCATGTCTACAGAAAGAGTTATTAATCAAGGTTAAGTGATCATGTAACATTCCAAAAAATAAAAAGCAAAAGAGGAGTCCTTGACATAAGCGGCTTGCCTGTAGAATAAAAAGAAAACTCTTAAAACGCTGAAACCATGTTTTCCACATTAAAGGTTTGACCGTAGAGAAAAAGATATTTAAAGTATAATTACACCTACATATAATAAATATAATAAATTGATCATATAGCAAGCTATTCTAATTATGGTTGTGGACTGGTGAAGGTCTACAAATTGTTATCAGGCTACAAGGAGACAGGAGTTTGCTCTAGAATGTAAATCAACTTTGTCAGGAAGTGAGCTTACTGTTTGCTTCAGTCAATGTGTGTGTGTGGGGGGGGTGTGCATGCCACGACTTTCTCAATGAAGGAAGCAGTGCATTGATTTACATTCTGGTGCAAGTCCCTTATCTTGGTTCAAACAGTGACAAACAGTTCCCAGACTGGCTACTTCATGGAGCACTGTCGGAGACTAATAAGGTAGCATTTCCCAATGGGACTCTGATGAACATGTAGCATCTCTTCCTTCACTCTGTGAAGTACAACTTCCTCAAACCACCAAAAGCAGGAACATCTGTTGTCTTATTCAGAAGCTGATGCACTGTCTTATCTAGACTATGGTAGAGCCTTCTAGCAGGTCTCCCTGCCTTCAAACTATTCTGACACACGTTCAAGCCAGCCTCCACACTGCTACCACAGGAATTGTTTTGAAACATATCTAGACAATTACTCCCCTGCTTAAATTCTTTTGAGAGCTCCGCAATGCCTACTGCATTAGCTTTAACCTTTTGAGTTTAATCACCAGCCATTCCCTTCTACCCCTTGACCTCCGTAATTATTAGTCATTTTCTGAACACATTACATACTTTCATCCACCTGTGCTTTAACTCATATTGTCTCCTTTACTTGAAATACTCTTTCCCTTCTAATCCACCTATAAACTCCTACTCATCCTTTAATAGCCAGTTCAAATAATGCCTCCTCTGAAAGTCTCAACAACCATCCCAGAAAGAACTATGTATTCAGAACCTCTGTGGGTGTGAGGGGGGGAGGGTAGTTCAGTGCCATAAATAACAGGGCAGGCTCTGGAACCTGACTCCACAACACTTATCTGCATAACTTTGGGCAGGTTATTTAACATCTCCTGCCTCAGTTTCCCCATCCGTAAAACAGGAACAATGACAGTACTTTCTTCATAGGGTGGATGTGAAGATTAAGTTAACTAACTCATGTAAAGCATTTAGCACAGTGCCTCGCATATAGTAAGTATTCCTATAAATTATTGAGTCAGGCCAATTAACTTCTCTAGCCTAGGAATTGGAAACCCAGTGACAGGAGCTCTTGGTGTTGAGGCATCTTTATGCACCTTTATATAATCTGGAGAGCAGGTTCATCAATGTCTGCTGCTGCAGTTTCTGGGGTTGCCCCTGGTCCCTACCCAGCCTGGGCTGGATGCTTAGGGACTGATTCATTCTTTGAGTAACTCCAGTATCTTTTAAAAAATTTATTCTCTTCTTCTTCTTCCCTTCCCCCTCCTCCCCCTGCTCCCCCTCTAATCCTCTCCCCCTCCTTCTTATCCTTCTTCTTTTTTTATTTTTTAAAACTTAAGCCAGGAAGAATCAGCCTCTCTCTTGCTTACAGGTACCTTAGTTAGTGCAGGGATAACAGTAGCTATCGTGTTGCTTATAAGGATTAAAAAAGATAATGTACAAAAAGCACTTAGAGCAGTGCCTGTCAGTGAGTAAGTACCTGGTAATTAGTAGCTTTTACTATTATCTAATGATAGCTCCTGGTATTTACCTAGTGTTTTATAATGTAAACTACACACTCCTGCGTTGCTTGCTTATTCTCCTTAACAAATGGGTAGAAACGGTAGCCACAGTTTATGGATGAGGAAATGGTGATGTTTAGGAGTATGCCCAAGATCATGAAGGTGGCAAGTGGCTGAGCTGGGAACCCTACCAAGGCCCCTTGCCGACAAGTGCAGGGTTCTCACCACTGTTTCAGGCTCCCATGAGGTTTAAGCAGGGATGAGTGGTGATGGAGTGGGGAGGCGGTTTCCTTGCCCACTTTCTGGGAATAAGAGTAGAGATAGAAAAGCACAGACACTTTCTAGGGGACAGAGCAAAACAGTCTGAATTGAAGATGGTGTCTCTTTCTGTGTATGATGAGTTAGGTTGGAGAATTTAGGCCTGGAGTCCTTTTCTGAACTGCCTTCTGAGCCATGGACAGTGCCTAGAGTCAGCCTGTTTCTAGCTTCACCCATCTATAATATATCCTGATGCATTTACTGAACGATCATTTTATTTAGAGCCTTTCATGTGCCAGACGCTGTGTTAGGGACAGAGATGAAAAGATAAATGATACCCATTAAAAGGTCTATCTTTTAAAAGCTTACAGGGCTTCCCTGGTGGCGCAGTGGTTGAGAATCCGCCTGCCGATGCAGGGGACGCGGGTTCGTGCCCAGGTCTGGGAGGGTCCCACATGCCGCGGGGCGGCTGGGCCCGTGAGCCATGGCCGCTGAGCCTGCGCGTCCGGAGCCTGTGCTCCGCAGAGGGAGAGGGGTCTGGGAGGATCCCACATGCCGCGGAGCGGCTAGGCCCATGAGCCATGGCCGCTGAGCCTGTGCGTCCGGAGCCCGTGCTCCACAATGGGAGAGGCCACAACAGTGAGAGGCCCGCGTACCACAAAAAAAAAAAAAAAAAAAAGCTTACAATATATTGGAGAAATCAGACATGAAAACAGTTAAGTATAATACAATATAGCATCAGAGAGCGGAAAACAAGTGTTTGGGAACAGGGAGCAGAACCACACTGCACAGACACGCACCTTTGCTGAGAAAGGGGACTGTTTAGTAAGCCAGCAGGATCCCATTAAAGGTCCATTATGTTCCCACTTTACAGGTGAAGACTCTGACCGTGGAGCCTTGTTTGCCCAAGGTCTAGCCAGGCTTATATTGGTGGAGTCAGGTGTCAACCTAAGTCTCTGAAATTAAAGCAAGAACTCTGAGACTCCCCACTACACTGCCTGTTTCCCAAGACAATGGGTCCAGGAAATCGCCTCTAAGTATTCTCACTAAGGTGTCAAAAATAAAGAAGGATCCCTTCTTTATTACCTTCAGAGGCCACCTGGTGGGTGGATGTGAGCCAGCGACTGCAGCCACACTGCCAAGGCTTGGGTCCTGCCTCCCCCACTTATTAGATATGTGACTGAACAGGCCACTTAACCTCTTTGGGCCTCTTAGTGGGTTACTGTGAGGACTAAGTGAGTTAATATATGTAAAGGACTTAAAACCATGCCTGGACCGAAAGACCTAGAACAACAAACACAATACTGAAGAACAAAAAAATTAGAGGAATCACACTAAATGATTTCAAAACTTACAGTAAAGCTACAGTAATCCAAACAGCACAGTATTGGTGAAAGAATAGACACATACATCAATGGAACAGAATAGAGAGCCCGGAAGTAGATCCACACAAATAGTCAAGTGACCTTTGACAAAGGAGCAAAAGCATTTCAATGGAGAAAGGATAGTCTTTTCAAGTAACGGTGCTGGAACACTGAATATCCACATGCAAAAAAAAAACACTAAACACAGGGCTTACATCTCACAAAAATTAACTCAAACTGGATCACACACCTAAATGTAAATGCAAAACTATAAAATTTTTAGAAGAGAACAAAGGAAAAAATCCAGGCTACCTTGGGTTTGGAGATGAGTTTTTAGAACCATCACCAAAAGCATAATCTAAATTGGACATTATTAACATCAAAAACTTCTGCTCTGCAAAAGACTGTTAAAAGAATGAAAAGAGAAGCCACAGAAATTTGCAGATATTTGCAAACACATATCTGACAAAGGACTTGTATCCAAAGAACTCATGAAACTCAACAGTAAGAAAGCCCAATAAAAATGGACAAAAGATCTGAGCAGAGATTTCACCAAAGAAGGTATATAGATGACAAATAAGCGTATGAAAAAATGTTTTACATCATTATTAGGAAATTACAAAATAAAGCAACGAGATACCACAACATACCTTATAGCCATACCTATTAGAATGGCTAAAATACAAAAAAGAAAACTGACGCCAATTGCTGGCAAGGAAAAAGGGCAACAGGAACTCTCATCCTTCACTGGCACGAATACAAAATGGCACAACCAATTTGGAAGACAGTTTGACGATTTCTTACAAAGCTAAATATAGTCTTAGCATATAATCCAGCAATCACACTCCTTGGTACTTACCCAACTGACTTCAGAACTATGTCCACACAAAAACCTGCAAGCAAATGTTATAGCAGCTCTACTCATAGCCACCAAAACTTGGAAGCAACCAAGATGTCCTTAAATAGGTGACTGGATAAACAAACTGGAGTATATCCACACAATGAAATATTATAAAAAGAAATGAGCTACCAAGCCATGAAAAGACATGAATAAATCTTAAATACATTTTGCTAAGTGAAAGAAGCCAATCTGAAAAGGTTATGTTCTGTATTATTAAAATTATACGATATGATGTTCTGGAAAAAGCAAAACTACAGAGAAGTTAAAAAGATCAGTGGGGTTAGGGAATCTCGGCGTGGACAGAGCGAGGGAAAAGATGGAGGCGATGGCGGTCGGCAGTGCCAGTGGAAGTCGCGTGTCCAGCGGGAGGGACCTGAACTGCATCCCCGAAATGGCTGACGCACTGGGGGCTGTGGCCAAACAGGGGTTTGATTTCCTCTGCATGCCTGTGTTCCACCCACGTTTCAAGAGGGAGTTCACTCAGGAACCTGCTAAGAATCGGCCAGGCCCTCAGACACGATCAGACCTACTGCTGTCAGGAAGGGACTGGAATAGAGTAATTGTGGGAAAGCTTTCTCCATGGATTCGTCCAGACTCAAAAGTGGAGAAGATGTGCAGGAACTCCGAGGCAGCTATGTTACAGGAGCTGAATTTGGGGGCATATTTGGGTCTTCCAGCTTTCCTGCTTCCCCTAAATCAGGACGATAACACAAACTTGGCAAGAGTTTTGACCAACCACATCCCACTGGCCAGCACACCTCCATGTTCTGGATGTGGGTGCCACTGGTGGCACCAGAGGACCTGAGAGATGTGCCAACTTCACACACAGAGGAGTACAGTGGAGAGGAGAAGACATGGATGTGGTGACACAACTTCTGGACCTTGTGTGATTATAGCAAGAGGATTGCGGTGGCTCTCGAAATTGGTGCTGACCTCCCATCTAATCATGTCATTGATCGTTGGCTTGGGGAAGCCCATCAAAGCAGCCATTCTCGGGCTTCCCTGGTGGCGCAGTGGTTGAGAATCCGCCTGCCGATGCAGGGAACACGGGTTCGTGCCCCGGTCCGGGAAGATCCCACATGCCGCGGAGCGGCTGGGCCCGTGAGCCATGGCCGCTGAGCCTGTGCGTCCGAAAAGAATGAAAAGAGAAGCCACAGAAATTTGCAGATATTTGCAAACACATATCTGACAAAGGACTTGTATCCAAAGAACTCATGAAACTCAACAGTAAGAAAGCCCAATAAAAATGGACAAAAGATCTGAGCAGAGATTTCACCAAAGAAGGTATATAGATGACAAATAAGCGTATGAAAAAATGTTTTACATCATTATTAGGAAATTACAAAATAAAGCAACGAGATACCACAACATACCTTATAGCCATACCTATTAGAATGGCTAAAATACAAAAAAGAAAACTGACAACGCCAATTGCTGGCAAGGAAAAAGGGCAACAGGAACTCTCATCCTTCACTGGCACGAATACAAAATGGCACAACCAATTTGGAAGACAGTTTGACGATTTCTTACAAAGCTAAATATAGTCTTAGCATATAATCCAGCAATCACACTCCTTGGTACTTACCCAACTGACTTCAGAACTATGTCCACACAAAAACCTGCAAGCAAATGTTATAGCAGCTCTACTCATAGCCACCAAAACTTGGAAGCAACCAAGATGTCCTTAAATAGGTGACTGGATAAACAAACTGGAGTATATCCACACAATGAAATATTATAAAAAGAAATGAGCTACCAAGCCATGAAAAGACATGAATAAATCTTAAATACATTTTGCTAAGTGAAAGAAGCCAATCTGAAAAGGTTATGTTCTGTATTATTAAAATTATACGATATGATGTTCTGGAAAAAGCAAAACTACAGAGAAGTTAAAAAGATCAGTGGGGTTAGGGAATCTCGGCGTGGACAGAGCGAGGGAAAAGATGGAGGCGATGGCGGTCGGCAGTGCCAGTGGAAGTCGCGTGTCCAGCGGGAGGGACCTGAACTGCATCCCCGAAATGGCTGACGCACTGGGGGCTGTGGCCAAACAGGGGTTTGATTTCCTCTGCATGCCTGTGTTCCACCCACGTTTCAAGAGGGAGTTCACTCAGGAACCTGCTAAGAATCGGCCAGGCCCTCAGACACGATCAGACCTACTGCTGTCAGGAAGGGACTGGAATAGAGTAATTGTGGGAAAGCTTTCTCCATGGATTCGTCCAGACTCAAAAGTGGAGAAGATGTGCAGGAACTCCGAGGCAGCTATGTTACAGGAGCTGAATTTGGGGGCATATTTGGGTCTTCCAGCTTTCCTGCTTCCCCTAAATCAGGACGATAACACAAACTTGGCAAGAGTTTTGACCAACCACATCCCACTGGCCAGCACACCTCCATGTTCTGGATGTGGGTGCCACTGGTGGCACCAGAGGACCTGAGAGATGTGCCAACTTCACACACAGAGGAGTACAGTGGAGAGGAGAAGACATGGATGTGGTGACACAACTTCTGGACCTTGTGTGATTATAGCAAGAGGATTGCGGTGGCTCTCGAAATTGGTGCTGACCTCCCATCTAATCATGTCATTGATCGTTGGCTTGGGGAAGCCCATCAAAGCAGCCATTCTCCCCGCCAGCATTTTCCTGCCCAATAAGAAGGGATTTCCTGTTCTTTCTAAGATGCACCAGAGGCTGATCTTCCAACTCCTCAAGCTGGATGTTCAATTCATAATCACAGGCACCAACCACCATTCAGAGAAAGAGTTCCGCTCCTGCCTCCAGTACTTGGAAAACTTGAGCCAGAATCGACCTCCACTCAATGCCTACGAACTCTTTGCCAAGGGCTATGAAGACTACCTGCAGTCCCCACTCCAGCCACTGATGGATAATCTGGAATCTCAGACGTACGAAGTGTGTGAAAAGGACCCTATCAAATACTCTCAATACCAGCAGGCCATCTATAAATGTCTGTTAGATCGAGTGCCAGAGGAAGAGAAGGACACCAATGTCCAAGTGCTGATGGTGCTGGGAACAGGCCGGGGGTCCCTGGTGAACGCTTCCCTGCGGGCAGCCAAGTAGGCTGACTGGCGGATAAAGCTGTACGCTGTGGAGAAGAACCCAAATGCTGTGGTGATGCTGGAGAACTGGCAGTTTGAAGAATGGGGAAGCCAGGTGACAGTAGTCTCATCAGACATGCGGGAATGGGTGGCTCCAGAGAAAGCGGATATCATTGTCAGTGAGCTTCTGGGGTCTTAAGCTGATAATGAGCTGTCACCGGAGTGCCTGGATGGAGCCCAGCACTTCCTAAAAGATGATGGCGTGAGCATCCCTGGGGAGAATACCTCCTTTCTAGCTCCCATCTCCTCCTCCAAGCTGTACAATGAGGTCCGAGTCTGTCGGGAAAAGGACCGCGACCCTGAGGCCCAGTTTGAGATGCTTTATGTGCTATGGCTGCACAATTTCCACCAGCTGTCTGCACCCTAGCCCTGTTTTACCTTCAGCCATCCCAACAGAGATCCTATGATTGACAACAACCGCTACTGCACCTTGGAGTTTCCCATGGAGGTGAACACAGTGCTGCAATGGTTTTGCAGGCTACTTTGAGACTGTGCTTTATCAGGACATCACTCTGAGTATCTGTCCAAAGACTCACTCTCCTGAGATGTTTTCACAGTTTCCCATCCTCTTCCCCATTAAGCAGCCCATTACCGTATGTGAAGGCCAGACCACCTGTGTGCGTCTCTGGCGATGCAGCAATTCCAAGATGGTGTGGTATGAGTGAGCTGTGACAGCACCAGTCTGTTCTGCTATTCAGAACCCCACAGGCCGCTCTTACACCATTGGCCTTTAGCCCTGCCTGCAAGTGTCTAGAGCCTTAGAAGCAGCTTCAGGTTCTGCCCCTGTAGCACAGAAGGTGCAGTAAGTACACCACGGGCTCTGATTTGCCTTGCCCATCAGAAGGGAGCATTTCAGTCCACTTTCCTGCCTTACATCAAGATGGGCAAAAAGGATGAGAATCGCAGGGCTCACTCCACCAATCTGTGAAGACTTCAGGCCAAGGCACGAGGAATTCGTGTTGGATCTGCGGCTACTCCAACAGGCACTCAGCCTCAAGTGCTCTCTGGGATAGCCCTGAGAACATGTGGATTGAACAAATTTTCAGCCCTTTTCCCTGCCCATCTCTGTTCCTATTTTGATGATTTTGTGTAAGGAGGAAATACAAATAAAGTGAGGTTATGGCCTTTCCCGCTCCAAAAAAACCAAAATCAGTGGATTGGGGAAGGGTTAAATAGGTGAAATGGTGAAGCAAAGAGAATTCATAGGGTGATGAAGCTATTCTCTATGAGACTGTAATGGCGATACCTGAATTTCTCAAAACCCACAAAGAGTGAACTTTAATATATGTAAATTTTTTTAAAATCATGTAAAAGGTTAGGGGAATCCCAAGATGAAATGCAGAATGTGACCAAACAATCTAACTGTATTACAAATGTATGAAACAACCTCACTGAAAGGAGTGGAGAAAAAAAAAAAAAAGGTGCTCCCTAAGCAACTTTGGAAATAAGAAGTCTGTAAAACTACAGCAAAGGAAACTGTACATAAGCAGCACTGTACTCTAGTGGATAAAGTTATTTTCCATGGGGGTCTTGTCAACAATTCTGACACTGCTATCTATACATGCATACTAGAACTGAACAATTAAGTAAATACATGGCGGATGGTGGGAGCCACGTTTACCGTACTGTTGGAGTAGGAGATCACGGATCCCCAAGGGGAGGAGGCCAGAATGGTCCACGTGGTAACGGATTAGAATTGGAGACATCAGTATGCTCATGTTTAGCTTAATACAGATACAGATGGTTACATACAGATCAATTTATAAATTAGTACATACACATACATTTCCCTGCTCTGTCTGCTGAGAGGGCCTCTAAGCAACAGCAACTGTGGAGCAACAAGAACACTTAGTGCCCAGATCTTGGTTTTAATACCACCCTCGGAAAAATGACTGATTCTAGAACTAGGGCAGGAGACGTTAAGATGAGCCTGGAGTATCTTGTGTCAGAAAATAAGAAAGTACTCAGAAGAATCATCTCACAATGATAGAAGTAGCAATGGAAAGAGCTCCCAGTGGCCAAAGCTGGAACAATCTAAGCAACAAAGTAAAGTAATATTTTATGATAACCCGAAGTATAAAATAAATCTCCATGAATATCCATACTGATGTAAATAAACAATTGAACAAATAAATACATGGATGAGAAGAGATAAATTGCCTGGGCAGGAGAACTGCAAAGAATTTGTGTAGCTACTCTGCCCTCAAGAATGTGAAGCATAACTCCCCACTCCTAAGTGTGGGCTCCACACAGTGACTTTTTTCCAAGAACACAGTCTGGATACGGGGGTAGTAACTTTACAGGAAAGAAACCTGCTAAACACTGCTTCAGCTAGGTGACAAAGGTCAACATCAACCATGACAAGTCATGTGGACAGTATGTGCCCTTGATAGAATGTGATGGGAATGGCATTTTATCTCTGAGGTCTTCCTCTCAAAATCTGTAACCCCACTCTAATCATGAGAAAACCTCAGACAAATTCCAACAGAGGGACATTCTACAAAATACTTGACCGGCGCTCTTCAAAACTGTCAAGGTCATCAAAAGCAAGGAAAGTGTGAGAAACTGCCATAGCCAAGAGGCTCTTAAGGAGACATGACAATTAATATGATGTGGTATCCTAAATGGAACCCTGGAACAGAAAAAGCACAGTGGGTCAAAACTAAAGAAATCCGAATAAAGTCTGGGCTTTAGTTAATAATAATGTACCAACATTGGTCTACTAATTGTGACAAATGTGCCATACTAATTTGTTAATAATAAGGGAAACTGGGTATAGGGTATATGAGAACTCTCTGTACTGTCTTCACAGTTTTTCTGTATATCTAAGCCTGTTCTAAAACATAAAGCTTATTAAAATAAACAAAAATAAACCATGCCTGGAGCATAGTAATGCTATATAATTATTAGCTAGTAATGATGCTGGTAGTAGTAGTCATGGATCGGGGCGGGGAGGGGGGAATATTTGCTATGTGAGTCCTTTATGCTCTTCCTGTGGAAATTTAGTTTCAAGGAGCCAGAAAGCAAGCTGTCACTGTGCTGGTCGCCAAGTAACGACCACTCCCAAAACCTATACCCCCAACAGGAATAGCACTGCCAGCAGCTCTACTGATTAACACTCGCGACTTTCTAGGGGGGAGTCACCCCTCATTCTTACAAGTAAAGGGCAAGTCACCTCACACATCCTCCAAGGCTGACAAATTTTTTTAAAAAAGATTGGTGTAAATGCAAAGATGTCCATAAAGAGATGCCTTGTAATCTGGAGGAACTTCTGACCAAGGGTCAAGGAACTGATCCCATACAGCGGCTGCCAGATGACCTGGAAACCCCAGAAGTCAGAATGGTGGTTTTTTTAAATGGTAGCACTCCCTTATGTATTGAGTGAGTGAAATATGGCTTGCATTTCCCTTGCTTGAAATTTTAAATCCTCTCTAAATGGAAAATCTCCCGTCAGGCTGACCCACACCAACCGTGGGTACTCTCCAGCTCTCCCAAAATAAACAGGATCAACACAGAGGATCAAGTCCTCATCTTCCACCGACCTCCATACAAACCTGCTGCAGCCACATTTACACCAAGTATGTGAGCAAAGGAGAAGAGCAGACTGGATGTAAAGCACTTCAAAAGTAGACGTTGCTTCTGCAAGTGTAAAAAAGCCCCAGGGCTACAATCACATCTCATTAATGAAACATAAATAAGCAGGGACTGACTATGCTTAATTTACAACAGAAGTTTCCAGACACTAATCTTCCCATTCCTGTCTGGGCTCGAGAATGTTATGTTCATTCACACCTTGAGAATGGAACCTGAGACACAAAGTAGCATCTTAAATGCAGTGTGCTTCTGGGGACTTCAACTGAGAAGCAACCAGTTTTTCCCAGGTACTATCGCTTTAAGAGTGACAAGAGTGCCCTCTAGTGGGAAAGAAAGGGTCCTGCATGCGGGGTATAAACCTTGTGCCCGACACCCCGCTAACCTGACCCTTGCAGGTTGCGTTCATGCTGTTGGTGCCTGCTCTCTGTTTTCTCCTTTTCATTATCTTGATGGTGTTCCAAGAGACTAGGCCACATCCCATATACAAGAAAATTCGTGGGGGTACTAAATATACCCAATTTCAGGCTGACTGGGCCGGGTTCAGCTTTACTTCTCTCCTGATTAGCATCTACCTGGCTTATAGCTCATCTTCGACACTGAAAAGTCCACGCCAACCGCAGACAGCTGATGTCTCCTCACCACTAATACAGACCGAGCCAACTCGTTAAGCCAGTAGGAAAGGTCCTAAAGAACACACCCAATGAGGAAAGTTGCCCATTTCCAAGGGGCCCAACTCTGGGCAAATACCAAAAGGGTGAATATTTCTTAATTTTAACAGACCTTTTCTCTCAAAAACAGCAGCCCAGAGCACTACCCCAGACAGAGGAAAATGAAACATGAAGGAGCTCAGAGTCCATGGCCTGATATAGAATATGGTTGTCCCCATCCAGTCACTTCCTTAGAAGGCAAAAGTAAGTCACTCAAAGAAAGTCATGTTTATTTTTTTTAAACAAAACACATTTTCAGTTCAAAAGCTGGCAACACAGAGCAAGCTACAGCAACAACAAAACACAGAAAGGTCTGACTTTAGAGAGTAAAAAGTGGACCCCTTTGCCCGGACTCATTCCCTGCTTCATTGAAGTGAATGAGGATTATCCCCAATTGAAATCCCTTCTGCCAAATAGGTTTGTTAACCAGAAGTTACAGTTGGTCTAATTTGCACACACAGGCAGGTGATGCCCTGAGCTGGGAGCAGTTCTAGTGGGTGGTCCATCTCCCCAGGGGCTCACAGTTACTCTCTAGCCAGCCCATAGCTATATAGGGACCCAAGGGAAGAGGCAATGGAACGCCTGGCTTAGTTAAAGTTATTCCGGCAGCAGAAAAGGGTAGGGCAGGGGAGGAGAGCATTATCAGTGTCCTTCAAGAACAGGCAACTTCATATGACTTGCGAATAGGCAATAGCCACAAGAAAAAATATCACAATAATATTCAAAGGAATGCAAATTAAAGCAATGACGTTATATCATTTTCTGCTTATCAGGCTGGCAAAGTAAAAAAGAATGACACCTCCATAACTGAAGAAGATCTAAGGGAAGAGATACCAGAAACTACTAGAAAAGGGAGTATAAAAAAGTTCTCCCCGTTTCTGGAGACCAGATGCATCCAATGCCTTAAAAAAATGTGCTGACCTTAAGACCTAGCAATTCCCTTCTGGGAATTCTAAAGAAAGACTTGGACAAGCTTTTCCAATAGGAAGCTCCCTTTTCCAAAAGTTTATAAACGATCACATAGTAGGACTTAAACTTTTGGCCTCAGATAAATAAGAAAATGGAGACATAACTCAGCAACCAAAATGCATCCAAGAATTAGAGAAAATGTAGATGGAATCTCCAAGCCTTTTCTCCACTTTTACGTGGTCTTTGGCTAATGCCATGATTAGCCCAAACCTCAGAATAACCTGTCATGTTTCTAGCTAGTTCCATGAGTTCAGAGTCACACCCAGGCATTTTATTTCCAATGTAAACACTTCCGGTCTGCTAGGGGCTTTGTTTCTGCCCGCGGCCAAGGTCAGCATCCTCAGCATGTGTTCCCCTTGGTGTAAGTTGGTTATGGTGCAGGCTGCTTAAAGCCTCTGGCTCAGCCTTGGGAATCACACAGGTGCTTCACTCTCAGCATTACCAAAGGCTTGTGGGCATTTTGGAATCGAAGAGCAAGCCCACTCTCACCTAACACAATGCTTTATAAGCAATCCTGACCCTTTCCTCCAGAGGAGCTCCACAAATGCATGATATGCACAAGGCACATGCGTCATCGCACCTGGCGGGACATGTTGAGAAGCTGCTCTTCTGTGATAAATGTTTCCTCTGCATTTTAAATAACCTGGATATTAATAAGCCATTGTTAAGGTGATGGCTGTCAGGCTCTTCTAGAATGGATCAGCCTTGTCCTTGGAAAAGCAAAAAGCTAGAAACCCAAGTAAACGCTTAAGACATGACAATGACAAAAAGACATGAATAATGAATACCTTCAAAAATATGATCTTCCTGGGAGACTTTATTTACACATTCAGCCATTTTTTGCTCTTTCTCTGGCTCTCAGGATTGAATCCCTTTGACAATTTTTCACTTAGAAAAAGACCAACAAATCCACGACAGAAAGGGAATATTGTTCCATTAATCTGATACCATACGCCTCATAAATCATTACAAATTTAGATTTCTGCCTTGAGCAGCCAAGTGGAAAGAGCACTAGAACAGGAGTCAGGAAACTTGGATCCTTGTGACCTTGAATCTCCAGAACTGGCTCTGTGACCTTGAGGCTCAGTTGCTTTTCTGAGTTTTGGATTCATTCTCTGTAAAGAAAATGACTAAGCTCCTTTGGAAGGTGAATCTGGGATAACAGCTGTAGCAAAGCTGTCGGTGCTATACCACATCCCCGTGGCCTTTATTACTTCACCCCTTGCATCTCTTTGCCAGAGGCTGTCTGGCCAGCAGATCCTTCATGTCTCAGGTGGGATAACCCAGAGGCACCTGTGCTACACTGTATCCCAGACTTTCCCGGTGGGATCAAGTGCCAGTTGCCCACAGGGACAGCTTGCTTGATAACACGTCCTTTGCTGACATCCTTCCTCCTGTTTTCGGGATCCTCTCCCATATAACGAATGCACCCTGGAGAATTCTTGTCTCAGATTCAGCTTCTGTGGAAACCCAAACTAGAGCAGGGGATTATGTGCCTTTCTATCAGGGTCTCGGTCTTTGCAAATGGCCTGTCCTTAAACAGTTACTCTTTCCTTGTGATGTAAGAAGTAGGTAATTTTCTCCAGAGCTAACAGGAATGCAAAGTTCTGAAAGTGACACAGCTTAGCTGTGTATCTCCTCTCTAACAAGGGGAGCTCTGATGGCTCCTCCTGACACCTAGCAGAGTCCTCACCAAGGAATCCCCAACAAAGGCAGAGGGCAATGATCTAAAGACATCAGAACACAGGGCCACTATCCCACTTCCTAGGCTCCCTGTTCCCTCTCTGATAGGGACCCCCAATGTGTTAATACACGCTTAGAAAGAGGCCTAAATGCCAGAAATGTCAGGTCACAAAGCAGGCTGAATGGGAGTTGTGGCTGAAGATTTGAAGCCCAACCACTCTTCAGTGTCCAAGAGGTTGAAATGTCAGGATTACAGCCCAGAGTGTAACAGTGCTACAGAAGTCCCGGCTCCACTGAGACCAAGACAACCCCTGGCTTGGCAGAAACAGGCTCAGCTGCAGCCAAGATCTGCTGAAATAGTCACCTCTGGTTCCCAGCCTGCTGTATGTTCAGGCCACCGTTTGACCATCACTGGAGAAATCTTTGCACCCAGTCTGAGCTGCTGTCATCATCCAGATAAAACAGATGGAAACCAAGCAGCGAGTGTACACTGTTTACCCATCTCCGTACTCACGCATCTGGAGATGTTTCACAGTGCCCCACCATCGCCCCACCCCTGTGCAAGCCACACTCACAGGGGATCTGCTGGGCCTTGTGAGTTTAAGCAGCACTGCTTTCCATGGCTGGTTGCAGAAAACGGGTACTATCCACAGAAAATCTTAGATCACAAAGGGAAAGACATGAGGAAGAGAGAACATGCTAAGGCTCCAAGGAAATTTCAGTAAGGGAGATGTGAACGAGCAAAAGGGAAAAAGGCAATGAGAAGGGAATGGAGTCTACCTAGACTGAGACAGGACGAAACCTCTCCACTCACCGATTTCACCATCACCAAAAGAAAAGTAAACCTGATTCATCACTGTTGGCTTTACTTGACACCTCTAAAGAAGAGAGGAAGCGGGAACAGAAGAGAAAAGGAAAAAGAGGAAAGTTGAGGTCAACTTGAAAGATGTATGCCTTTCACACCAGAGCACTCAACATAAAAGCCAGTCCCCCAGGCGGTGATTGGTGAAGATCCCGTCAGGAAATATAAAGAAGTTTCCCTTCAGGAAATATAAAGAAGCTCTTAAATTGGGACTGAAAATGTGATCTTCAGTGCTAGAATATCTTAGAGATAATCTAGCCAACCTCCCCATTCTGCAGAGGAGGAAGTACAATCCAGAAATGTACAGGACCGTGTGCGGAAATGTGAAGAAATCTACATTGTCCTGAGGAGATCTAGCACCACTGCCAGAGTACAAACTCAGGTCATCTCCATGCTCTAGGGAGGGACGTCAAGCATTCATCTCAAGGGCACAAGTTAGACGCAGATGCTTGGAGAGCACTGCTGCAGACTACTTTGTGCAGCCTGAGACACAAATGGGGCTTACTTTACTGGAACCCAATGTTGGGTTTGTTCCATTCATTTGTAAGTGAATGAAATGAGATTCTTACTTGAGAATCTCACCACATCATCCAAGAAATGTCACAAAACATGCGAAACAACTCATAAAGGCCCTCCTTTGCTTAAAGGTCTGCTTATAGACTAATAGGGAATGCCAGACTCCCAGGAAATATACGCCTTTCCACTGCACTTCTTGTACAAGCCTCTTCTTTTAAATGCCTGGACATGGCAGACCGAGACCAACCATGTCCTGCTCCTCGCTTTACTTAGTTTAATGGCTTTTGAAGGCAAAATCCTGCATTTTTGTCTTTGAAACAAAAATGACTTGATTATTATGTGTCAGGCACAGAAGGATGAAAAAGATTCAGGCCCTAGGACCCCAGATGCCAGAAAGGCTGAGAGCATCATCCACACTGTCCTGGCCATTTAGAGAGTGATCACCAGGTGCTACACACTGTGCTCCAAATTTCACATGAATTATCTTATCTGGTTCTTGCCACAACACTATGAGGCAGTCACGCTATCCCCATTTCACAGATGAAGAAACTGAGGCTTAGGAAAGGAAAATAACTATGGTTACACAACTAGTACATGGGAATCTGAGGACGAAAGTCTGCCTGGTTCCCAAGCCTTTGCTATCCTACGTCCCAAATAAATATATATTTTTATTCATTTGGTTAATCCCCACCTTGGAACAGAACAAGTCATGGCTGGTGATACATGAATAAATGGAAAAGCCTGAGGGATTAGAGAGGGTTTATGAGAGAGAAGACAAGTTTTGGATTGGCCGCTGCTGAGTCCCCTGGGAACAGGAGACAGGCTGTGGAAGAGAAAGAATGACACACTTTCTTGTGGCTCAGTGGAAAGCCCATGTCAGCAGCCTTAGAACACACATGGGGCTTAGAGCTGCCCGAGAAAATGTACTTTGCATAAAAGAGAATTGCAATTTCCCAGCATTTGTTTATACATGTGGGAGTGTCTGAATTTTCTCTGAGGGAAGGGAGGGGAAGCAAATAACAAAGAGAAAGAATTAAAGATACTGGGGGAAAAAATTTAAACAGAAATTTTGCTGTGAAATGGGAAACCTGTTTGCCCAAAAGAGGGAAAAAAAAGAATGAAATGTGCAAATGAAACCAAAAAGAAAATACACTCATCGAGCCCCTGGCCACCCTCCCATCTCTCACTTCTTAGCCCATCCTTTCCTAAAGTGATGAGCAGCTGAAATTTTTGCAACCTAAGCTTTATAACATACCAAAGAAATGTCTTCCGGGAAAAAAGAAACATCGGAGAATTAAAAGTTCCCAGTAACAGACAGTTGAGGATGTCAAGCATTCACGTCAAAGGCTCAAGTGAAGATGCAGAGGCGTGACAGCACTGCTGCAGTCCACCCTGTGCAGCCAAGACACAAACAGGGCTCACTTTACAAAAAGCACAGTCTTGGGTTTGTCCCCTTCATTTATAAATTTATTGAGCATATTCCACAGTGACGTAAGAGGCAAACATGAATACCCCAGGATCCTTTTTCAGCTTAAAAGTAACTTTACTGCAAGGCTGACTGTATTTACTGACAAGACAGGTATAAAGAACAACATTCCAAAGAGAGGGATCCTTGCAATGAGAGAAGGGTCATGATTAGAGAAGACTCTTTGGAAGAAATGGTACTTAGGTAGATTCTGAAGGGTGTAGAGAGATGATGTCAGATCAAGATGAAGGGCTAAAAGAAGTGAACAAGAACAAGGAAAGAGCAGAGAATCAACACTGAGCACAGGTAGGAGACAAAACTGAGGACACTTCATCATTCGTTCAATCTATATTTGAAACATTTACTGAGCACCTACCACTTGCTAGACACTGTTGTGGATGCTTGGGTTACACACGAACAAAACAAACATCCCAGTCTCATGGAGTGCACGTTCTAGTTGAGGAAGACAAGCAATAAACAAAATAAATAAATGGTACAGTCAGGATGCTGAACTCTGGGGAAGGGAGAAGTGTGGCTGCCAGCTGGTTGGTCCAAGAGGGTCTTGAATATCAGGTTAGGGTGTTTGAATTTGATTTCACAGACACTGAAGACGCCAAGGAGCTTTTCTGAGAAAATGTCTTGGCAGTAAAATCAGTGATCAGTAGAGGTTAGTTATTGTTGGTGGTGGTGAATTCAGGACGAATTTAAGAATACTAAATTTGCAGCAGCACATGAGATCGTTAGACACAGCATAGAATGGAGAGAGGCACGTGGGAGAGATACTAAGGAAGAGGTCCCGAAGTACATTCCACTGAACACTGGTCTTGCTAGATACTTCCTAAGAGGGTTCTACCAGGAAAGAAATTTCAGAATAAGACACCCAATAACCTAACCGCCACCTGGCAGCATATTAAAGGTTCTGAGTTGTCCTGTGGTCAAATAAACAAGCAGAACCATGTTTAATTCTGTCTAAATCAGCAATTTGCACTCTTTCTTGACCAATTAATTCTTTTAGGGGTCAAGAAGAGCAGAATACCTATTAAAACCTGGGAGGACAAAGTTTGTGAACCACTGATCAAGTGCGAAAGTAATCAAACCCTGTACATTCTAAGGAGAGGATGGATTTGCGAAGGAGAGAAGCAGCTGAATGGCAAGCTGAGGCAAATGCCTGATGCGAGTAGCCAGAAGAACAGGGAGGAGCGGAGGGGAGGAGCCGTCAAAGTCAAAGAAGACAGGAGGATGCCAAGATACCACTACACAGAATTCTCAAGAACATCTCCATCAAAAGTTGAGGCACCTTCTGGGAAGGTGCAATGAATGCTAACTGACTTCTTCTGAAAGCCGTCCATCTGACAGCAACGAAAACAAAGAATTAAGAAAGGGATAATCTTCCTTTTATAAAAACAGAGAAGTTACAGCTTCAGACAGGTAGCATCCTAGATCACACCTGCAATCAATCCTGAAGGGATGGGGAAGGACAGTGCATTTTGAAAAAGCAAGAAAACAAGAAAATGTTGTTTAGAATTAAGCCTTGTTTAAGCAGGCTAGGAATGTAAAGAACATCTTAGATCATCAATCTTGAAAAGTACATCTTGTCCACTCACACAGACATATATAATTCAAGCATCTCTTGTCCTCAGCTGCTTACAGGTTGTCTGTATTTATTAAATTGCCCTTTACACCTTTCAGCTGGCAATAAGTTTTAAAAAGCAAAGACCCAGGAAGCCATTTCTGTTTATTTACCAGGTTGTCTTAGAAAACCAGTACAGATCCAGATTATCAAAGTCACCTCCTAATCAGAGAGCAGATTTATAAATTAATCATTTAATCACTTACAAGTCCACATTGGAAAAAAAACTCAGAATAACATAAATTTCTTTTCTGATCTCACTACTCAGGAAAAGCCATTGAGAAAGCAGAAGATGATTTACACATGTTAAAATTTTAAAGCCCCTATTAAACTGTCATGTGAAATTCAAATTTATCTAATTTTTCAACACATATAGAATTTACTCTCTAGCTCATAAATCCCAGCAATTCTGTGATGTCATTACTACAGCATTAATGCAGATATATCTATTTAAAGAGCCATGCAGTCCTAAATCAGAAGTGAGTTTCAAGTCACTAATGATTACCATAATTTAAAAAGAACAGTACACCTGAATAGTATTTTGACCCAGAGGTGCTTCTCCAACAGTAATGTGAAGAACTTATTAAGCTGCAGAGTCTGATTCAGTAGGTCTGAGGTGGGGTCTGGGATTCCACATTTCTAACAAGCTCCCCAGAGATGCCCATGGTGCTATATATACCGCACTCTTTGAGTGGCAAAGCAATGGACCATCTTCCAGGGCTGAGGCTTAAGGGGAGGCAGCATGGCTAGATGAATTAAGCTGAAAGTGAAAGCGACTGAACTGCTTTCTTAGTTTGCCTGGTGAATCCTGTTGAACCTTCTAGAAAAGTGTTGCCGCCCCTTCTGTTTGGTTACACTTGGAAAGCTCAGGTTCTAAAATCATACGTGCAAACTGTGGAAGAACAAATGCAAGGGAGAAACATGAAATTGTAATAATAGTGTGGGGTTGGTGCAAGACTCTGTACTCTGAGCTGCTAAGAATAATAAAGAGGGGGATTCTTAGCTTAGTCTGGTTTAAGGTACAGGATTCAGATTTCCCAGCTGATTCTTAGGACCACACAAGTTCTAGACAAGCTACTGCCACATAAGCATTCTTCTCATTTTGCAATAAAGGAATTGGAAACACAGAAGATACACAAGTCCACTCAACTCATAACAGAGCTAAGATTCAAACCCAGGAGGTTTTCTGACACCAAGAAAGAAGTTCTTTCCTCTATATTACACAACATGCCAAGGAGAGCCCCAAACCACTGTTGGTAATCAATATTTGAGAAAATCATTGATGTCAAACTTTCAAGAAATAAAAATATCAGGAACTGTAGACTAGTTTGCTTAACAAAATTGAGGGCGGGGAGGGAAAGTGGAGTGTTGTACTTATTAAAAGAGGTGGTGAACATTAGAAGCCGGCACAGGTTCACTGTCCAGATGAAATGAAGCCTCCACTAGGGCAGGGGGGATGTGTCCCTGTCTATTTTCCTCACTGCTGATCTCCAAGATCCTCAAGCCCTGCTTAGTCTACGACAGGTACTGAATAAATATTTGTCCAATGGCTGAACAAATGAATGAATCAGAAAGAGGCCAACACACTCCAACATTTACTGAGCTCCTAATAGGGGCCAAGCACTATGGATGTAAAAATAAATAAGATTCAGTCCATGACAGACTTCCCTGGTGGTACAGTGGCTAAGGTTCCGTGCCTCTACTGCAGGGGGCACAGGTTCAATCCCTGGTCGGGAAAATAAGATTCTGCATGCCACGCGGAACGGCTAAAAACTTAAAAAAAAAAAAAAAAAGATATAGTCCCTGACTACAAACAGTTAACATCTGTTTTCTTAATAATACTTTGGAAAGAAAGCTATGTGACACCTGATGTCCTGATTGCTCCTTTCTCCTTCTCTTTTCTTGGCCTCTGAGCGGACATTAGTGACACTTCTCCATCCATTGGGGCCAAGCAGCATGCTTCCTCATCCTCTCATTCCGTGCCCAAGAGCCAGCTGTTATACCTCAGCCCTCCTTTCTCAGTGAGGTATTGTGCTGAAGTGAGAAAAACACGGGCTCTGGAGTTTTAAAAACCTGGCTCTTTAACTGAGTGCTTCTACGTACTGGAGACTGCTCTGAGCACGTTACTGGTACCAATCATTTAGTCCTCACGGCAACAAGGGGACATCACGGTGCAAGGGGACATCACACCATTTCACAGATGAGGAGACTGAGGCCCAGAAAGGCTAGGGACTTGCCCAAGGTCAGCCAGCTAGGAAGTGGCCAAGTGAGCTTAAAACCTGGACAATCTGGCTATAGAAGCCATTCTTCGAACCATTCTCCAAACTACCTCTCAAAGTGCAGGCGCTGGTGATCACGCTGTCAGATTCACAGTCTTCATCTCAAGCACACGTTTGGTACCTGAGACTGAGTGGCAGTGATCCCATCTGCTTCGGCAGGAAAGATAGTCTTCTCTTCAAAAATAGGCTCCATACTGCTATTAGATAACAGTTTTTCTCCCCAGAAGTTCTTATCTCAACATGGGAGTCAGCCAAAGAGTAATTTACTGAATTGTTTGAAAAATGTTCATGGATTCTCCAACATGAAGAGGCAAGGAGAAAAAAAGCCATAGTGTTTGGTATTATATTCTAACAGAACCGTTCAATTTGCTTTTTCTTTCACATGCTTTAAGTCCTCTTCTGGATACAACTTTTTATGAGAGGGACTACTTGAGAAAAAAATGGATGCTGTTAAAGTCTGTCTCACCACCATGTCCTCAACACCACATTTCAAATATGCACAGACACACACACACACACACACACACACACACACACATATACACAGACACATCCACATCAACACCCACAAACATACACAGACATACGCATACTGTAGACACACATACACACACACACACATACACACACGGCTTGGTTAGAAGTCCACATTGGGTCCTGGGTAATTTGTGATCACCTAACAAGGCTTTGACAGATGAGTTTGCTAATGAGACTGTCACACAACTGGAAAAGAACTGCAAATTCTATAAGCACTGTAAACATTCTCCTCTCTTTAAGAACAGAAGACAAGTTAGTGGTAAGGAGATTACTTTTTAAATAAATCCAAAGTTAGTTTTAAATCCTCTACTGCCAAGATCCATTTCATGAAATAAAAATAGGTTCCTTCCCACCACCCAGAAAGCCTACCATAAGGGTAAACAGAATAAGTTCAATTTTTCTAAAAACTGTTTTTAAAAAAATCACTGTCACTAGTTTAGGCATCTAATTTCTTTGTGATAGGAAAGTAATCTCTCCTGTGCCCTCTCCCTGCTCTGACTTCAGGCCAACATATTCAAACAGAACAAAGCCAAAGAAATAAAAGACATGGTGTACCCAGATGTAATACTCCATGTGAACTGACTCAATGTGGCTCGCAGTAATGCGGTCCTGAAACAGATGCAAAATTCAGAAAAAAAATCAGGACTTCAAGACAGCGAAGCGTGGCCACTACCAGCAAGTTCTGCCCATTTCCCTCACCAGACAGCCAAAGCTGGCTGCTCCCTCACTGGCTGAAAAGGTCCAAAATGATTTTTCAATATCTTTAGAAAGACTACAAGTTCTCTGATAAAGCATTTAAAGTCTTTCACAGTTTTATTCCCACCTTCCTTATTGCACAGTGGCAGAGATGACTGTCTCCCTTTTTCTCTTAGCAACAGATCTTGCCACCCTACCTACAGTATCACTCCTCCTTGCAGGTAGGCACGGCCAGACATCTTAATTCTGTGCCTCAGAGTACCATGTAACTTCACATCTCATCATGGAAAGGAGGCTGCCTTTCCTCCTCTTCCCCATGGCTAGCAGTGGCAAGCCAGCCATGACGACATGCACACAGATGACACCCTAGGAGATGAGGAAGCACCAAGATAAAAGAAGCCCATGTCCCTGGAAGACACCTTGGACAAAGGCAACAATCCTTTCTAGATACCCAGCTACACCTATACTGTCATGTGAAAGAGAAACAAACTTCTATTGGATTTAAGCCCCCGACTTTTTAAATCTCTGTTCCAACAGCTTAGCCTCTTCCTTAACGAATTCACTCATCCTGGACTTGCATCCCAACCAAGATAGAATTTTTCCAACCTTCCCAACATTCCCTCCCATCTCCACGTCTTTGCTCTCGGGGGTACCTGCCCCTTACTGGGACGTCCTCTTCATGACTAAATGTATTCATCCTCCAAGGTCTAAGTGCTCTCCTCTCTCCCCTCTAAAGATTTGTCCACTTACAGATCCCATTTTCTTAGAGATTCTGTTGCCCTTTCAATCTGAAGCTTTGGCACTTGATCAGGTACTAACTGGAACGGACTCCAATTGTTTCATGGGTATTTTCCTTCATCTCTTCCTGAGAGGGGCAATGCAGTGTATTGTTAAAGCCTAAAATACCACACTGCCCCTCCCAGGAAGACATGAAGGAATATATCCTTTAATCATAGTTGCCGTGACAAGAATGAAGCATGCTAAAATATCTTATAATGAAGATGCTCAAAGAATTTTATTTCTCCGTTTCATTTCCAGACAAGAGGAGCTGTACATGTTATTTATTTCCCCCAAAACACAGTTATAGAACTTGGCATACAACAGGGATTTTAATAAGTGTTTTAAATTGTAAAAACCCTCATGTATCTTTTAGGCTTTTTCTGCCACAAGCAAGCATAATGCTGACCATCTGCATAAAAGATAAGCTTTAGTCTTTCACAATTTAAAAAGAAAAAACACATGCTTTCTTTTGTTGAATCTTGACTTCCAAGATTTGACCTGGATTCTCTAGCTGTTCAAGTGACTTGAGCACAAGCCTCACAGGGGCCTTGGGGGACACAAGAGGAGCTATTTGCTGCAGAGTTTGGCTGGAAGGAATATTAGACTCTTTCAGTCTAGCATGCCAGTAGCTGTGGTCACCTCTCAGCCTGTCCAGAGGTAGACGGGCATGCAAACTCACTTCTTCCCTGTGTTACAGACAAGAGGAACTATCGCTTATTCAGAAATGGGACAGCTCTCAAAACTCATCTCCACTGCAGAAATCCCTGGCTATATGCAGGGTGTTCCAATTCAGCCTTATAAAATAGACCATGCCGGGGCTTCCCTGGTGGCGCAGTGGTTGAGAATCTGCCTGCTAATGCAGGGGACACGGGTTCGAGCTCTGGTCTGGGAAGATCCCACATGCCGCGGAGCAACTAGGCCCGTGAGCCACAACTACTGAGCCTGCGTGTCTGGAGCCTGTGCTCCGCAACAAGAGATGCCGCAATAGTGAGAGGCCCGCGCACCGCGATGAAGAGTGGCCCCTGCTTGCCGCAACTAGAGAAAGCCCTTGCACAGAAACGAAGACCCAACACAGCCAAAAGTAAATAAATAAATTAATTTTTTTAAGTAACAAATTAATAAAAATGAAAAATAAAATAAAATAAAATAGACCATGCCGGCCAATGAAAACATGCCTTAGGCCTGCCACAAAGGAGACTAGCAAGCTCCCTGGTGCCAGCTCAGTAGACGGAGCTGCCAGGGACATCCCAGCATGGGGCGCTAAAACCACATCTCCAGGCTCCCCCCAAAAAGTGCCCTCCATTCATTCCTGCTTTCATCTAGATTCCATTCATTCCTGCTTTCATCTAGATTAACCTGTCATTAATTATTTCAAGAAATACTTACTGAGTTGAGTACCTACTAGAGGCAAGTCATCAAGCATACAATAAGAAACAAGACAAAGCCTCAAGGTTGTTACAGTCCTGAAAGAGGCAGAAATAAACCGGTGATTTCAATATAATCTGATAAACAGTATGCTAAAGGAAGGACAAGGATCTGTGGGAGTGGCTACAGGTGAGCACAGGCAGGTAAAGCAGGGAACCCGGACCTGATGCCCTTCAGGCTCCAGGGAGGTGTTAAGAGCCACCCCTTTTTTGATCCTTACCTGGCAAAAGAAAGGCCTTCCTTACCTCAGCAGCATTCATTGCAAGGGCGGCCAAAAGTAAAAGGGGCATGAATCACCCGCAGTGTTAATGAAATACCTTATAAATGCCAAACAGGTAGAATGCAAAACTCTCTGCTCAAGGGATCTTGATACCTACTTCCACAGAGCATCAGATGATTCCCTTTCACCATGAAAATCATTAAGAGCTGAGGCAAGAGACAGGCAGGGGAAGGAACCGCTCCTGCCGTCAGAAAACCAAAATGAGACCAATTATATTGTTCAAGAGCCTAGTTTTCACGGTGAGGCACCACATGTACAAACCAGTGATTGACAGATACATCTAACATGCGCACTGAGCAAAGCAGGGAGGAAATAAAGAGGTTCTCTTGTTTTGGAATGGGGATTGATCTTATTCCTCCTCAAGACGGGTGGGGATTCAGATCTTCAGATCTTATTCACATACTATTTCCATCCTATTCTGCTTTGTACTTCCTCTATCACTGGGAAAGAGACAAGCATGGAATTTCAGAGCTAAAATCTTGGAGATCATCTGGCCAGACCCTCATTTACGGGTGAAGAATCTGGGGAGGTAAGTGTCTTGCCCTACTGGTTAGTGACAAAACCAGAATTAGAACTCAGGCCCTGAATGCTCACTCAAGGGCTTGTCCCACTAATCCACTTCGAGCCCAGAAACCCGGCACTAGACAAGTACTTATCTGGGAAAGATTATGCTTTGCTTAGAGACCTTTTTCCTGTAATACCTCTGTCTCTCTGAGAATCTATGTCACAAAGACATAGCTATCAGGACAAAAGCTGCTGCTGTTTAAAAGCTTTCAGCCTGGCTTCCTACAGGGATAAAGGCCAAGGAGTAAATCTGCAAATGGAAAAAAAGAAGCCACTGTCACCAAATAAACGTTTCTTCCCAGGAAACAGGAAATGTGCATGTCAGAGTGTATGTGTGTGTGTTTAGATGTGTATATACATGCATACATACATGCATGTGTATGTTTTTACGTGTATTTGTATCTATGTGAATGTGAGAGTGCTATAAATGTACATATGTGTGTCTGAGTTGTGAAGGTGTGTGTGTGTGAAGGTCTCATTTGTGAATTTGTACGTATTTGTCCATTTAGGCTACTGTAACAGAATACTATAGACTGGGTGGCTTATAAACAACAGAAATTTATTTTTCACAGTTCTGGAGCCTAGAAGTACAAGATCAAGGTGCTGGTGTCTGGTGTCAGCCTGCTTTCTGGTTCATAAATGACTGTCTTCTCACTGTGTCCTCACACGGTGAAAAGGACAGGGGATCTTTGGGGTCTTTTATAAGGGCACTAATCCCATTCACAACAGCTCCACATCACACCCAGGACGCAATCACCTCTCAAAGGCTCCATCTCCACATAACATCACATTGAGTATTATGATTTAACATATGAATTGGGGAAGGGGGGTACCACAAACATTCAGTCTATAGCAGTGTGCATATATATGTGTTGATGTGTTTGTCTGTATATATAGTTGTATATATTTATGTATATATTTTTAACTCTACCTTATATTCATGGGGGGGAAAGAAGGCAATGGAAACAAGAATCTTTATTCTGTTGGTTTTGGCTGCCTTTACAAAACTATGCGTCTGTCTCACTGGATAGTTACTGGGGGATCACCTGCCTAGTAGCCCTTTTTAGCGTTTGGTGGATGAAAAAATTTATTATTCTGAAGTTCTAAAGAGCAAATGGAAGCCGGTAGAAATATATATATACATATATATATATATATATATGGCTATGATTAGGATAGCTTTTATTTAAAAAAATAACAAATGTTGATGAGGGTGTAAAGAAAGAGAACCCTTATACACTATTGGTGGGAATGTTAATTGGTACAGCCACTATGGAAAATGGTATGGCAGTTCCTCAAAAAGCTAAAAATAGAAGTACCATATGATCCAACAGTCCCACTCCTGGGTTATATATGAGAAGGAACTGAAATCAGTATCTTGAAGAGATATCTGCACCCCATGTTCATTGAAGCCTTATTCATAATAGCCAAGATATGGAAGCAACCTAAGGATCCACTGATAGGTGAATGGATAAAGGAGATGTGAGATAGATAGATAGATAGATAGATATAGATAGATAGATAGATAGGAAGAATGGAATATCACTCAGCCAAGAGAAAGAAGGAATTGCTGCCATTTGTGACAACATGAATAGACTCTGAGGGCATTATGCTAAGTAAGATAAGTCAAAGGAAGACAAATACTGTATGGTATCACTTATATGTGGACTCTAAAAAAAACTGAACTTGTAAAAATAGAGAGTAGAATGTTGGTTACCAGAGGCTGGCGGATGGGGGAATTGGGGAGATGTTGTTTTAGGGTACAAACTTGAAACCAATAGATTAAAAGTTCTGGAGATCTAATGCACAGCATAGTGATTATAGTCAACAATAGTGTATTGTATGAAACTTCAGAGTTGTTAAGGGACTAGATCTTAATTGTTCTCAACACAAAAAAAGAAATGATAATTATGTGACAAAGTGTCAGCTAATTCTACTGTAGTAATTGTATTGCAATATATAAATGTATCAAACCAACGCACGGTACTCCTCAAACTTACACAATGTTATATGCCTATTATAACTCAATTTTTAAAAACTCATTGAATTGTAAAAGAAAAAAAAAAGCAGCAGCAGCAATGGTACACAAATCAATAAATACTAGGAGGTTTCACTTCTCTCCATTTTAGAGAGAAAGCACACAGAAACTCATTGAGTTGAGAGGGGTATTGTACTTGTTAGGCTGTTTGAATCTACATATAATGACCAATTTAGGGAGGTGTCCATGAAGAGCATTAGAGCTGCTGTAACCGTGGGGTACAAGGATTCAAGCATCAAGCTCTGGCCCTATAGCTAATGCATTTGTTCACACTTCCTAACTGGCCTCCACCTGAGCAGGCTGGCAATACCAATACTGCCCTCAGGAAGCACCCCACACTGTGTCATCTGGGGGGACCTTGCAGGAGGACACATCACCCCCAGGACCCTCTGCTTTGTCACCCCTCTAAAGCACTAAGGGGTTGTCTTTCTAAAGGGTCAGAAATTGCCCCTCCACAAGCCCTTCTGAAAATGATTGTACCTTTTCTCATGTTTAAGGAAAAGGACATCTTTTAATTGGCACTTTTTTGCATTCTGAGACTGCAGTCTTCTTCACTAGACTGTATGATCTTTCAGAGCAAAGACCATGTACTTTTTCTCCATATCCTCAAGACCTGTCATGGTGCATGGCATATGTTTAACTGAGTGGAGATATTACCTAATATATGTCTGAATACCATAGAGACAAGTTTTACCACAAAAGCATGAAGATTTGCTCTGGAGGTGATGCAGCAGCATTTAGAGTAAGGTTCTGAAATCATTTGAGCCACGCCAGTGGCTTACCAAGGAATGTTTGGGTCAAGGATTTGGGGAAGGCTTCCTCAGGGCAGCAGGGAATTCAGAGTCACAAGCAGCTGAAAGCAAGAAAAGCATATTCAAGTAGACATTTCCTGCTGAACCAGACAAGCAGTTTGGCCCTGGGTAAGGAACTGAATCCTTTAGAAGGATTTCCAGCCTAGACGATCCCCATCCTGAAGCCCACGGTAACCCACAATTTCCCTTGTGGGGACGTGATCTCAACTGGATGAAAAAGGAAGCCAGTAATGTCTTTTGCTCAAATACTGAAGATTACACACAAAGAATTATCAAATCAAAATCTTTTGAGCTGACGGAGGTGGGGGACAGGGTGATTCTGCTCCATTGGAAGTTTCTACTTTGAACAAAATGACGTGAACTTTCATTGCATTTATTTGGGTCCTATCTCTGTCTATTTCATGCTTCTTGACCATTATCACTAGGATCACCTGCCTCCCAGAAATATGTTTCTACCAACACACTTCCACTGTAGAGCATGTTTACTTAGAGCAAGTTGAAGAAAATCTCATTCTCACACAACAAAACTCTCCCAAACATTAGGTCTATACAGCAGCTAACAGCTGAAGGTGCCCAAAAAAATGGCAAGAATGTCCGGAAACCCTCAGGCTTCCCAGACAGACATAATATAATAGAAAGGACCAGCTCCACGGAGTCTGCTGCCAGGTAGTCGTTTAGCCTAGCAGTAACCTCCTCCCTGCACTGAAAACGGACGCCCACACAGGCAAACCTCACTTTCAATCCCTCCTCTGTCACTTCCTGGCTGTATAATGTTGACCAAGTTACTGAACAAATCTGAGTTTTGGCTTTGCAATCAAAAAAGTAAGTTAAAAATGTCAACTTCATAAGCTATTGTAAAACTAGGTGAGATGTTATTTTTCAAGCACCCACAGCTGACGCTGACACTGGATAAATGATGGTTAGCATCAGTACCAGGATTTGTACGAGAATTGCCACTTCTGAGGCCTATAGATTCAGCAGACTTTGGGGGAATAATCTCATCAAAGGGTTATTGACAAAGACTACAATTCCAAATCATCCTAACCAAGGGAGTGAAAAGAAAGACATAGCTTCCCAAATTATTTCAAACCTTTTCTGAACAACAATAAGGTTCCTGAAATTGGCATGCACGAAAGATGTCATATAATTCTGGGGTTAGATGCCTCCCCACCTCTGATGCTTAAACAACTGTAAAAGCTATTTATTACCAGGCATCTTCTGGGGCTTGCTCATCTAAAAGGAATATTTTACACACACACACACACACACACACACACACACACACACACACACATTGGTAAACAGTTCCATTGGGGATTTTTTTTTTCTCCTGTGAAAACCAAGTAGGATAGAATTAGCTCAAGGATCTCTACACAGAATCACAGGAGACACCACTTAATGGGATTAAAATTGAGTTTATCAAAGATGACTAGATGATATATTATAGACTGCAAACTTACCACTAATTTCAAAGCCCTCGCCCATTAGCAAGTCCTGTAAATGCATTTATTTGTACGCTGCACCTCAAGGAACAAAGAGCCTATTGACAACAAAGGTATTTTGGGGAAAGTCTGCCTCCCAACAGAAATAAATGCATTTAAAACAGCTATTGACCAGGCTCCTGCCATTTAGTAAACCCTCTGAATTTTGTTTTTGGAAGTGCACTTATAAATGGCCTGTAGCTGTCTCTTTTTATTAGCTCTTTACAATGTAAGATATAAACTTCTCAAATAAAGCACCTGTATTAAAAGTCCACCGTGAGCCTGTTAGTGGTAGGCAGTGCTGCTTCCCCACCCTGTGCAGAGGATTCCGGAAGACTGCACACGAGCCAGCACGAAAGGCCTGACCTCAAAAGAGCCCCATCCCGCACAGAGGTCTTTAATGAGCCAGAGCAGAAAAGCCCGGCGTGTGCACCAAATCACAGATTCAGGGGCACAACTCTAGGGTGGGGGCGGAGCCTTTCAAGAGCACTGCTGTGGGCGCCCCTTTGCCACAACAAAACGAGGGACACGTGTGACACCTGGCATCGATTACATGTGCCCAAGATCAGAGCAGAGCCCCATGAATGGAAAGCTGCACCGGGAAGGAAAGCAGTCGCCTTTCTACCACATGCTTGTGTGCTGGGTCAGGCCTGGAAGACAGAGGTTGCCTGAAAGGAGGAATGATGTCTCACAAGGCAGGTAGCCCTACCATGGGTGCTCTCACTGATTCAGTTTCACAATGTGGTACAATCAGACGGCATATTTTTTAGCCATCAAAACGCACAGTCAAAAGAACATAGGTTCTTGAAGTCAGCCCCACGTCAGATGAATTTTGACATTGGCCCTTATTAGCTCTATGGTCTGGGCAAGTGACAGAAACCTTTTGAGCCTTCATTTCCTCAACTGCAAAATAGGGATAATAATGTCCACCTCACTAGATGCTGTAGTAAAGGAGATAACTTATATAGAAACTCCCAATTTGTCTCTGTCACATCAGTAGATATTCAATATTTGGTTCTGTTTTAAAACAAGTCACGTGACAACATGGAAAATACATATTAAGTTCAAAAAGCAAAGCATTAACATAAACACAGTCTGCGCCACGGAGCAAACAAGTATACAAAACAGAGTACAAGGAAAAGCACTAGAACCTTAGCCATTCTACCTTTGCATGGAGGGATTATGAGTAAGTTTTTTCTCCTTTCTTAAATTTTCTTTGAAGAAGAAAATACTACTTTTATAATGGCAAAATTTTACAGTTTAAGGAAAAGGTAGTTATTAAAACTGAGAGTTCACAATGAGGTATCCCCTCACATCAGTTAGAATGGGCATCATCAGAAAATCTA
Organism: Physeter macrocephalus; assembly: GCF_002837175.3. Lineage (NCBI taxonomy): Eukaryota > Metazoa > Chordata > Mammalia > Artiodactyla > Physeteridae > Physeter > Physeter macrocephalus. The sequence goes on from NC_041217.1 coordinate 118,147,258, forward strand.
CAAACAACACATGCTGGAGAGGGTGTGGAGAAAAGGGAACCCCCTTGCACTGTTGGTGGGAATGTAAATTGACACAGCCACTATGGAGAATAGTATGGAGGTTCCTTAAGAAACTAAAAATAGAACTACCATACAACCCAGCAATAACGCATATATGTGGAATCTAGAAAAATGGTACAGATGAACTGGTTTGCAAGGCAGAGATAGAGACACAGATGTAGAGAACAAATGTATGGACGCCAAAGGGGGAAAGCGGCAGGGGCTGGTGGTGGTGGTGGTGGTGGTGGGATGAACTGGGAGATTGGGATTGACATGTATACACTACTATGTATAAAACAGGTAACCAATAAGAACCTGCTGTATAAACAAATAAATAAAATTTTAAAAAACAATAAAAAACACAAACAACAAAAAAAATTAAAAAATTAAATGTTTGACAGTATTTAATTAACTGTGTAAAATAAGACTAAAATTATAAACGGTCCCAAGGTTATTGTTAAAATTAATTTGACTTATAAATTGAATAAGATATATATGCTGAAATTAAAGAAGAAAAAAAAAAAACCACTGAGTTCTTGAAAGAGACAGTGTGTCTGAAGCAGGGTGGTTTTTATGACACAGACAGAGAGCAGTACATTCTTGGGGCAGCCAGTAGAACACTAATCACAGCAGAAGTTCAGTCACCACACCTTGTGGTCAGGAGCACACAAACAAGAGTCAACGGAGTATTCCAGGGAAGGCTGAACAGAAGTCACTGTTGCTGGCTGCACCCACTAATAAAGAGGAAGCCCAGCAGTTAGTGGGCTTCTCCAGATACTGGGGACAGCACGAAACCCATCTGGGTATCCTTCTGGAAGCTGCCTAAGAATGGGGCTCTTCTCAGCAACAAGCACTGGAAGCTGTTCAACAAGCTGAGGCCCAGGCGCTGACCTTGTGACCTTAGTGCTCACTAGCCCTATGGAACTGTGGGTATCGTCAATGCCCACACACGCTGATTGGAGTCTATGGCAGCAGGAAACCACACTAGGGTGCCAGACTCTTGGATTCTGGACCCACAAGCTTCCCGAAGCCACTGCCCAATATACACCCTTTGAACTGCAGCTTCTCACTGCTGTTGGGCTCTGGTGGAGACAGAACATCTCACCATCGAAGGACCTTATGTGACCCTGAGGCCTGAGGTAACCATCCTTGCTTGGGTTCTCACCAATCTTAATAACAAAATTGGACAAGTTCCATCATCAAATGGAAATGGTACATCCAAAACTGAGCCAGGCCAGGATCCCAAGGGATCCGTGGACTCCATGAGCAGATAGCCACCCTGCCAGCAGGAACAGTGTCCTGTAAGGGATGCCCTGGCCCCTCCCTTAACCACCTGGGGGCCACCCCTTGAAGAGGTTCTGGCTGAAGGCATGGCCTGATTTAATGATGGTCCTGCAAAACTGAAAGCTGGTTGAGTCCACTGGGCTGCCACAGCCATCTGCCACATGGATGGCCACCTCTTCACAGAAACTAGAGGACGCTCCACCCAGTGGACTGCATGAGGTGGTAATGGCTGTGCAAGTCAACCCACCCAACACGCCTTGCCAGATTTTTACTGATTCCTGAGCTGTGGCAAACAGTCTAGCCATGTGGTCAGGAGACTGGCAACTAAACGACTGGACTATTAAAGGACTCCCCGTGTGAGGACAAGGACTATGGCAATACCTTGCCACATGAAACAGGCAAATCTGTCACTCATGAGGATGCTCATGGCAAAGGGCCTTTCAAAAAAGAACACGAATGGAATTCCTTAGCCAACAAGCTGCAATGGTAGTCTACTGGGTGCATTAGGAACCAGTCATGGAAGCCCACCTCAGATGCAGGAATGGGCCAAATCCAGGGGAGTAATCCTCAAAGATACAGAAGCCCCGGATGTGGTTTTGCACATCTTGCAATTCCTGCCAACAAGCCCAAGCAGTACGAGGAGAATTAGGACATATCTGCAGGGGCATCTGCAGGCTTGGGTTTGGCAGACTGATCATATTGGATCTTTAACACCCAGCTATGGATTGCTCTGGTGACTCACAGCCATTGACACTTCCTCTGGATATGGAACTGCCATCCCCATGTGGCACCCACATGCCAATACCACCCTAGTCACGCTGGAAAAAAATCTCTGCCACGTGTTCAGGTACACTTCTGGCCCCCCCAGTCAGATCAGGGAACGTCTTTCACAGCACAAACCACACAAAAACCGGCACAATCCCACGGCAGACACTGGACCTTCCATATTCCATACCACCCACAAGCTAAGGGAGCCACTGGATGGTGGAATGGAAGACCAAGACAACAATGACAGAAGAGATATCAAGGATTATTAGCAGGATGATATCCTCGTCTCACTAGAGACATTCAGACACTCAGGGGGATGGAGTGGTCAGTGTCCCAACTCCCCATACCTCCTGAGGTCAGAGATGCTCTAGCACTGCAACACATACTCTGGAGAATACTGAGTTTGGAGGCGGGGGAGAACCAGGCAGTAGCCTGAATAATTTATACTTGAGGAATCCCAATGGCAGTATACCTGACCACTCCTCTTCTTGGAGGGGGTGGAGAACCAGGCAGTAGCCTGAATAATTTATACTTGAGGAATCCCAATGGCAGAATACCTGACCACTCCTCTTCTTGGAGGGGGTGGAGAACCAGGCAGTAGCCTGAATAATTTATACTTGAGGAATCCCAATTGCAGTATACCTGACCACTCCTCTTCTTTTTTCCATCTTCAGTCCTCTGCCCAGGAAGGTTTGTGGTCCATGCAGCAGTAGCACTTGACACAGGTCCCCCACCCCCACTCTAACTTGGAAGTCATGCTGTCCCAGGGTGCTTAGCTCCTCTAGGACTTCACAGGAAATAGGGAGGGGGGGTCACAGAACACCACAACACTAGGATTCCCTGGTAGCAACAGGAACTCCCACTCCCCTGTACGGGTAATGTTATAAGACATGCAAAGTTTGTACAGGACATAACTTCATTGCCTGGATTGAATGATGGGCTGGAAGGACTGAGTGAAACAGCAAGAGCAATGGGTTCCGGAGGAGGTACTGGCCCCTTAGTTGGGACAGACAGCATGGGTGGCCATCCCCAGACACTCCACACCTCAAGTGACAACAGGAGCATCCCCTGCCTTGGGAGGTATGGGGGTGGGGGGAACACAGATATCTCTCTTCCTCCCCAGGATGCATGGTGATGCCTAGATTGACAACACCCTCAGCAAAGTCAGCACTGCTGTAGCCAAATAAGATGACTTGAAACAAAGCTGGATCTGCCACCCAAGACTGAGAACTCTTTTGCCTCAGACCCCCACCTTGGTGGCCTGGCTGATACATAATGACACAGGCCATCAATGGATCTGTCCACTGAGTGACTCCACTGATACAAGTTCACATGCAGGCTCATTCCAGTGTCCTCTTCTTTAATGTCACCTATAAAATTATTGGAAAGGACCCCACAGGGGGTCAGGTGTTGCTGACTCATACAGGCAATCTGGGCAGAGGCAGAGGCGTAAATATTTCTCTTCAAGCCACAAGCTGGCAACAACAGGCAGAGACAAGGTATAACTGGATTAGTCAATGATGTAACAACCACACCCTGGTGGGAATCACTTGTTCTCACTTGGGATATGTTTCTTTGTGGACCTCAGTGGGCTATGGCCTTTTCCCTAGAGAAGAGTCTTGCTGCCTCAGGGTCTTAAGACCCACCATCCACGTGGATAACTGCATGGCAGGTTAGAGGGTCTCCACTCCGCTGGCCCATCGAAGGGAGGCAGGTGACATCCTTCCCAAGGGGAAGACTGACAATCGGTTCCACTCAACTAAAATTAAATACCCGGATAGCACACAGGCCCCAGAAAAGATGATATACACCCACTCCTTGACCATGGCAGAAATGGCTAACTCCATCATCTAGGCCATTCAGGACCAAGAGGGCTCACTGAACTCGCTAGCCAAGCTGATCATGGGAAACCAGATCACCCTGGATTACCTGCTGGCAGAACAGGGTGTTCTAGCCAACACCTCTTGCTGCGTGTCCATCAACAATTCGGGGAAAGTCAAGACCGAGCTGGAGAAAAACCATGCCAAAGCAGGATGGTCAGCATCTGTAAATCCACAGTCCCGTTCACACGCATTGTTTAACCTTCCCAGCTGGCTAAACCCTGACACCTGGGGCTCCTGGCTGAGTGCCATACTCCAAGAAAGTCTGACTTCTTCAGAAGGCCCTGTTAGTGGCCCTGACCACCTGCTGTCTCAAGTGGGCAGGCTCTGTGAGGCTCTGTGGGGCATGAACCACACAGAACACCCCTCTGCCTCATGTTCAGGGTGGCCAATGGTCCCAATAGGTGTGATGGGCTTCGTTCGTTTTTTTTCCCTAGCATCCCAGTGAGGGCTGGGGGTGGACTGTTGGGGGAGCAGCCTTCGCACAACCTGTATCCTCTCCCCAGAATTGACAATTGGTGCTCTAGGCCTGGGACCTTCCCTTATAGGGAGGCCAGGTGCCAAGCTGCTACTTGGCCCCCAATTCTTCTTCGTTATGAGAAGAAAGTGTTCCCTGTCTGGGTGGTACACGGCACCTAGGCAGCCCCACTGGCACACGTGCCCCCTGCCTTCTCCACAGAGAGATAATGGGGTCTTTGCCTGCAGAGGGGTCTATGCAGTCCATCCTCCTGTGTCAGTTATCAGGAGAAACTTGCTGGCCATGAGACAAGCACACACCAGAGACGCTGATCTTGTTGCATCACTTCTCCTTTCTGAGTAAAGCCCTGTTCCAACTAGCACTTCGTGTGATAAGTCTTCCTTGGAAACTTGGAGCCCACCGGTGCTACAGTGGATTGAGGGCTGTGGACTCCTACTTCTGGGGCTTGGCACTGTTATGCTCTTTGCCATCCAGCATGTGGTAGGAATCCTCACCTGGGACTGGTAGCTGGATCTTCTTGTCTACACATAACGATGTCAGGTAGCAATAACTGCTACGTGGAAACATAAATCAGGTTATGGAAAAAGAGAGACGTGGGGTGAACTACAAAAGATGAAGTTGGGTCATATAGGACCTTAAAGATGAGATAAAGACTGTGGATGTTCTAATGTGATGGGAACAGTTGGAGGGTGTGCCTGTGGTCACCTACCTTGTGTGCATGTCCCCAGGCACACAATCCATGGC
>NC_041217.1:118156274-118180073 GCF_002837175.3 Physeter macrocephalus
ATACCTGACCACTCCTCTTCTTGGAGGGGGTGGAGAACCAGGCAGTAGCCTGAATAATTTATACTTGAGGAATCCCAATTGCAGTATACCTGACCACTCCTCTTCTTGGAGGGGGTGGAGAACCAGGCAGTAGCCTGAATAATTTATACTTGAGGAATCCCAATTGCAGTATACCTGACCACTCCTCTTCTTGGAGGGGGTGGAGAACCAGGCAGTAGCCTGAATAATTTATACTTGAGGAATCCCAATTGCAGTATACCTGACCACTCCTCTTCTTGGAGGGGGTGGAGAACCAGGCAGTAGCCTGAATAATTTATACTTGAGGAATCCCAATTGCAGTATACCTGACCACTCCTCTTCTTGGAGGGGGTGGAGAACCAGGCAGTAGCCTGAATAATTTATACTTGAGGAATCCCAATTGCAGTATACCTGACCACTCCTCTTCTTTTTTCCATCTTCAGTCCTCTGCCCAGGAAGGTTTGTGGTCCATGCAGCAGTAGCACTTGACACAGGTCCCCCACCCCCACTCTAACTTGGAAGTCATGCTGTCCCAGGGTGCTTAGCTCCTCTAGGACTTCACAGGAAATAGGGAGGGGGGGTCACAGAACACCACAACACTAGGATTCCCTGGTAGCAACAGGAACTCCCACTCCCCTGTACGGGTAATGTTATAAGACATGCAAAGTTTGTACAGGACATAACTTCATTGCCTGGATTGAATGATGGGCTGGAAGGACTGAGTGAAACAGCAAGAGCAATGGGTTCCGGAGGAGGTACTGGCCCCTTAGTTGGGACAGACAGCATGGGTGGCCATCCCCAGACACTCCACACCTCAAGTGACAACAGGAGCATCCCCTGCCTTGGGAGGTATGGGGGTGGGGGGAACACAGATATCTCTCTTCCTCCCCAGGATGCATGGTGATGCCTAGATTGACAACACCCTCAGCAAAGTCAGCACTGCTGTAGCCAAATAAGATGACTTGAAACAAAGCTGGATCTGCCACCCAAGACTGAGAACTCTTTTGCCTCAGACCCCCACCTTGGTGGCCTGGCTGATACATAATGACACAGGCCATCAATGGATCTGTCCACTGAGTGACTCCACTGATACAAGTTCACATGCAGGCTCATTCCAGTGTCCTCTTCTTTAATGTCACCTATAAAATTATTGGAAAGGACCCCACAGGGGGTCAGGTGTTGCTGACTCATACAGGCAATCTGGGCAGAGGCAGAGGCGTAAATATTTCTCTTCAAGCCACAAGCTGGCAACAACAGGCAGAGACAAGGTATAACTGGATTAGTCAATGATGTAACAACCACACCCTGGTGGGAATCACTTGTTCTCACTTGGGATATGTTTCTTTGTGGACCTCAGTGGGCTATGGCCTTTTCCCTAGAGAAGAGTCTTGCTGCCTCAGGGTCTTAAGACCCACCATCCACGTGGATAACTGCATGGCAGGTTAGAGGGTCTCCACTCCGCTGGCCCATCGAAGGGAGGCAGGTGACATCCTTCCCAAGGGGAAGACTGACAATCGGTTCCACTCAACTAAAATTAAATACCCGGATAGCACACAGGCCCCAGAAAAGATGATATACACCCACTCCTTGACCATGGCAGAAATGGCTAACTCCATCATCTAGGCCATTCAGGACCAAGAGGGCTCACTGAACTCGCTAGCCAAGCTGATCATGGGAAACCAGATCACCCTGGATTACCTGCTGGCAGAACAGGGTGTTCTAGCCAACACCTCTTGCTGCGTGTCCATCAACAATTCGGGGAAAGTCAAGACCGAGCTGGAGAAAAACCATGCCAAAGCAGGATGGTCAGCATCTGTAAATCCACAGTCCCGTTCACACGCATTGTTTAACCTTCCCAGCTGGCTAAACCCTGACACCTGGGGCTCCTGGCTGAGTGCCATACTCCAAGAAAGTCTGACTTCTTCAGAAGGCCCTGTTAGTGGCCCTGACCACCTGCTGTCTCAAGTGGGCAGGCTCTGTGAGGCTCTGTGGGGCATGAACCACACAGAACACCCCTCTGCCTCATGTTCAGGGTGGCCCAGGGTGGCCAATGGTCCCAATAGGTGTGATGGGCTTCGTTCGTTTTTTTTCCCTAGCATCCCAGTGAGGGCTGGGGGTGGACTGTTGGGGGAGCAGCCTTCGCACAACCTGTATCCTCTCCCCAGAATTGACAATTGGTGCTCTAGGCCTGGGACCTTCCCTTATAGGGAGGCCAGGTGCCAAGCTGCTACTTGGCCCCCAATTCTTCTTCGTTATGAGAAGAAAGTGTTCCCTGTCTGGGTGGTACACGGCACCTAGGCAGCCCCACTGGCACACGTGCCCCCTGCCTTCTCCACAGAGAGATAATGGGGTCTTTGCCTGCAGAGGGGTCTATGCAGTCCATCCTCCTGTGTCAGTTATCAGGAGAAACTTGCTGGCCATGAGACAAGCACACACCAGAGACGCTGATCTTGTTGCATCACTTCTCCTTTCTGAGTAAAGCCCTGTTCCAACTAGCACTTCGTGTGATAAGTCTTCCTTGGAAACTTGGAGCCCACCGGTGCTACAGTGGATTGAGGGCTGTGGACTCCTACTTCTGGGGCTTGGCACTGTTATGCTCTTTGCCATCCAGCATGTGGTAGGAATCCTCACCTGGGACTGGTAGCTGGATCTTCTTGTCTACACATAACGATGTCAGGTAGCAATAACTGCTACGTGGAAACATAAATCAGGTTATGGAAAAAGAGAGACGTGGGGTGAACTACAAAAGATGAAGTTGGGTCATATAGGACCTTAAAGATGAGATAAAGACTGTGGATGTTCCAATGTGATGGGAACAGTTGGAGGGTGTGCCTGTGGTCACCTACCTTGTGTGCATGTCCCCAGGCACACAATCCATGGCTCGTAACACTAACAGGAGGCTGCCTCCTTGAATGAGCAGACAGCCCTTCCATAACTGCCATCTTAGAAGACAGGCACCACTGATACACTACCAAGTGGCTTTGTGGAATCTTTATTCCAATCTCTTGATGCTACTGAAAATAATAATAATAATAATACCTTCCTCAGCACCATGGTGAGGAATAAGTAAGATAATCCACATAAAATGCTGAAAACAGTGCATGCCATTAAGAACATCATAAATGTTTATTTCAACACAGTAAAACATAAGAAAAGCCCACTTAACACAAAAAGTTTATTGTAAATAAATACAGACTCTTGACTTTATTTCCATTTCAAATTTACAATAAAGTCTACACTGTGAATAACATACCTGTTGGCATATTCCCTTTAGTTGCTGTCTCAGTCAGATGCTATAGCAAAAATAACATAGGCCGGGTGGTTTAAATGAACATTTATTTCTCACAGTTCTGGGGGCTGGAAAATCCGAGATCAAGGTGCTGCAGATCCGTTGTCTAGTGTATAGATAGCCACCTTCTCGATGGATCCTCACATGGCCAAGAGAAAAGGAAGAGAGACAGACAGAGACAGAGATGAAGACAAAGAGACAGAGAGAGACAGAGAGACAAAGACAGAGAGAGACAGACAGACAGAGAGGAATCAAGCTCTCCCCTCTCTCTTCTTATAAGGGTACTAATCTCATCATAAAGGTCCCACCCTCATGATCTCATTACCTCCCAAAGGCTCCATCTCCAAATACCATCAGACTGAAGATTAGGGTTTCAACATATGAATTTGGGGGGGGCACACAAACATGCAGTCCACAACAGTTACCATGTACCCCTTCACCACCATCTGTTATTGAGAGTAGAAAATTTATATTTTTTAGCCAAAGCAGATACAGTATCACTCTGCTGTCAAAAGAAATATTACTAATGGCCTAGGGCCCCCATGATGGCTTTTCATGTTGAATAAAAGCCCAAGCCCCAAGGACAGTCAGTCTTCCCCAGAGGGAGTTGTTTGGGCAAATACCATCAGATTGAAGATTAGGGTTTCAACATATGAATTTTGGGGGGCACACAAACATGCAGTCCACAACAGTTACCATGTACCCCTTCACCACCATCTGTTATTGGGAGTAGAAAATTTATATTTTTTAGCCAAAGCAGATACAGTATCACTCTGCTGTCAAAAGAAATATTACTAATGGCCTAGGGCCCCCATGATGGCTTTTCATGTTGAATAAAAGCCCAAGCCCCAAGGACAGTCAGTCTTCCCCAGAGGGAGTTGTTTGGGCCTCTCCATGCTGCTTGGGCTCCTGTAACACCAGCTTCCTTTTACACATCCACCCACATCTTTGAGGCCATGCATTTCACAAAGCCCACCACAATGAGCTCACAAAAATCTTAAAGATGATGCCAGAAATCTATTTCCTACCTCAAAACTTCCCTTTTAAAAGCATCACTGCAGATCTGGGAAACTCTGAATTTTGTTTTAATCATTTTCTTACGTTTCTCTGAGTTTTGGAAGTACAAGACCTAGTTTACTGAAGGCATGAAGGTTACAAGGCTCCTGGACTCGAGAAGGCTGAAACAAGACATTTTTAAAAGATCCTGGCTGGACTTGTTTAGAACTACCATCTGAATGTCCACTGTCCACTAGGTGCTAGGTACTTAATATGTACACTCTTATTTATTTATTTATTTATTTTTCCTTTTGTGACTGGTTTATTTTCTTTTTATTTTTTTTGAATTTTTGAATTTAATTCTATTTATTTGTTTATACAGCAGGTTCTTATTAGTTATCCATTTTATACATATTAGTGTATACATGTCAATCCCAATCTCTCAATTCATCACACCACCACCATCCCCCCGCGGCCACTTTCCCCCCTTGGTGTCCATACGTTTGTTCTCTACATCTGTGTCTCTATTTCTGCCCTGCAAACCAGTTCATCTGTACCATTTTTCTAGATTCCACATATATGCGTTAATATACAATATTTGTTTTTCCTCTTTCTGACTTATTTCACTCTGTATGACAGTCTCTAGATCCATCCACGTCTCTACAAATGACCCAATTTCGTTCCATTTTATGGCTGATTCATGGTTAGTAATTAATTCCATTTGAAACAGGGCCCTAAGGTTAATGAGTGAGTGAGAGAAAGAGGGAAAGAAATGTAGAGGAGAAGCATAAAAATGACCCTAAAGAGATGGAAGGGCTTGGAGAGGGAAAGTATTAAGAAAATAGAAGACTTTGTGTGTTCTGTTTTTCTTGAAATATTAGGAGTAACTTCCTTATCAGCAAGACTCTTGAGACAGAACTCTGAAAACATCTTTCAAGGCAAAGAAATGAGGCCCTTTACTAGCTGGGGAGGGTTTCTATATTAACTTAAGTCTTGCAAATCCAATAAGATTTCCAGACAGACTCCCAGGAGACCTCGCTGTCTCCAACACCAGCAGGAAGATTTACACTAACTGAATGTGGCTCTTCCACAGGGCCCGCTCAACTGGCTCCATCTATCTAAATAGGATTCTAACATAGAAACTGGGAATTAAAATAGGAGACTGGAGACCGGTGGGTGTCAGTGAATACCTTAGCAAGGGCACAAGTCATATCCTGACTGGTATCTAAAAATATATCAGGATGAAGCAGATCTTGCTGTTAAAGAGAAGGCAGAGACACAAAAAGGAATCATCCCCAGATCTGCAAAATCTGAGGGATGCCAGAAGCAGTCCACAACAAAGATTTTGAACCCAGCTACAAAAGAGTCTGCTGTCTGCGGATGGGAAACACATGCTTTTTTGTACAGAGAAACCCACTTCTGATCTTCTGACTGTATTCTAGGTACTGAAATAAGATGAAAAAAGATTCTTTATGGCTCCTTCCAGATGGACAACAGAGTCTTGCACTGCAACTTGAAAGGAGTTCAATGTGAAGCTGAGTCCCAAACCACCATTCATATTCTGATCACCAGCACTCAGTGTTTCATCATTCTGCTGTATCTGTATCTAAACATTTTCAAGTCCTCAGACCCTACCAAAGTCATGAACAGTTTGGTAGGATGCAGTGCCAACACAGCCCAGAAACACAGTGAGACACCACCTGTGTCTTCCTGCAGAGGAAGGAAGTCGGAATGGACTGGACAGTAAATAGTTATATAACTTAGAGAACACTTCTAAATCACACCTTCTAGTAGATGTGAGATATACTATTCAGGGAGGAAAAAAGCCCATCTTGTATGTTTCATGTTGTCCTGTAACTATCTCCATCTCACACTTGGCCATTGTTCCTTGCAATTGCCTGGAAGTTAAATGCATCTTTTCAGGAGTTTCAGGTAAATGCTGCACAGCCAGAAAAGAGAAGGGCTCCACAGGGATCTTGTCTCATGTGCATTTTGATTATAAAGTGTTCCAAATTTGTCAGTGGGTCTTAGGAAGTTCAGGTAAGAGCAGAACAGGCAAATGAAAGCCCCAGATACACACAAACACAAATAAAAATTATTCTGAGTCATTAAATGTGAACTATTTCCCTCACCAGATCTTTCACCAGTATGTGCCAGTTCAGCCATATTGGCTGTTGGTAAATGGTGGCTAACTCTGTGCCTCCCCACGATCTGGTAACTAAACAGTTGAGTAGCCAGCTGGTGGGGCAGAACCCAGTCCAGGGTGATGGCCAGCCAGCACTGTCCTGAGCGGCTGTGCTCATACCCCACCCACAGGCAAGGAGCCAAGGGATGTGAGCACGGTTTCCACTTCCTGTCCAATGTTATAACTACCTCTAATAGCTGAATTAGTTATTCATTTACTCCACGAAGATTTACTGAAGTTCTTGCATGGTTTAGACATTGTACAGGCCCTTGTAATACAGATAAACAAGAAAGACAGACTCCCTGATCTCCTGGATTCATAGACTAAAGGGAAGGGAAAGACAATTAAACCAACAGTGGCAGCCCAGCATCATCATCAGGATAGTGGTAGAGGAAGCCTGGAGCACAATGGGAGCACCTAACCTAAACGGAGAAAGTTAGCCAAGGCAAGGCAAGGGAAGGCAGTGCTGTGAGGCATAAAGAAAGTCTGGTTTGGCTAGTGGGTAGGGAGCTGGGGCTGGTGGGGAGAAAAGCAAGAAATGAGGCTGGAAGGACTGGCAGAATCCAGAAAACACAGGTCCTTGTAGGTCATGGAAAGGAATATGGACTTGATGATAAAAGCAAGGACTTTTACGTTCTACAAAGATCATATTTGTTGTACTGAAGAGAAGGGTCCTGGAGGGAGCAAGACTAGAGACAATGAGGAAGGAAGTGAGGAGACTGAGGCAGACATAGATAGAGAGAAGACGGTGTCCTGAGCTACTGCAGTAGCAGAGAGTGTGGAGAAAAAAGGGTGGACTCAAAAAGATTTAGAAGCAGAATCGATGGGCCTGGGTATTGACTAGAAGCAGGGATGTAAGAGAGAGGCAACAAGGATATTATTGCCTGGGTACCTGACTTGGGGAAATGGATGGATGTTAGCACCACTCCTAAGATTTGAAGACAAAACAGGACAAAAACAAACATGGGAGGAAGAGTCAGAGTCTCACTGAGGACATGCTGAGCTTTGAGGTACCTACAGGGCAACCCAGTGAAGTCATCCAGGAAGCAGCTGAGTTAATGATGTCAGGAGAGGGGTTGGGGCAGAAGACACAAATTTGGGTGTCATCAGTCTAAAGATGTCATCAGTCTAAAGTCTAAAGAAACTTGCTGATGTGTTTAAATTAAGGACCTTGAGATGGGGAGATGATCCTGGATTATCTGGGTGGGCCCAATGTATCTCAGGGTTCCTCATAAAGGAAATATGGAGGCAGGAGGGTCAGAGTGAGAGAAGGAGATGTGACAATGAAAGCAGAGGTCAGAGCGATGCAGGACCAGTAGCCATGGAATACAAGCAGCCTCCAGAAGCTGGAAAAGATAAGGAAATGGAGACTCCAGTAGGAACGCGGCCGTGCCAAGCCATTTTAGAACTCTGACCTCCAGAACTGTGAAATAATAAAATTAGTGTTGTTTTAAGGTAGTGGTAACTTGCTACAGCAGTAATAGGAAACTAAAATACCTAGGTTTACTATGAGGCCGTTTATTGAGACAGAGAGCACTGGAAAAGGAGCAGGAATCAGGAGCTCTTGTTAGGTCATGCTGGATTTGAGGTACTCACTAACCTATCCAAGTGGAGATACCAAATAGATAGATGATGACCAAGGCTGCAGCTTAGAGGGAAATTGGAACTTCATGTGACCTTGGGCAAGTCCTTTAATTTCTCTGAGCTTCAGTGTCTTCCGTAAAATGGAGTTATATCTTATTTATCCACCTCAAGGATCAAAGGAGACATTTTATGCAAGTGTTCAGGGTGTGCCACTAATATAAGGCATTTATTATTCCTATAAATTGGCCTCTAACCCAAAGGCAACGGGAGTCATTTTTCAAAGACTTTTAAAGTCTTTTGTCTCTGCAAAGCTCCACAGAATGCACAGAGCAGCACTTGGGGCAGGAAACACCAGATAACCCAGGGCATATGCCCCATTAACAGACTGTAAGGAAAAGCCCACCCTCAGTGCTCTCCTCACCTGCCTCTCTCTCCCCAAATCCAGCCACACCAGACTAGCTGTGACTTGCTTATATCCAACAGCTGAGTGATGGCGATGTATATTTTATTTCCTCCTAAATGGTTAGTGGGTTTGAAAGGGCCTTAGGGCCCAGTCAAAAAAGTCCAAGCTCCCACCAAATGCAGGATCCACTCATTCGTTCATTGTACAACCATTTGCTGAGCCCAGTCTGAGGCCAAGCCCTGTGCTAGGATGGCCAGGTAGAGTGGAACACAAGGCAGGGAGGTGCTCCCAGAGCCTATTCCTCCTAGGACCGCTCATCCACCCTGTGAGGGAGGCATTTGCTCTTCACGAGGCTCTGGAGTCCACTTAAGGGGTGCTTTGGGGCCGATTCCCAAACCTACTTGACTCTCAGTTTCCTCATCTATAAAATAGGGACGACAATCCCTGGAAAGCACTTAGCCTAGTACTTCATACCCATTAAGTGCTCAATAACTGGAAGCTTTAATTGTTATCATTAATGTTATTCAAGTATCACCTACATTTTTTTTTAATAAACAGCCTAAAATATGTCTTCTGAAATACCCAGTATGACAGAGTATACTGGGTATGCTCCTCCTGACAGCCTTAGAATATATGAAGGCAGATTTTATTACCCCTCTTCATCTCTCTTCCAGGGCAAATATACCCAATTCCTTTACCCTCCCGCACAGAACCCAACTCCTAGAACTTCTTCCCATCCTCCTTGCTTGTTCCTTTGTGTATTATTTTCGGCTGCAGCCCTCTTAAAATATGGCCCTTGGGCTTCCGTGGTGGCGCAGTGGTTGAGAGTCCGCCTGCCAATGCAGGGGACACGGGTTCGTGCCCCGGTCCGGGAAGATCCCACATGCCGCGGAGCAACTGGGCCCGTGAGCCATGGCCAAAAAATATGGCCCTCCATGGAACCCAGTAGTTTGACCAATGTCAAGTATAACGGAACAATCATAGAGTAAATGTCTAGAATTAAAGGACTTAACAATCATTGCTTCACTTATTCATGAGCAATCCCAAAGATCCATGACATGTTCTAGTGTGAAATTTCACTGAAGTACAAATTTGGCTCAAATACATGATGCAACCAGCGTTTGGGGCAATCATTTAGAATCCAGGTGCCGCGCACCTTTCGAGCAATAAAACTTGGAGATCCCCTCCTTGTCCTTGGGTGCAATAATACCTGCGAAGTGATTACAAACTCAGGTTTCTTGTGAAAATTTGCCATCAAGCAAAGGAAGATACTTTAGTAAATAAGGCTCTGCATAGGAAACACACGATCCCTAACAGAAATATGATTTGAGACAAACAAGGATCTGTATAAACATTTCCATATTCACAAGTCTGAAGGTTTGGGATGGCCTCAAACTGTATCTTTTGCAAATGTCATGTGCCCTCTGTATACATATCAATGAAGCCAAAGAATGAGCTAGATCTTCTACACATGAAATAGGCAACACTGTGTGTACAAAACTGAATTAAGAAACAGGTCCCTGAGTTCCACAGCCAGCTCTGCCAGGCACTGCCCGACCTTAGGAAACTGCCACTCTTCTGGGTCTCAATCTCTCCGCCTATCAAATGAGAGGTTGGAATGAGTAAAGAATTCTTCACCTGCTGTCCAGGGACAGATAGGTCAGGGGAGATGTTTACCCACTGAAGTTTTAAAGATATGGATATGTACATTTTAAGGATAAAAGAGCCATAGCATTTGTCAAATTCTAGGCATTGTAGTAACTGCTTTATGTAATAATACCCATAATAATTGCTAATATTAAAAGCTTACTATGTGCTTCATAAATATTATTTTACTGAAGCATACTATTCTAATGCAGTAGGTACTGTTAGTAAACCATTTTATTTAGAAAGATCAGGTAACTTGCTTGAAGTCACTCAGTGTGTGAAGAGCAGAGGTGGGGTTTCCATACAGGCCTGAATCCACAGAAGCCTGTTCTCCACTGTACTACACTGTTTCACGATGGGCTCAGTAACTAGGTAAGAGGACTAGTTGGTATCACACCACCGTAGAACTGTCTTTAATTTGCCTATTTTCAGGCTAGCGCTTTCTCCAATCTCAGCAGTGGTTTGCAGAGGCTGGTCATTCAAACGAGCAGGCCCAGAGGCCAGACCAGCGCGAGTGGCCCTGCCATTAGCAAAGCTGCTCACTCCAAGAGCTGCAAGTGCAGCAAAGACTGAATTCAGAAAATGTAGCCGGTCAAGCTTATAAATAAACCGCATTTTTTATTTATGCTAATACTATTGCTGTTTGTTTCGCCTTTAAAAAGAAATAAGACCTGAGTGGGCTTTAAAGACTCAGATGAGAGAGAATGCTACAGGTAAAAAATTTCACTTCTTATTAAGCTTTTACACTCAAATCCACAAATTATCTTGTTAAAGTGTTTCTGCTTAAGCAGCAGTTTCCTTGGAACACATTTTCATCCTTGGGAAATGTTAGATGAACTGAATTTCTCCTGTTCCTTTGTATCCTCAAACTAAACTAGAGGATAATTGACTTTCCATGACTTCACAAGCTTTGAGGCCCACTTACAATCAGAAGATGGGCCTAAAGCAGAATTGTAATGTATGTCTATAAATGTCTGCACACACAGAAAAAAATAATTTTACATTAGTCCCTGAAACTAACTCTGGCTAATTTTAACAAAAAGTGGGGAGGGAAGATTTTTTAGAGGAATACTATTATATTGTGGAATCCAAGGCTAAGATACATACTAGAAAGGTCTAGAACCAAGGCCTGGAGCATGTGGAGGACTCAGGAATAGGTTCTGTGTCTCTGATTTCACCTTAAATTCTCTCTGTGGATTTGTTTCATTCCCCCACCTCTGTGTCCCAGGCCACCTGACAGAACAGGGCCTCCAAACAGCTCTGCACTTTTGTCCCCTGTTTCAGCCACCAGGAGAGAAACTAACTTCTCTTTCTCAGTGCCAATTCCAATACCCCAGGGAATCAAATAAGAAAAACCCCTGGATCAATCCACTGTGGTTCAGACAGAGTAGCTAATGCAGCATGATTGCCTCCATGATAATCACGGAGATATAGTGATAGGGAAGCAATTTCCAAAACAACAAGGGGGCTAACAGAGGGGTGGCCAAGCTACACACAAATGAAATAATATGTGTCCCCTACACATCCTTCCTGAAGTAGACATTTAAATCAACTGAAAGCTCCTAGCTCACAGAGTCCAAAGCCCTCAATGTGGCTAGGAGTCTGACCATCTGGCCCCTGACCTCTGTTCTATCTGCCCTGGGGGTACACTCACTCTCCCACACTGAGCTGTAGTCACTGCATCTCTACAATGACAAAGTTCCTTCTCACTTCAAGGTCTTCACATAAAGTCACCACACTCTCCATCCCCCCCATCTAGCTACGTCCCCCTAGCGTTCCACTTAGACTTCCTCATAACACCTATACCAGACCAGATCACAACTTCAATTAAAAGGCTGTGTAGCCACTGCTACATTCAAAACAGATGACCAAGAAGGACGTACTACAGAGCACAGGGAACTCTGCTCAATATTCTGTAATAACCTAAATGGGAAAAGAATCTGAAAAAGAACAGATACATGTATATGTGTAACTGAATCACTTTGCTGTACACCACAAACTAACACAACATTGTTAATCAACTATACTCCAATATAAAATTAAAAATTGGGGGCTTCCCTGGTGGCGCAGTGGTTGAGAGTCCGCCTGCCGATGCAGGGGACACGGGTGCCCTGGTCCGGGAAGTTCCCACATGCCGCGGAGCAGCTGGGCCCGTGAGCCATGGCCGCTGAGCCTGCGCGTCCTGAGCCTGTGCTCCGCAACGGGAGAGGCCACAACAGTGAGAGGCCCGTGTACCGTAAAAAATAAAAAATAAAAAATTTTTATAAAAGCTGTATAGTTTTTCAGTTGATGTTTTTTTCTTGCCTCTCATACTGTAAACTTAATGAGAACAGAGCCTATCTCTCCTCTCTGAATCTAATTCCACAGTGCGTAGTATGGTGCCCTGCAATAGCAAATGCTCAAAAATTAGTTAATGCATATTTTCAAATGAAAAGATGAGCAAGTGAACCAGGCCAAATCCTAAACTTTCAAATGAACGGTATCTGAAAGTTAAGAGTAGCCTAGAATTAAATAAAGTATTTCTCACACCTCATTTTCCAACTCAGAACACTTCCATAGACAGGAACCAATTGGCAGGTGATGGGTGGCAAGGACAACCCCAAAGGCACAAAGGATGCTTTGTTACACCACGGCAACCCTGAAAACAAAGTCAAACTGTGGTCCACCAAGAAGCAGAGTTTCTGCACTCGAAGAAGCCAAGTACATGTTCCTGTCCCCAGTGCTTTTCTGACAATAGACTATTAGCCACTCACCTGAAAACCAGACACCCCAAAACATCAAGCTTCTTTTCAACCTAAAATCAAAAGATACATTACCAAACGACCATTGCTTAAGACCTACAGCCCCTGTTAAGTGTAACTGACTTCTTCTGTGGTTTTACTACTAAGTGTGACTTTGGAATATGATTGTCATGTAGTAAATTTAAATTCTTCTGACATTAAAAAAAATTATAGCTACTCCAAATCAGTCATAAATCATTGGGGGTGAGAGTTTGCTACCCAATTTACTTAAAGACATACTAAAATATACTGACACAGAAAATACATGAAAACCAAGCCTAAGCTCCAAAGGCCAAATTTCCACCATGAAGTGCCTGGAAATATATCCTGAAACATAATACATCTAACAAGTGATTCTACAGTAACAGTCTCACTTATTTTTTTCTTGAAAAAACAAGCCCAATTCTAAAAGGTGGAGAACAAAATATGAACTGTGTCATTATTTTAAGTGAAGATAAAGTTGCCAGGTCAATTATCTGCTATTATGGGGATTCTCTCTTCTTGATCTCAGCACACTTTGTACTCTCTTTAGGATATCTCCTCCACTTAGCAAGCTCTCAGATCCAGGAGAGGAAACTTATCACTTCCATACACTCTTCCATATGTCCCTTTCTTTGCTAGTTCTTTCCATGTAGGTTTTTTCTTCAGCTGCACAAATATCTTCTCTTAAAAGTAATACAGAATACTTAATTATGCACCCTTCATTTTAGTAAGACATATTTTGTAATGAGGAAAAAAAAATACGCTCAAGGTAGAAGTTGTAAAACTAGAGAAAACCAGAAACAAGAAAATAAGCACCTCTCATTTCATCACTCAGAAGTTTAGTTAACACTACTCTGGGCCTGGTGTAGGACACAGTCCTTGTTCTAGGAAAGAAACTGATAACCAACCATTACACAAGTAATGAATTGCAATTCTGATAAATGCTACAAGGAAAAAAATACAGGATAGGATGCTATGAAAACTATAATGGGACCTCTTACTCTAGTTAATATCTTGGTGCCAATGCTTCCTATATTTTTTCAGAGAAACTGTTACATATACATAAGTTTTTATCCACCTGGGATTGGACAGTACATACGACTTGAAGATAAAAATTTCATTTGTCATTTCCAAAGCTAACTTCCACAGACAAAGGAGTTGTTTATCTCAGAATTTCTCTAAGAATTCCTAGGAAACAACAGTAGGCAAGACAGCCATCAATGAGTTACAAATGGCCACAGATGAAATCAAGTAATTATGTTTTCAGGATCACTCTGAAGCAGTCAAATAACCTCTGGCCAAAAGGAAGCCATTGTTGAGAGCTGGAAGAGGTCATCACATCATACCAAAGGTATAATCAAAAGCATATAAGAACACATTCCAGATTCTTCTTCTTCCTTCCAGGGTCTTACAAAGTTGCTCACCCACCATTACTTTATCAGAGTTCTAGGTCTGCAGAGAAGATCCCATAACAATGTCATTTGGGAACTCCTCCACCTCATCTGTCCTTTAAGATCTAGATAGATCTTAAAGATTGGCTAGGAACCCCCTCAACTCCATGCCCAGTAGAAATACAAATCTCTCACTTAGATTTCTGCAGATTTCTATATGAGGCTATGTTCTCATGGTCAGACTCTGCCTACAGGATTTTATTTCCATATCTGATATCTCTGTTACACTCAGCATTAATTTAGACAAATGATGCAGTCGAGTTTCCCACATTTTGGGGAAATAGTAGGGCTCACCACACCTGAGCATAATGGATGAGCCTCACCCTGGGAAAACCACCTTTTTGATCATGGTATCTCCCCTGCCAGGTAAGTATTCAAATTTATTTTTGACATATGCTTAGGTACTGGTCTCTACCTCCTTCATAAAAGAAGCAAGACTTCTAATTCATAATAAATGATATCATTCTAATTCCCCTAGGAGTATCAGTATCCAGGTTTACATTCACATTAAGGTTTATAAGCTATAGATAACTGAGATCAGATTCTTTCCTGAGAGCAAGATTCCAGGGGAGGAGAGGATGTGGACAATATGAGGGAACTAAAAGAATGAAAAGGAAATTATAAAGAGGCCCTGTGGGTAGAAGGTACAGAAAGAAGAAATGAGCATGGCCAGCCCCGTTGGTTTCCATCCAGATATCAAGAAGCAAACAGACAAATTAAACTTCAATGATAATTCTCAGCTCACTGCCTGATCTTCTCATAGTGTGCCTTATAATTTTAAAAATGAATGTTTAATTTAGTACATTTTCAAATATTTTCAAATGGCCATTTTTTTTACAGTGGAAATTCATCTTAATAATTTGTTAGTAGAAGAAACCATAGAAGTAAAAGTAACATGATCCCTTTCTAAACCTGAAAGAACACACTCCTCAGCCTTATTCTCAGCTAGGCTCTTCTTAACCTTCTCAGTCAGTTCCTATACTTCAGAAGAAATTTCCCCTCTCGGTTTTCAGGGAAGAATGACTTCACCCAGGCTCTGCGTGGTGCCCTGGCAGGCAGGCAATGCCAGGAGCAAGCAATGCAGATACGGCCTCAGCCACTCCCTGCTCAGCCTGAGAGGGGATCTGCCAGGCCAGAGAGGAATCTGGGTTCTCCAAAATGCTACAGCAAAATAGTCTGGCACTGAGCAGAACACACCACCTAATGGTCAGCAGCCACTGAAGACTTCAGGAAGGTGAAGATAGGACTTGGCTTCTCCTTTGAGCAGAACATTCCAGAATGATGTATGGGAAGCTCTAGATAATAAGTCCCTTTGACCAATTATACCATAGCTCCTAAAAACAAAAGACAAATGTCCAGCCCTGGGATCTCATGCCCTTTCCACCTCACCTCAGTTTACAGGAGGCTCTGTTTTTCTGCGTGGAAACACAATGCCACTCTAGCTTGAGAACTCTCCTGTTACTCTTACTGGAGAGGGAGCAGTGAGTGTGTAACCAGAAAGTCAGCAAAAAATTCCATTCACTTTTTTGTAACCCGTCAACTTCTGTTTATAACAGAAGTCAGTGTAAACCACAACAGCAATGAAGCCCAGGTACTGTGGTTCTCTTCCTGTATTCTAGGACTCTGAGTGATGTATGATTCCTCCTAGGAATGCAAAGGGTGCACCAGACCTGTCAGAGAAACTCTAAATCATCCAAGAAAATAAGATGAAAACAGAGTCAATGAAACCTCTCATAGAGTGGCAGCTTTGTGATTAGCTGTCATACTGCTATGGACTAAGGAACCCCAAAGGAAGATACTCTTTTCCTTTAAGTGTAATAATCTTCATTTTCTTCAGACATTACACATACTCACATACACATACACAAACACATCTACAGATCTGAGAACTCATTGTATTGCTATTACTTTTTTCAAAATGATTGAGACTTACCTAACCCACTATGCCTAATCATACCTGAGATTTTCTTTTTCCTCTCTCCTAGGACCTTTATTTCAAACAAAGTATTTAAATTCCCCATAAAATATTTTAGAGACCCTACATACCAAGTTTCAGAAGGCTGATGGATGAAGACAGCACCTTTGCTAAGGACACCTCTTTGATCATGAGTAACTCTGCATAGTTACTTTCTTTCTTTTTTAACAGCCTTGTATAGTTTCAGTGATGAACAAACAGAACTTGGCTGAACACAGCGCCATCCAAGAATCTGGGTTGAATTTCTCTCTATATTCATAAATGAAGAAGGCCTTGATTTGGAGATTAGAATGTGATTAAACAAGAAAGGTGGTACATCACAAAGCTGGGGTTCCTAGCTGGGAGTCTTCAGATGAGCTTCAAAGGTCCATGAATCCGTTCAAACTACATGCAAGGCTGTGGATTTTTATGGAAAAAGAATCTATAGCTTTCAATAAAAGCACTGGTGAGCCAATGAAATTTAGGAACCTTAAGGAGTACAGGCAATAACCGTTTGTTGAATAAATGAACTCAGGGAGAGCAGCTCACCACCAGTCATAACCTTCCATGATCAAAGTCTTCTTTGGAAGCACTTTAAAGAAGATGGTGGAAAGAAAATTGGAGATATTGAGCTATTACCACATATGTAAGAGCCAGGCTCTGACCAAGTTGCTGTTCTGTCCCTCAGTTCTTTTACCAAACATTACTCTTTATATATAACTCTTTTCCACACTTTTGAAAATTGCTTCAAGTATTAGGGCTCTGTAGCCTAGATGCCAGGAGATCTAAATGTCTCCAGACAGAATGTCAGAATGTGAGCTGCAAGGATAATGGAAAGGCCTATAGGAGCAAAAAGACAAGGACAGTAAGTACACTGGGGTGCAGAAGGAAGGTAGGTGGAAAAAAGAACCTAGACCTGCCACAGAAGCTTCCATTCTTCACCACATTGCATCTTTGTAAAAGCCTATGCACATGGGCTACCCACTCTGGTCCACCCACAGGACTATATGTAAACACGAGGTGGACTAGAGAGTAGGGCAATAGGAAAAAGGGGCTCAATCATAAAGAGGTGCATACTGATTAATAAGGAAGGAACAAGCAGAAAGATGCCTCTACATACCAAGAATAATAAGAACACAAGCATAATACCACACACAAGAATATTTACAAGGCAAGGAAATAATCATGGTATCAAGGGAGAGTAGAATAGTTGTTAAGAACACATCTTCTGGTGGCAGACCAACCTGAGGTTGAGTGGGGGTGCACTTCCTAAGACTGTGTCGTGGGCAAGTTACTGAACATCCCAAGCCTCTGTTTAAACCCTCCTCAGTGAAATGAGGATAAAAATAGGACAGATATCATTGGGTTATTGATTATTATGAGATAAAATGAGAACGCATTTAAAGAATAATGTGTTTACGAATACTTAATTAGCAACAGTTGCTTTTATTCTCATCAGCCATGTACTCATGGGATTAGTCAGGGAAGAAGTTAATCCGCAAAGAGGGGCCCAGCCCCCTCATAGACTTGGAGATCTGCATGTACTACAACTGCAAAGCAGCACTGGAAATTTCCTCCATGACCAACTAAACCCCACCCAGTTGGTAAAGACCCTGAGTGAGGCCTATGTTTCTTTCCATAAACTCATGAGTGGGGAGCATGTGATGACTATTCTTTTGGCTCACAGGAAGGGAAAAACAGAAGTTAATTTCTCAGAAAGATAGCAGAAAATCGTCTTTAGGCTCTTCAGAATGTACAAATCTCAGACACAGGGAAATATATATGTGTTCCCTTTTCAGAGTGAATGCTGCCACACACATATTTCCCTTGACAGCAGCAGTGAGCCTGGGGCAGGAAAGATGCTTAGGAAGTGCCACTATTTTATTTATTTATATATACTTCGGTCCCCTGATTTCAGTCATCATTCTCTGTCCCAGACTGCTGTCATTGTTACTAATAAGTTCACTCTCGTCCATCTAAAAATTAACATTCCTCACACTTGAATAATGGATTTTCTGTTTGCTTAATTCAAAAAGGCAAAAAAAGGTATTTTGTTGCTATTGCTGCGCCTCACCTCACCAAGTGACATGATTATTCAGCTCACAAAGAACTCGGCTGCACCATCCGATGATTCCTGCACAGAGCCCTGCAGGCCATCAACAGAATCAAGTGGAGGACACAGTCATCCCAAGCACAAGGCATACCGCTGAGGTCAAAGCACAGACCAGGGCCCGCTCACAAAGCTCCGAGTCTGAGAAGCATAGCATAGGAAGGGAAATGACAGAGTTTCCGAGGTCATTTTATAGACTTCGCAAAACTTCTCTGTCTGCCCCTCTTGCTCTGATCAACACTGTTCAATTTTTTAGGGAGGAGGGCTAAAAAGGGAACAAAGGTTTGCTCTGAGAGAGAATTTTAAGAAAACTAACTAGAACAATAATAATAATACCAATAATAGAAACAACCAACACTCATTAAGCATTTACTATGTGACATACCCTATGCTAGACACTTTACACAAATCAGCTCATTTAGGGCTTACACCCCCCCAAATAAAGTAGATACTGACTCTCCTGAATTTACGGATGGGGAAAGTGAGGGTTACAGATATCACATAACTGGGTAAACCAAAAAGTGACCCACAGTAGAGAGGCTTACTGAGAAGACCTACAATATAACACATCTAAAATCTTGCCAAGGCATCTCAGGAAGCTACACGGCCCTCAATAACATGGACAACATTGCTTTCTGCCAGGGAGTTTTGCCTTAGTACTTAAACTTTGCTTATCCCAATCAATGATAGGGAGGTTCAATCTCTATTACCATAAAACCCAAATTATAGGAAATGTATATGTACAATGCAATAAAATGTTAGCGTAAGTTCAAGTGCATGAAACAGGAAACTCAACTTAAATAAGCTTAGACAACAAATGAAACTGATTAGTTCATGTACCAAAACAGTCCTGCAGTAGGACAAACTTTAGAGATGGTTTGATCATTGCTCCAGCTCGGCCTCTCTGCAATTCTTTCACCTTTGCCCTCCTCCTTGTGTCTGCGTCATCCTTAGGCTGGTTTCCCTCATGGAAGCAAAATGGCTGCAGCAGCACCAAGCCTCACATGGGCAGCCCAGACCATGCAGAGAAAGAGCAATTTTCTCTTTCTCAAACAAAAGTCCTGTGCATCACACTGACTTGACCAATTTAGATCACATGCCCCATGCTGACCTCATCAACATAGACAGGGAAAATGTTATACGCTGACTTAAGTAATGACTTTGTGAGGTCTGCCCAATACTCCTCAAGAAGGATGGTATTTGAAAGATGGGTCCTGCCAATCAGGGTCCATCTCCCCCCCACCAGGTTAAGTGGCTGCTATCGAATGAAGTATAAAATGGTTCCCAAAAGAATTATCTAGGTGCTGTGAGAAAAAGGAGGTGGATGCTAAAAAGTAATCAACAAATGTCCAAAAGTGTGCCAAGCAGAGAACGTCTGAAGGG
Source organism: Physeter macrocephalus (assembly GCF_002837175.3). NCBI lineage: Eukaryota > Metazoa > Chordata > Mammalia > Artiodactyla > Physeteridae > Physeter > Physeter macrocephalus. The sequence goes on from NC_041217.1 coordinate 118,176,057, forward strand.
ACTATAATCATAAACACGTTAGAACAAATTGCATTTAATTTTGTATATGGAGAATTGGTAAAATGCTTGGGAAAAGTCTATTTACTTAAATAGGTTCAAGATTCCCTTTGTTTATACGATTCATTTGTTTAACCATGGCCACCTTCAAAATAAGCACCAGGGTAGACTTTCAGCCAAGCCCTCCACCAGCCTCCAAATGAGCAAAAGCCATCTGCATTAGCAACATTTTCCTGATCCAATTCTCCCCATTCAATTTTAATTTTTATCAGACATGTTTTCTTTTCAATGAACTCCCTGGCATCAACTGTGAACTTCGGAAGTCCTGGAGGGAGGCAGTACAGCAGAACAGTTAAGACCACAGGCAAGGGAAACACTGGGTTTCCTATGAATTCTGTCTCTTATCAGCTTGAAAATACCAGACAAATCATTTAACTTCTAAATTGCTTCACCTGTGAGGATAATAACAGCACCTATCTCATAAAGTCAGGATTAAACAGAGTACCTAAGCACTTAGTACACAGCCTGGAACAGAACACATGTTCAACTCACATTAGCTCTTTTATTAATAAGAAATTAAACTAAAGTTCATGTTAGTGCTCTGAGACATGTTTTAATCTTACAAATAAATCGACTAATCAAAGGAAAAAAATTCCCTTTTGCATTCATCATCACAACAACATACAATTAAACCTCATAATAATGACAACAATATTTGATTTACTGACTGCTTACTATGTTCAAAGGACTATGTTAGGTGTTTTCCGCATACGAATTCTAAAAGATAGGTATTTTGTTGTTATTTGACAGGAGGGAAAACCAAGGCTCAAAGAGGTTAGGAAAGTTGCCTAAATGTTGTAAAGCCAGTAAATAAGAAAGCAAATACATGAACACAGATGAGTCTGACTCCAATGCTCATAGTCAGAAATTTCCAAGTTAACTGACAATTCTAGTTTCTTTAGCAAATGAAGAATTGTCCCTCATAAAAGAAGGCTAATCTTCCCAGTTAAAAAGAAGAAAAAGAAAATTGTTTAAAGCGGTATCTGTACAATAATTTTAGGAAATGTAATAGCCAGATGATAATAGCACTAACAATCCAGCATGTATTTTATGGAGCTATTAATATATGCCTCGAGTGGTCAAAGGCTTCACCACTCACTTGAGGCAGGTAGTAATGGCCAATAAAACTTGCCTGATCATGTCTTAATGCCATGTTATATCATCATACTTGTAATGAAATGCCCTTAAACTTCAGTTTTATCAGAAGAGAAGAAAAAGTGGTAGTTAAACAGCTAGCAAAGTGAGGAAGAAGTATAGAAATTGGAAAGAGCCCTGAGCTAGGACCTTGGCCTAACTCTACTATGCATCTACATGACCTTCAACACATCTCAAATCTTAGGATCTCAGCCTCTCCTTCTATAAACTGAGGTTCCTTACGGTAAGTTAAGACCTCTTCCAGCTTCAACAGTCTATGGTTATACAGAATATTTCATTCATTCAACAGGAGCTCACAAAGTGCAAAATATGCACCAGCTACACCCTATGCTAGGAGCTGAGGACACAGCCGTAACCAAGGAAGAAGTCCTGCCTCTGATGCTGGACATAAGAGGTAAAGGGACGACTCTGTTTAAATACTGCCCTGCTTTCTAACTTTCTCTTCTCATACATCATGAACATGTTCAAGCAAACATAACAAAACCTTGATAACAGTTGAATTTGGGTGGTGGTATGGGCCACAGTTCTTTGCACTGTTCTCTCTACTTTTGTGATGTCAGAAATTTTTCAACATAAAAATTTAAAATAGAAGAGAAAAGCTTCAGAGAGACTTCTGCTTCTGATAATAAGCCACTAGATATGCCAGATCTGCCAGATAAATCTTTCCATCGAAGACAAGAAGGAAAGATAGACAAAATATTTATGAAATGCTTAAAAACATACCAAAGCCAACCAGATGGGGGGTGGGGGTGGGGCATTAAATGAGAATCAAGAGAAGTAAGGAAGTCCAGAGAAAAGAGAACAACATTTTGGACCCATTTTCCCTCTACAGATGCTTTGAAGAGCCAGGGAGACAGAGATTTGTGTTCACAGTCTGCTGGAACACAAATTACTTTTACAAGGTTAGAATCTTACTTTTTACAAGGTTAGAAATTTCAACATGGAATGGTATAGTGGGGTGAATGGTGGCCCCCCAAAAGATATGTTCATGTCCTAATTCTTGAGACTTGTGAATATTACTTCATATGGCAAAGGAGTAAATATTACCTTATATGATAAAAGATCTTACAAAATTACAGGTGCTGAAAGGAGGAGCTTATCCTGGATTACCCAGGTGAGCCCAAAATGAAATCAGATGTATCCTTATAAGATAATAGCATAAGGAATTTTAAGACCGACACACAGAGGACAAGACAATGTGATGATGGAGCACAGAGACATGTGATCACAAGACAAGAAATGCCACCAGAAGCTGAAAGAGGAAAGGAATGGATTCCTCCTTAGAGCATCCAGAGGCAGTGTGGCCCTGCTAACACCCTGACTTCAGACTTACAGACTCCAGAAACATGAGAGAATAAATTTCTGTTGTTTTAGGCCATTCACTTTTTAGTAATACAGGAAATTATTACAAATGCCCTAAGAAATTAAGATAAATGGGAAACTCAAAAAGAAAGAGAAGCAAATGGAAAGTTTAGACCTAAAAATATATTAACTAAAACTAATAACTTAATGAATGAATTTAGCTTTAGTAAAATAGATACTGCTGAAGTAGGAATTAGAAGTCAGAAAGCTAGAGTGGAGCGCAGAAAGACAAAATGATGGAAAATACAGGAAAAGATACATTATAGGATAAAGTGAGATGGTAATTAAGCCCAAGTAATTAATAAAGTAAATAAAAGTAATTATAGCCCAAGGAGGAGAGAAGAGTGAATGGCAGAAACCAATATTTGACAACAGAATAGCTGAGAACTTTCCAAAACTGAAGAATAACATCTGGCCTTAGAGGGAGGTAAGACGAGGAGCCCTAGAAATTCCAAGCAGAATTAATAACAAGAAAACTTCATCTAAGCATATTACTTTAAAACTGCTGAAAACCACAAACAGAAAACTTAAAATCAGTCAAAGGAACAAAAATTAGACTTTAACTTATCAACATAAACAAGGGAAGCCAGAAATAAGTGAATATCCTCAAAGTGTCGAAAGAACCTAACTGACAGCCTAGAATTATATGCACAGGGAAAATATCCTTTAAGAATGATGGTGAAATAAAGACATTTCAGACAAACTAACACTGAAAGAATCTGTCACCAGCAGACCTACAATAAAAGAAACACTAAAGGACATTACTTCTTCAGGCAAAAAATAAGTGATCCCAGATGGAAAATCAATGACACAAGAATAAATGGAGAACAAAGAGCAGAATAAATACATGAGTAAATCAGAATAAATGATAGTGTAAAATAATAATAATATCTTGGGCATTTGCAATATACAGAAGTAAAATACACAACAATAATGACATATAAGACAAGGTTGTAAGTCAAAAGAGACATAAATAACATTAAAGTGTTCTAAGGCCTAAATCAAGAACGCATACTAGCTCTTAGACAGCCTCATCCAACAGAGGGCAGACAGCAGAAGCAAGAAGAACTACAATCCTGCAGCCTATGGAACACACACCACAATCACAGAAAGATAGACAAGATGAAAAGGCAGAGGGCTATGTACCAGATGAAGGAACAAGATAAAACCCCAGAAAAACAACTAAATGGAGAGAGGCAACCTTCCAGAAAAAAGAACTCAGAATAATGATTGTGAAGATGATCCAGGACCTCGGAAAAAGAATGGAGGCAAAGATCGAGAAAATGCAAGAAATGTTTAACAAACACCTAGAAGAATTAAACAACAAACAAATAGAGATGAACAACACAATAACTGAAATGAAAAATACACTAGAAGGAATCAACAGCAGAATAACTGAGGCAGAAGAACGGATAACTGACCTGGAAGACAGAATGGTGGAAT
>NC_041217.1:118180105-118180722 GCF_002837175.3 Physeter macrocephalus
ATTAAACGGACAAAAATTAAAGACAAAGAAAAACTATTGAAAGCAACAAGGGAAAAATGACACATAACATACAAGGGAACTCCCATAAGGTTAACAGCTGATTACTCAGCAGAAACTCTACAAGCCAGAAGAGAGTGGCATAATATATTTAAAGTGATGAAAGAGAAAAACCTACAACCAAGATTACCCAGCAAGGATCTCATTCAGATTCGACAGAGAAATCAAAAGCTTTACAGACAAGCAAAAGCTAAGAGAATTCAGCACCACCAAACCAGCTCTATAACAAATGCTAAAGGAACTTCTCTAAGTGGAAAACACAAAAGAAGAAAAGGACCTATAAAAACAAACCCATAACGATTAAAAATGGTAATAGGAACATACATATTGATAATTACCTTAAACATGAATGGATTAAATGCTCCAACCAAAAGACACAGGCTTGCTGAATGGATACAGAACCAAGACCCATATATATGCTGTCTACAAGAGACACACTTCAGACCTAGGGACACATATAGACTGAAAGTGAGGGGATGAAAAAAGATATTCCATGCAAATGGAAATCAAAAGAAAGCTGGAGTAGCAATACTCATATCAGATAAAATAGACTTTAAAAT
>NC_041217.1:118181064-118181515 GCF_002837175.3 Physeter macrocephalus
CAATAATAGTGGGGGACTTTAACACCTCCCTTACACCAATGGACAGATCATACAAAATGAAAATTAATAAGGAAACACAAGCTTTAAATGACACTATAGACCAGATAAATATAATTGCTATTTATGGACATTCCATCCAAAAACAGAAGATTACACTATCTTCTCAAGTGCTCACAGAACATTCTCCAGGATAGACCACATCTTGGTTCACAAATCAAGCCTCAGTAAATTTAAGAAAATTGAAATCATATCAAGCATCTTTTCTGACCACAACACTATGAGATTAGAAATCAATTACAGGGAAAATAAACGTAAAAACCAAAAACATATAGAGGCTAAACAATACGTTACTAACTAACCAAGAGATCACTGAAGAAATCAAACAGGAAATCAAAAAATACCGAGAGACAAATTACAATGAAAACACGACGATCCAAAACCTATGGGATAC
>NC_041217.1:118181525-118182089 GCF_002837175.3 Physeter macrocephalus
AGAAACAAAGAAAACAATAGCAAAGATCAATAAAACTAAAAGCTGGTTCTTTGAGAAGATAAACAAAATTGATAAACCATTAGCCAGACTAATCAAGAAAAAGAGGGAGAGGACTCAAATCAATAAAATTAGAAATGAAAACAGAGAAGTTACAACAGACACCGCACAAATACAAAGCATCCTAAGAAACTACTACAAGCAACTCTATACCAATAAAATGGACAACCTGGAAGAAATGGACAAATTCTTGGAAAGATATAACCTTCCAAGACTGAACAAGGAAAAATTAGAAAATATGAACAGACCAATCACATGTAATGAAATTGAAACTGTGATTAAAAATCTTCCAACAAACAAAAGTCAAGGACCAGATGACTTCACAGGTAAATTCTATCAAACATTTAGAGAAGAGCTAACACCCATCTTTCTCAAACTCTTCCAAAAAATTGCAGAGGAAGGAACACTCCCAAACTCATTCTATGAGGCCACCATCACCCTGATACCAAAACCAGACAAAGATACTACCAAAAAAGAAAATTACAGACCAATATCACTAATGAATAT
>NC_041217.1:118182721-118183946 GCF_002837175.3 Physeter macrocephalus
GTTGCAGGATACAAAATTAATGCACAGAAATCTCTTGCATTCCTATACACTAATGATGAAAAATCTGAAAGAGAAATTAAGGAAACACTCCCATTTACCACTGCAACAAAAAGAATAAAATACCTAGGAATAAACCTACCTAGGGAGACAAAAGACCTGTATGCAGAACACTATAAGACACTGATAAAGAAATTAAAGATGATACAAACAGATGGAGAGATAAACCATGTTCTTGGATTGGAAGAATCAATATTGTGAAAATGTCTATACTACCTAAAGCAATCTACAGTTTCAATGCAATCCCTATCAAATTACCAGTGGCATTTTTTACAGAACTAGAACAAAACTTCTTAAAATTTGTATGGAAACACAAAACACCCCAAATAGCCAAAGCAGTCTTGAGGGAAAAAAACAGAGCTGGAGGAATCAGACTCCCTGACTTCAGACTATACTACAAAGCTACAGTCATGAAGACAATATGATATTGGCATAAAAACAGAAACACAGATCAGAGGAACAGGATAGAAAGCCCAGAGATAAACCCACGCACCTATGGTCAACTTATCTATGACAAAGGAGGCAAGGATATACAACGGAGAAAAAACAGTCCTTCAATAAGTGGTGCTGGGAAAACTGGACAGCTACATGTAAAAGAATGAAATTAGAACACTCCCTAACACCATACACAAAAATAAACTCAAAATGGATTAAAGACCTAAATGTAAGGCCAGACACTATCAAACTCTTAGAGGAAAACATAGGCAGAACACTCTATGACATAAATCACAGCAAGATCCTTTTTGACCCATCTCCTAGAGAAATGGAAATAAAAACAAAAATAAACAAATGAGACCGAATGAAACTTAAAAGCTTTTGCACAGCAAAGGAAACCATCAAAAAGACAACCCTCAGAATGGGGGAAAATATTTGCAAATGAAGCAACTGACAAAGGATTAATATCCAAAATTTATAAGCAACTCATGCAGCTCAATAACAAAAAAACAAACAACCCAATCCAAAAATGGGCAGAAGAACTAAATAGACATTTCTCCAAAGAAGATATACAGATCGCCAACAAACACATGAAAGAATGCTCAACATCATTAATCATTAGAGAAATGCAAATCAAAACGACAATGAGATATCATCTCACACCGGTCAGATTGGCCATCATCAAAAACTCTAGAAACAATAAATGCTGGAGAGGGTGTGGAGAAAAGGGAAC
>NC_041217.1:118184084-118227500 GCF_002837175.3 Physeter macrocephalus
AGGTCATGGAAGCAACCTAAATGCCCATCGACAGACGAATGGATAAAGAAGATGTGGTACATATATACAATGGAATATTACTCAGCCTAAAAAGGAACGAAATTGGGTCATTTGTAGAGACGTGGATGGATCTAGAAACTGTCATACAGAGTGAAATAAGTCAGAAAGAGGAAAAACAAATATTGTATATTAACGCATATATGTGGAATCTACAAAAATGGTACAGATGAACTGGTTTGCAGGGCAGAAATAGAGACACAGATATAGAGGACAAACGTATGGACACCATGAGGGGAAAGTGGTGGAGCGGGGGTGGGGTGTGATTAATTGGGAGATTGGGATTGACATATATACACTAATAATGTATAAAATGGATAACTAATAAGAATCTGCTGTATAAAAATTAAAATTTTTTTAAAAAAGAATGCATACTAAAATCTCTAATGTAACCATTAAAATAATAATAAAAGAATGTAAAACTTCCAAGCTAACAGAGAGAAAAAGTGGAATGGTAAACAAACAAATAAACTCAATCCAAAAGAAGGGACGATAAATAGGAACATGGAACAAGCAGGACTAAAAGAAAGCACTTAATATAATAATAATTTTCAACCCAACTATGTGCGTGATTACATTAAAAGTAAGTGAACTAAATGCTCCAGTTAACAGACAAAAGTAGTCAAATCCAATAATATGCTGTATATATAAGAAACACATTTAAACATATAGATATAGAAACGTGGGAACTAAAAAGATTTTTTTTTAAGATATGCTAAGCAAACACTAACCAAAAGAAAGCTCGTGTGGCTTTATTAATATCAAAGTAGAACTTATGGCAAAAATTCTTATTTGGTGTATGGGGAGTCAATTTGTAATGTCAAAAGGTTCAATTCATCAGGAAGATATAACAACTCCAAATTTCAAATTTCTTTAACATTGTTCCGAATATGTAAAGGCAAAACTGACAGAAGTACAAGAAGAAAAAGACAAATCTACAATCATAGCATGGGATGTGAACACACATCTCAGAAACCTATACAACAAATAAGACAAAACAAACCGGTGAAGATATAGAAAATCTGAAGAACATAAACAGTAAACTTGGCCAAAAAAACATATAGAACTTTGTATCCATCAACCAGAGAATACACATTTGAAAGTGCATAGCAAACATGGGCCATATGCTATGAAACCAAAAAAGTCTCAACACATTTGAAGTACTGAAATCAGAGTATATTCTTTGCTCACAATGCAATGAAGCTAAAAATCAGTAACAAAATAATGGCTAGAAAATCCACAGTAGAAATTAGAAAATACTCTTATCTGAATGATAATAAAATGATTTCATATAAAATTGTAAGATGCAATAAAAATAATGCTTAAAGCGAAATTTATTATTTAAATATGTATATTACAATCGATTAAAGCTGAGAATCAGTGAATAAAGCACCCCATTTCAAGAAATCATTTTTAAAAATCAGCAAACTTGGGCTTCCCTGGTGGCGCAGTGGTTGAGAATCCGCCTGCCGATGCAGGGGACACGGGTTCGTGCCCCGGTCCGGGAAGATCCCACATGCCGTGGAGCGGCTGGGCCCGTGAGCCATGGCCGCTGAGCCTGCGCGTCCGGAGCCTGTGCTCCGCAACGGGAGAGGCCACAACAGTGAGAGGCCCGCGTACAGCAAAAAAAATAAAAATAAAAAATAAATAAAATAAAATAAAAATCAGCAAACTTAAAGTAGAAGAAAATGGAAAAAGATAAGAGCAGAAATGAGTAAAGAAAAAACAACAATACAATACAGAGGATCAACCCAGGGAAATGTTAAGAAGATTAATAAAATTGATAAACCCTTGGAATGATTGATTAGGAAGAAACCAATGTCAGAAATTTTTAAAGGGGACATCTCTACAGATCATACAGAGGTTAAACATATAAGAAGAAGATATTTTGAACAAATTTATGCTAAGAATCTTGAACATTTAGATGAAGGGGGCAAATTCTAGAAAACTTTACCTCTCCAAAACTTCCACAAAATGAAATAGAAAATCTGAAGTCTTAAACTATTAAATAATTATAATGTATAATTTAAAACTTTACCACAAAGAGAACACCAGATCTTGAAAGCGTCACCAAGTAATTCTACCAGAAATTTAAACAAGAAACAATGCTGATCATACACAAACATCTCCAGAGAATAGAAAAGGAGAAAACATTTTCTAACTCACTTTAAGCATAACTTTAATAACCAAAGCCTGAGATGGACTTTGTGAGAAAGGAAAATTTGAAGTCTATCTCACTCATGCATGAACAGAGGTAAAAAGCCTAAAAAAAATTAGCAAACCAAACATAGCAATATACAAAAAGATTAATCCATTTTGATCCAATTAGGCTTATTCCAGAAACACATGGTTGTTTAACATCTTTTTAAAATGTTATTCACCACATTAACAGAATTAAGGAGGAAATACATATGATTTTAATACATGTAAGAATGCTTAAATAAAATTCAATATCCACTGATGATTAAAACGCTTAGCAAAATAGAAATAAGAGGAAAATTCCTTAAAACTATATCTTTTTTAAAAAAGACTACTGCAAAACCAACACATATTGATGAAATTTTGAAAGCTTTCTCTTTAAAATCAACATCTTGGGAGGGAGGGAGACGCAAGAGGGAAGAGATATGGGAACATATGTATATGTATAACTGATTCACTTTGTTGTAAAGCAGAAACTAACACACCATTGTAAAGCAACTATACTCCAATAAAGATGTTAAAAAAAAAATAAAAATTAAAAAAAAAAAAGACTACTGCAAACCCAACACATATTGATGAAATTTTGAAACCTTTCTCTTTAAAATCAACATCTTGTTCCTAGCCAGTACAATCAGGTAAGAAAATGATATAAAAGATAAAATAATTAAAAAGAAGAAATAAAAGTGTCATTTTTAGCAGATGATAGTACTATGGATGTAGAAATCAAAAAAATCTAGATAAATGGCAATAAGTGTGTTTAGCAAGATTGCTGGATAAAAGAAAATCAATATACAAACATGAATTGCATGTTTATATACCAGCTCTAAACAAAATGAATTTTTTCATAATAACATCAAAAATACTCAAGAATATCTAAAAATAAGTGCCTAAGAATAATTCTTTAAAAGATGTGAAAGATCTCTATGTAGAAAACAATAGAATATTACTGAGAGAATTTAAAGACAATAATACTTGAAGCTATATACCATATTCATAGGTTGGAAAATCCAATCTGTAAAAACATCGGTTCTTGCCAAACAGGTCTACACAGAGTTAATGAAGGTTGAAAAGAGAATGTTTTACGCTTTACTAAAGCATAGGATACAAATACATCATTTGTATACATCATATCAAATACATACATTTTTAGAGTACGGTTTGATGACTTCTATAATCACCGCCCCTATCAGTACCCCCATGTCCCGTGCAGTTCATTTCCCCCACCAATCTCCTCTACTCTCTACTCCAGTCAAACACTGATTTGATATTTGTCACTACAGAGTAGTTGTGGTTGTTCTAAAACTTCTTATAAATGGAGTTGCACAGTATGTCCTCTTTTGTGTCTGGCTTCTTCTGCTCAGCGCACTATTTTTGAGATGCACCCATGTTGTTGGGTGTATCATTAGCTCCCTCCTTTTCAATGCCTGGTAGTTTTACAATGTACAAACATATTGGTTTTTTCTAGTTTTGAGCAATTATGAATAAAGTGCTATAAATATTCATTTACAACTCTTTCATGGACATATATTTTCATTTCTCTAGGATAAACACCTAGGAGTGAAATTTCTGAGGATTCAATGCAGTCTTAAAAACCACAAATAAAATTCCTTAGTTTTTGTGGAATTTGATGAGCTAATTCTAAAATTCAAAAGGATATATAAAGGGTTAGACTTAGTCTTAAAATAACAACAGGTAGAAGTGCTGGCTCTATCAGAAATAAAGACATTATAAAACTTATTATAAAAACACTACAGTGCAGTGTTGATGTAAAAATAGTCAAGCAAATCTATGGGATTTAACAAAAAGGCCCAGAAATAGACCCAAACACATATGAACACTTGGTGTATGACCAAGGTGCCCCTGTTGGGTGTGAATGGAGGGACACTCTTTTTAATGAGTGGTGCCAGGAAAACTGAGTACCAAATTGGGGGAGGGGCGATGGATACTTTATTTCACATCAAACAGAAATAAAAAATTTGAAATGGTTTTTAAATCTAAATTTGAAGGGCAAAATAATACAGTTTCTGAAAGTTAATATACTAAAATATTTTCAAGAAATCTGGGTAATCAAAGACTTCTTAAGAAGAGATTTTTTAAAAGCATTAACTATAAATAGGAGTAATAAACTGAGCTGTATTAAAATTGTTTTGTTCATCAAAACACACCAGTAAAAGAATAAGGCAAACCAAAAAGTGGGAGAAGATCTCTGTAACACATGTAATTGGAAAATATATATTAATGTACAGAATATATATCAAGAATTTCTACCAAATAAAAAAGGAAAAAGACAGGTAACTCAATTTTTTTAAAATAGGAAAAAGACTGGAATAGGCAGTTCACATAAGAGGAAATTCAAATAGCTAATAAACAGGTGAAAAAATGCTTAACCTTATTCTTATCAGGGAAATGCAAATTAAGATCACAGAGATACCACTAAACACCTACCAAATGGCAAAAATTAAAAGTCTGACAATAGCAACTGTTGTCAAGGATATGGGGCAACAGGAACTCTGGTACGCTTCTAGTGGGAGAGTAATTTGTTTTTGTTTTTGTTTTGCGGTATGCGGGCCTGTCACTGTTGTGGCCTCTCCCGTTGCGGAGCACAGGCTCCGGATGCGCAGGCTCAGCGGCCATGCCTCACGGGCCCAGCCGCTCCGCGGCATGTGGGATCTTCCCGGACCGGGGCACGAACCCGTGTCCCCTACATCGGCAGGTGGGCTCTCAACAACTGTGCCACCAGGGAAGCCCGTGGGAGAGTAATTTGAAACAATCACTTTGGAAAACAGTTTGGTATTATCTACTGCCAGGAAAAATTGTGAAAAATTTTGAACAGGGCAAAAAAAAGTACTGAGTGTCCAGGCTAGTGCCCCTTCTATGTTATCCTGCCTTTCATTGTCTTTGAGCTATTCTACAACTACTTAAGTTGTAGAAACTACTAATAATACAAATGCTTCTTAGCCATATAAATGTAAATGAATTGTGTCTGGTAGAATGCAATGGATGATTGCACCGCATCTACTCAAATTCATTTCAGCATCCCTTGTTGCCTACATATGTGTGGGTCTTTCAATAATCCTTTGAACTAGTTGTAACATCTTATTGGTTCTCTCATTAATTGATGTGTCAAAAGAAATCTCTGACACATGTTCATTTTACATTTGTATCAGAGTAATGATTTTACTTTTTTTAAAAAAGTATTGTTTAACGCCACTAAGGCTGAATATACATTTATCCTATGCCCCAACAATTCCAACCAACAGAAACATGTGCATCTGTGCTCCAAGAGGCAAGTGCAAGAATGTTCATAACATCATTATTTTTAATAGCTAAAAACTAGAAGCACCCCAAATATCCATCCATGGCCAAACGGGTAAGGAAACTGTAGTATATTCGGATAATAAAATGTAGCAAGTGAATGAATAACAGCTACACAGCACAGGAGGGAAGAACCTCAGATAGAAAATGCTGGGAAAAAAGAAGCCAAACAAAAAACAATATTTTACTTTATGACTTCATGTATATGAAATTCAAAACAGATACAAAACTAAACCACAGTGTTTAGAAATATATGTTTAGGTGACAAAACTTCTAGTAATAATTTCTTTGCTTTTCTTTATAAAGTCAAGACAGTGATCTCCTTGGGAGTGAGAGAAGGTAATAGGGGTGCTTCTGGAACCTCAGTGTCAGTAACAATCATGAACATGTCGAATGAAAAAAATGGCACAACGTAAAAGTTGCACATTATGTTTTATTCAGCGGACTTTCTGAGGACTTAGGCCCAGGAGACAGCTCTCAGATAGCTCTGAGTGACAGCTCTTAGGAGGTAAGGGAGGAGCCAAGATATATAGGAGTTTTGAAGCTAAAACCAGGCAGTCAGAACATCAAAAGATTACTGTTAATTAAAGAAAACCAGACATCTCAAGTTAATGATTTGAGCGCTTTTCTATGTATAGGAAGATGAAAAAGTCTGGGCTCACTGAAATCATTCCTTTGATATGTACCACAGCTACTGGGGGCCAGTATGCTGTGTTTTCCATCCTGAGCCTCCTCAGAATGCACTGTTGGGGGATGGCTGCAGTTACTGATGGCTTGATGGTGGGCAGCCTGTTTTCATCCTTGAGTTCCCTCTGGGCTCACCGTCGGGGGTAGCTGTAATGTCATGGCTTGTTGACGGCGCAACATCCTTTGTTTACTGAGATGGCAGGCAACATTTGTCATTAACAAACATTCACTTTATGATAAATCATTAGGCTATTTAATTGTTTTATGCACTTTTCTTAATGTGCATTATCTTTCACAATAAAGAAACATTAAAAAAAAAAAAGACTTCAGGGAGTGAAAAACCCAATAGCCAATTATAGGCAAAAACTATAGTAGTCACTGTATTGTCCAACAAGCAAATTTTCCATATTAATATTCCAAGTCATTAAAGAAATAGCCTTCAGAGACTATTTTCTAATCCCCCAAAGCAGTAGAATACATGCAATAAGCTGCTGAAAGACAGGAAGCCTAACAGACCAGTGCCAGGACTGGGTTTGTTTTTTTTTTCTTAAGAGGCTTTGCCAGGTTCACAAACTGAGTATTTTTAGCCAGAAGTTAAAGTTTAAGCTTTATCCTGCTTCTCTGAAAACAGAAAATCAGCTGCTACTCAAAAGAAATTAACAGCTGCATCTACCTCATTTCAAGGGAAATTGTTTCTTTCCATCTCCCCATAACTTGATACACGTCTGCATGTGTCAGGTGGCAGTGACAGTCCCTTTGTCATCAGCATAGGTGAATGTTTCCTAGGTAACCAAGCCCTCTCCCAGCAGTGCCAGCTCCTTCAATCTGTCTGGGATGAGTTCACCAGGCAGAGTTGGCACCATCCCCGCCCGTGAGGGGATGAAAATTTAGAAAATTCAACCAACCACCCTTGGCTGTTCATGTTTTGATTCATTTGTCAGAGTGTTAGAAGGGCATGTCTGAGGGCACTATGACAAAGGCTGCTCCACATTTACAAGACATCCAATTTCATTCCACCTTGAGGGGAGAAAACGACTGGAGATGAGGGAAGGAGGGGAAAACAGAGAAGAGGGTAGAAAGTATATAAACACCTCTGACAGCCATGCCCTACTCTTCCAACACCCAACATCAGAATACTAACTCCTTTCTTTTCAGGAATAAAAATAATAAAAGTTACTATTTATTGAACACCTACTATGTGTCAAGCACTTTACATCAAATATCTCATTTAATCTTCTTCACATTAGTCCTGACAAGTAGGCAGCTTTGTCTTCATTTTCCAGGAGGAAACAGTAGCTCAGAGAGGTTAAGTGATGTGTCCAAGATCACACCTAGTGAGAAGTCTGACCCACTGCCTGGAGGAAACTGTTATCGTCCCCACAGCCCATTAGGGCAATGATTCACCCAGTCTTTGTAAAAGGCAGCTAATTAACCACAGAACTCCCCGGCTTTGAAATGATATATAAAGTTGCCATGAATGTTACCCCCCAAAAAAGTAACGTAGTAAATAAAATTTCTTACGCTAGAGAAAACTTACACAATAAACTTTATCTATACAAAGTATACAGTCTTACTTCATACTGTTCCTGCCAACAGTCAGTGAGGCAGATATGATTTAGATTATAGACAGGGACACAAAGGTTCAGAACGCTAGCTGCCTGCTCCCAGATCCCAGGGCTGTAAATGGTAGAGTGAGGACCTAACTGACCTGAGTCCCCAATCATTTCACATAGTGAGTGTGCACACACATCACTCAAACAGGTATACATGTTACCAGGGACTACGTGGGTATTTATCATTTATGGAGAAGCCCTCAGTAAATGTTGGCTGTTGCCATTATCAACCCTAATACCTCAGGTAGAAATACACACTCCTTAACTTAGCATACAAAGTTCATCAGTATTTGGTCCCCACCTACCTCTCCAACACCATCTCCAACACTTCAGCCAGGACCAGATATTCGCAGTTCCCCCTGACCATTTTCTCCCTCATCTCCACGCTTTTGTTTTTGCTGTTCCCTCTGTCTAGAATGCTCTCTCGCTTCTCCACCTAGATAATTCCCCTGATCTTCCTAGACGCCTCTTAACTTTGTCAGCCGCTGCTTTCCTGGGGCTCCTGTGGCCGATGCCTGCCTCTGTCAGAGCCCTGGGTGCCCTGTGGTGACTACACTGTGTCACGCTTTTTTCCATTGTCGAGCTCCAGGGTCTTGCTGGCCTCTACCTCCTCACAGAAAGTTCTCAGGAAATGCTGAAAGGGAACGCAGGCAGCCTCAGGTTCTAGGCATAGACCACAGAGGGACAGTTTTTTTCCCAAAGGGATAGAAATCCTCTTCTGTCTTTCTCTATTTCCCTTTACAGCAATCCATGAAAGGCTAAAAAGCAGCTTCTCATAAAATAGTCCATAAAACTGTATGTGGTAATTAAGTGTCACTAGTCCCCAGAGCACCACATGCAGATAAGCAGTCTGAGGGACTGCCTTCCTTTCATATACATTGGGGCTTTCTTTTTCTTTTCTTTCCCTCCCGCCAGGAGAGTTGCGCAAAACAAAAATGTTACAATGATTCCATGTTACTCCTATTTATTTTTAGGCTATGACTTTTCACTACGGCAAGGATGTGCAATTCTTGTCATATCTTCAAAATCTTCCCCTACTGCTCTTCTACCAACCTAATGGGGAAATTGTATGTATCAGACACTCGGCCCAACAAAGCTCAAATCCAAAGGATTGAACCGAGATGAATCAAACCACCTGCCTCTAAAGACAGCCCCAAAGAAAAAGAAGGTGGAGGAGGGACCTTTGCTTTAAGAATATGAGATATGGGAAACCAGGGAATGTAAATGGAATCGTGTAAGCTTAAGGCCAGGCAGTATGGGGTTGAATGCCAACTCTGCCACTGACCATTGAGTGACCTTGGACAGCTCACCTAGGCAGGACCAGCTACATAATTTGCAGGACCCTGTGCAAAATTAAAATGTGGAGCCCCTTGTTCAAAATTATGAAGAATTTTTAGACAGCAACTGCAGAACATTAAATCAAGTGTGGCCCTTCTGAGCATGGGGCTGTGTGATCATACATGTCACATGCCATGAAGCTGTCCCTTCATCTAGCCTCCATGTATCTCAGTTTCCTCCTCTGTAAAACTGACAAAATAATAGCACCCATCTGCAGAGTTGCTGTGAGCATCAAATTAGAAACTCCCATATAATATAAGAAAAAAAAATACTTATAAGACAACCTGTTACATATCAAAAAATATTAGCTCTTGTCATTGTTACTTTTTTGAAAGTCAAGTTAAAAACAGTATAACTAGGGCATTAATATTCAATTACAAAACAATTCTTTACCAACGGATTAACCACAAGGTCCTTTAAATAGCAAACTTCTTTATTTAACTATGATTCAGTTTACAAAAGACTGATGCCTGCAATATTTACTTAAAAAAAAAAAATCTATTAGGCAAAACAAAGTATCTCTAAAAAATAGAAGTGAACCCAAGACAGAAAGATGGGCTTCAGACAAAACGGCTTGAGAGACATTTTTATGTACAGTCTATAGGAAAGATCTCCCCCCTCTGCTCCTACCTACCATTCTGACCTGTCTATAGGACAACATTATGTCTAGGACACGGCTGGGGTGAAGAGCAAGGGTTTTGGAGTCAGAACTGCGTTGGACTCCCTGACCCTAGATCCACTAACTCTTTGACCTCAAGCACTTAATTTCTCTAAGCCCACATTTCCTCATTAACAATACAAATTTACAGGGAGATTACAAAACAGAGTCACAGGGGTGTTGAAGCTTTAACTGATAAATATACATATGTGGTGCTTAGCTTGAGGTCTGGAGCTCAGTACTGCCATATAAACAGGTGCCTCAAGGGCAGTAATATGAAACCACACTCTAAGTCAGGTCCAGGAAACAGCAGGCATTTAATGCGCAATGGGCCAGAAGTACCTCACTCGTCCAAAATTACAGTTAATATTACAAGCACTACCTGTTCATCCATATCAGAAAGAACCTAAACTGTGCATTCAATGACCTAAGGGCTCAAAAGATTACTTCTAAACTTAGGATTCCCCAGGCTAAATGAAAATTTCAACACCCGTAGTAGTAGCTTCATTTGCCAACAATATTTTACATTTATTAGCACTTTCAAATGGATTGACGTATTTGCTTATCCAAACTGTAAAGATTTTACAGATGACACACTCTCATTAAAGCATGGACACACAAACTGGGGCCAGTACAAGACCCCAGCCCAGCTCCTTGACTTCAAGGAACATGTATCTTACATGTGACTGACTGTACCACACCCAGGGAGACAAATGACACTGCCAAGTTTTATCTTACAGCTTTCTAGGAGAAATTCTGGCTGTGTAATCATTAAGGCCACCATATTTAGACCAAGCAATGTCCAAATATGTGAATAATGCTGCAATGAACATGCAGGTACAGGTATCTTTTCGAGTTAGTATTTTCATTTCCTACGGATAAATATCCAGAAATGGATTGCTGGATCATATGGCAGTTCTATTTTTAATTTTTTGAGGAACCACCATACTGTTTTCCACAGTGACTATACCACCAAGAGTGCACAAGGGTTCCTTTTTTTCCACATCCTCACCAACACTTGTGATTTCTTATCTTTTTGATAACAGCCATTCTAACAGGCACAGGTGTGAGATGATCATCTCATTACTGTTTTGATTTGAATTTCCCTGATGATTCGTGATGTTGAGCACCTTTTCATGTACCTGTTGGCCATCTATATGTGTTCTTTGGAAAAATGTCTATTCAGATCCTCTGCCCATTTTTTAATTGGATTGTTTGTTTTTGTTTTGCTATCAAGTTATATGAGTTCTTTATATATTTTGTATATTAACCAATCAGACATATGATTTGCAAATATTTTCTCCCAGAATATAACCAGTTAGGCAATGATAGATAAAACACCAAGCTCTGCTATAAACCAGCACACTTACATCTTTGGCACATTTTCATTTCCAGCATTCTATTTGAAATTCTGCCTGTGCAATCACTGTAGCAAAATCATAATGGGGACAAGTAATTTCCAAATACCAACGACAATGACCAGAGTTAATCCAAGGACTCCAAGTACTCTAAAATAAGACAACAGAATATTCTCTCTGACCCAATATCTCCACCACATTTAATGATCTGTTTAAATCCCATCAGCGTGTCCCCATTTCTAAAGGATAAAGTCCATACTACTTTGTAGGACCTACATGGTCCTTCAGGATCTGACTCCAACTATATCATCTCCTCCGGCTCCCAAAACGAACTCAGTGACAGTTATCCACAACTTTTCACTATTCCCCAAAATGACCTGTTCCTTCATGCCACCCTATCTTTGTACCTACTATTCTTTTTGCCTGAAATTATTTAATTAAATCATTCATTCGTTTGTTGACTATACTATGCTAGAAGCTAGATACACAGTGATAAACAAAATAACCATGATTTCTGCCCTTTTAGTCTTTTGACTGACAGGCAAACAAACAAATAAGCATGTATTCATATATTAAGGAAGTGTTATGCACACAATAAACAGGGAAGCATAATAGGGAATATCAGGAAGAGTTCTATCTCATTGGTATAAATCAGCAAAGGCCTGTCCAAGGCAGTAAACTTTAACTGGGGACATGAAAGGTAGCAAGAAATAGCCTCGAAAAGAACCTGGGGCAAAGTATGGCAGGCAGGGGAATAGCAGCCCAAAGGCTCTGAAGCAGGAAGGAACTTGGCATGGTCCAGAACTGGACGGAATGAAAATAAGCAGGGGACCAAGATGCAGGAGATGATTTCTCAAAAATAAGCAGGAGCAAGGTCATGAACACTGTGAGCCTTAGAAAGGAGTTTAGATTTTATCCAGAGTGAAATGGAAAGCCACCAAAAGGTTTAGATAAGGAAACTGACATGACCTGATTTACTCTTTAAAAGAGCATTTTGGCTTCCCCATGGAGTTATTCCGGGGTACAGGTGAAGAAGGGGAGAGCAGTCAAAAGGGAAAACTGCCTGGCATTCCCCACCCAGTCAGAATGACTGTCTCATGCTCAATTACAAATTCCACCTCCACAAGGAAACTAATTCCACCAGGTCTGACTTGACCTAGTGGGTCTTCTAAATGTATCTGATTCAAAAATCTTCAAAGGCATTCAAAAAATAAATAAATAAACTCAACAAATTTATTTTTTAATTCAGTTTATCTCATCAAAAATCAAGCAATTTTTTTTAAACCTCCACAAGTTCCTTTGAAGTGGGATGATTTGATACTGGAATGGATTTCAATAGTCCTAAGTGATTCTCTGCACTAGGAGGTAGAACACCAAAGTGGGGGGAGGAGGGGGGATTTGTGGCCTTGTGCAACGTTGTTACAGATACAGACCCCGAAGCCAAAGTGCCTGCATTCCAGTCTCACTACTGCCAAAAATGGTTTGGTGACCTTATCTAACCACTCTGTGCCTTGGTTTCCTTATCTGAAAAATAGGCATTAAATGAATCAATAAGTGTAAAGTGTTGAGAATAGTGCCTGGCCCTTACTGCATATAGTAAATGCTAGCTAATAACAATAACTGTAAAATAATATGATCAGACAAATTTTCCACTCACTAGCCCAAGGACCTTGGGCAAAGAACTAAAGTTTTCTGCAAGCCTCAGTGTTTCCTCCCAGGTAAAATAGATATGATAATAATAGTATTTTTCTAATAGGATTGTTGACTGTTAAAGGAAATCATGTATATGCCTTAAATACAGTACCTACAATAAAGTGTTCAAAAAGCTTACGGATATTATTTTATCATTAAGTTATTAAATTATTGTGGGCAAGTTTCAAATAGGTTTGCCCATGCATGACTACAGGAATATTTTCTTTGGCCAAACTCCTGGATTCAAATCCTACCCCCTCCTTTAATAGTGGTACAACCTTGGGGAGGTTACATAGCCCCTCTAAGTAACCTCTCCAAGCTTCAATTTTCTCATCTATATGGGAATGTATAATAGTACCTATTTTATGAGGTACTTGTCAGGATTAAATGAGCTAATACAAAACTATGAAGCCCCGACACAGTAGCTGTAAGTACTCAATAAGTGTAAGCTATTGTTACAATTACTATTATTCACACAGACCCTAATTTCCCTTCAAAAGAAATTAAAATCTTCAGCTTCTATTTTATCTCCATTCCCTTTACCCCTCCTCTCACCCATAGTACTTGGCTTCTCTCTAAATGCTTGATAATAAACTTCCCAAAGGTAAGCGGGAAAAAAGGTCAAACACAGACCTACACAAATCTGGAAAAATATATAGTGAATTTCAATTGTTCCAATACAGAAATCTAGAGTGGTATTTGGTTTGGACGTCATTCCTTTAAGTAAGATTTTAGTATCAAGGGTCCAGGATGGGTGAGAAAAAAACAAACCCTAATTTACCAACAAGTTAGAAGTCACATGCAGAAATCTTGGCCCAGTTCAAGCAATCAACCAGGCCACTAGGGTTAAACAGCATGGCAGAATTAAATAAACATTAAACCAGCCAAGGAACAAATAATTAAGTGACATAAACCAGGGTAGGAGAGAAAGATTCTCTCACTCCCCACTGAAAGAATGTAAGGAAAAATAAATAAGAAAACAGGCGTGAGGTGTCATTGGTTCAGTTATCTGCTGCTGCTGGGGAATGAATTTTCTCCGAGAACTAAGTGAGAAAGAAAGGAAGACATGGTTGAGAAGGTCAGCAATAAAAGAGCGACTAATAGTAAAGTCAGCCTCTAGGCCATGGCAAAGGTGTGTGGGGTGACAACCATGGGCTGTCAGGAACGCCACACCACTGATTTTATACCAGGAGTAGAAAAGACTCACATTTCCCAGAGAAGAATTCTTCCTGTTGGAATGGCTTGTATCACGGGGACTCTGCAAGACAGCTCTATCTGCTTAGCAACAGAGTTCTATAAGGCTGCCCTTGTACAGGGCTGAGATGACTGTTCTTTAGACATAGTCAGCTGAACCTGGTTCTGCTGTCCGTGGGTTCTGCTGTCTTCAGGTTCTGCTGTCCGTGGGTCAAAAATATTCAAAAACACTCAAATTCCAGAAAGTTCCCAAAAGCAAAACTTGAATTTGCCTTGTGCTGGCAACTATTACATTGTATTTACAACTATTTACATAAAATTTACATTGTATTAATTATTATAAGTAATCTAAAGATGATATGAAGCATATGGAAGGATGTGCATAGTCATATGCAAATACTACGCCATTTTATATAAGGGACTTAAGCATTAGATTTTACCTGTGGGGTGCTGGAACCGATCCCCGGCGGACATGTGGATACCTGGATACCAAGGGACAACTGTACTAGCTAATGATTCTGTAACACCTGTACTGGAGAGGGGCTAGGAGGCCAAAGATGAAAGGGGGGAAATCAGAAAAATGGGCTCCACAATAAACAAACGCACATAAATGGAGAGCCAGGAGAAAGAAAAAAATTAGAGATTTATTTTCTTTTTTATGCCAATATGAGCCTATAAGAAGAGATTAAATCAGCAGTTTCCAATGCTTTTTGTTACTTATTAAAATCCCAAACTAGGCTATGAATCAACATAAAAAAAAATAGCTATCATCTTTCACCAGGCTTCATTTTCCCCATTCCTAATCCTTAAATAATGACTTTTAAAATATTAGACTAAATCAATAATTAAGATGGTGAACTCTAGCACTAACGCATTAACTTCCATGACCAAAGCCAGAACAATCTGACTACAGAAGCTGTTTCCTGCACCCCCAGGGCTCCTTGTTAGCCAGCAGAGAAACAGGGGGCACAGAGTGAAAAAGGATTTGACATACAATCAGCAGGAAACAAATTCCTGGTTCATAAATCATCATAAACTGATTTTGAAACTGATTTGAAAGAAACAGAGTTTCTAGACACGCACGAGGGATGCCACCAGTGACGGGTTCATTTCAGATCCAGCCCCTTGCTGCCAGGCACAGAGGCACATGCATTTCAACAGTCAAGGTGGCCTGAGTCCCATAGCATCAGAAAGCTCAGGGTTTAATGAGAACAATGGGGGCAGAAATCAAACAATTACAATGCTTAAAAAGGTAATTAGAATGCACTTGACTTAAATTTCTAGTTAGTTTTGGTTGGAGAATACATGGGTTTGAAGCCTTCCATAACTCAGCAGCTATTTATTGAGCAGGATGTAGTACGGTAGGGCTACTTGAAGTGTGGTTGGTCCACAGATGGGCATCAACAGCATCACCGGGGGGCTTGTTAGAAATGCAAATTCTTGGACCCCAGCCCAGACCTATGGAATCATAAACTCTGGAGGTGGGGCTTAGCAATCTCTGGTGTAACAAGCCCTTCAGGGGGTCCTGGTGCAGTTCAAGTTGAGCAGCATTGTGGTGAGCTTATCTGTGAGAAGCAACAGACTTAGGGATCAAGCTCTGGAGTCTGATTCCAGTCCCACTATGTGACTTTGGGGAGTTACTTATCCCCTCTAGGCTTCAGTCTCCTCTTCCACATGGAGTGCTTGGCTCCATACCCACTAAATATCCCTGACATTCATGACATGGGGCCCCAGGTGTGAGTACCCTCACCGCTCCTGACCCTGGCTCTTACAGTCTACAGTAAGAACTTAACAGTTCAGCATAGGGGTTAACACACTTTATCTGTAAAGAGGAAGACAGTAAATATTTAAGCCTTTGCAGGCCATACAGTCTACATGGCAACTTCTCAACTCTGCCATTACAGCATGAAAGCATACAAAGACACTAAGAAATGAATAAACATGGCTGTATTCCAGTAAAACTTTATTTAGGGATATCAATATTGGAATTTCAGATAGTTTCACATCATTAAATCTTCTTCTTTTGATTTTTTTCAACCATTTTAGAATGCAAAACCCATTCTTAACTAGCACAATATATATATATATATATATATATATATATATATATATAAACAGACAACAGGCCAGATTTGGTCCAAGGGCTGTTAGTTCGCGGACCTTGGTCTAGTGTTCTTGCATATTGTTAAGCAATATGAACCAGTTTCCTCATCTGACAGATGAAAGTAATAATACCCATCCTGCAATCTTGTGGGATAATAAATATCTGTAAAATATCTGGCAGGCTACCTGCCAGAGAGAAGGCACCCGGCGAAGGGTACCTGCTGTCGTTATTACAATGAAATGTTCATCACATGAAAACGTGCTAACACTGGTTCAGGAAGACCAGGTGGAGCCGGGCAGGAGTACAATGCAGAAGTACAGACAAGCAAGATAGAGCTGCAGGTTTACAAACCGATTTGCTCTAAGCACCATTGGACATATGTCTATTAGCATATTGCTGACCTTATAGACACAAATAAACAGTCAAAAAATAAGCAAACTGTAGAAAGGAACTCCAATCACTTCTCTTGACTTGAAAGAAGACATGTGGTTTATTCTGGATGTCTAAATTGCTGCCATATGTGTACCTCCCTCCTAGAGCAAAGGAACTACTCAAATAAAAGTGTATAAAGTCTGTCTCTGATCTCAAAGCCTCCAGGAGTTCACATGACCACATTGAGACCAAAGCGGCACTCTCTTGGGAGAATTTACAGCTGCTCAACATCTGGGGGGCCAATCAGGCTCAGGATATGGAAAAGCTTAGGACTCCATTTCAGATGAAATCTCAAGCGTTCATCAAAGGCTCAAATGTGTATCCCTGAGTCTGGCACTCATTACTTGCTCTTCATTTGCTTTTTCTTTGGGTGCCAAGAGTCTGACGAACAGAGGTGTCCTCCCCTTCTGATCCCTAACCCGTAGGCAATCCTTTCCCCCAGGTCCCCTTACACTGTTCTCATTGCCTCTAAGTTTAGCAGTCTCTTCTGGTGCTAAGGATGACTACCTGCATGAACACGATGTCCTATACAGTAGCCACTATCCACGTTTGGCTGTCAAGCCCTTGAAACATGCCTGGTGTGACTGAGGAACCACATTTTTTATTTCATTTTATTTTCTTTCATTTACATTTAAAACCTGATACTCGCTACAACTCTTGGAAAACTTTTAAGCATCTCTGGAGCAACTTAGACATGTGAATCTACTTTTCTCAATTATACATTTTATAAAATCTAAATAGAGATCAAGTATTTGTGATGAAAATTTAGCATCCGAATTGAAATATGCTGTAATGGCAAAATATATACAGAATTTTGAAGACTCATGAAAAAAGAATATAAATAGCTCATTCGTAAGTTGATATTGATTACATATTGACACGAAAATGTTGTGGATATATTGTGCTAAATAAAATATATTATTAAGTAAATTCTGCCTACTTCTTTTTGCTTTTTTATTTTTTTATTTTTTTTTTTGCTTTCTTTTTAATGTGGCTCTTAGAAACGTAAAATTACCTAAGTGGCCCACATTGTATTTCTCCTGGACTGCACTGTTACAGAGCATTAAATAAAGGTATTATTGTCCTTACTCAAACTCATCACAAAGCTGGAATCAGACTCAGAGTCTGTGTAGCTCTGACCTCTGCAAGCCACAGTCCTCTTCCTGCCCACACCGTAGAGAACAGCCCTTCTTTCCTGGTTACCATTTTCCCTGATTGGTAAGGCAAGCCCTTCACAGAGAGAGACTTTCACATCTCTTTCTTTAGTCAGGCACACAGTTGGGGCCAAGAATAACAAACAACAATACCAGGAATCGTAGCCCTGCTCTCCACAGGTGGGTATTCCACTTGTCCCAAGGAGGAGAATTGTCCCAGGACAGTCGCTTGATCATTCCAATCCTTAAAATCTAAGATGAGCTCCACATGCACATTTTAATCGCACATTATGAACCATTCCCATGCAGGACATACACGTTTTACTTCCAATTCCCTTGTGACCATGATCTTCTCAGAGCAAGATGCAAATAGAGTTTTCATAACTGACCAAAGTTTTTATTTTGTGTCTGGTAAATGCACAGCTAATAAATTCCCTAGGAAACACAACAGTCTTTGAAATTAGAGAGAAATCCCTTCCAGAAAAGGCTTTTACATGCAAGAGTTTTCAAACCTCAATAAATACTAAGATATGATTGAATGAATGTGGGCACACATTTCTATTTATATTTACTATGTATATGTAGAGACACACATTTTTTTACACAAACACTAGACTGACTTAAGTACAGGACCTCTCTTTTCCTGGCCCCTGAGCATCTCTTTAGGAGTTAACTTTCCCCCAGTCTCCCATGTACCAGAAGTTGTGAGTCTCCACCCCTCCACATCACACAGGAAATGAGAGACAGGCCTGGAGACACGGGGTGTGGGCAAAGGCTCTCTGAAAATGTTACCTTCCCCAAGGCTGCTGTTTATTGAAGTCCCTGGATGCCCTAGGCCAAGGTCTTTGATTTAGTGACTTTAAATCAAGTTAAAATCAGAAGCAGGGCCTACTCTTAATTCTTGAGTTGAGGAAGAAAGAAAACAACAGTGAAAGCACAGATAATCTCTACACCACATTTGAGCCATTTTCTTTACCTTCCTGCTGACACACCTTGACAAAGCTGGTAACGAGGAAAGGAATTAACCAATTTGGAGTTTAGCTCCTCTCTCTTTCCAGGCTCTGGTGGAAGTGCTAATCGGCAGTAAAACGCATAAAAAGTGTACATCAGAGTGGCCAGGGACCAACAAGATCTGGATAATCCATAAACTGAACAATGACCCTTTTAATAACCAGGATCTAACTGCAGCTTTCTGTAATGGGATCCTGGTAGCACTTGTAAATCTACTCTGTTCAATTAGAAAAATGCCTTTCTCCACTTTTCCCGGAATCCAGGAAATAGAGAACTCATCCAATTCCCAACCCTCAGGCATAAGCATGTGTTAAATTCTCACAAACAGCTGAATATGTTCCTCCTGGGGAGGAGATATCATAACTTTCCCCAGTCATCTGCTGGAAAGCTTAATGGGTTCCCTCTGCTTGCCTCAAATCTAAACTTTTCTTCTCCCACCGGTCCCCAAGATAGGTTTCCTTGATTCAAGCTGTTATCTAATTATTAATGATACCAATAATAGTTTTGCCACATGTGTACAGCGCATTCTGCTTTACAAAGTGCATTCACGAACTTTATCTCTTTTGGATTCCAACACCGCCTCGGGGGGATGCTGGCTGGGAAGCCTGAAGCTTATATAATCTGTGGGTCTCTCTAAGAAAATGAATATAAATTATAAATACAAACATGCCAGAACCTCTTCCCAGAGCCTTGAAGGGGCCCTGAAGCTTAGCCTAAGGGTAAATCTAACTCTATCACTCCTCTCCTTCACTCCCACCTTCAAAGGGACATGGGGGTTTCTCAGGAAAGGGGGCTGTGGTCATGTGACTTGCACAGGATAAAAAGGCTGTTAGTGTCAGAGGCAGACTTAGAACCTTCTTATTTCCCCAGCCTCTGTGGCCCCTCTATATCCTCTAGTTCCTCTGTCACAAAGGAAATTCTGAAGAAGGAACAAATAAAAATAACACAGCTAAAAGAGAGCTCCATCAGGAGATTGTTAGGAAGCTGTCTAGACTCAAAAGATGGCGAAATAAACTCAAAGCCCCTATAAACATTCACTGAATTGGCACTGAAGGTAAAATACACACTACAACACTACCCAGAGCCTGAGTCGACCCCACCTTCACCACTTACTAACCACAGGACCTGGGGCAAGTTAGTTAGCTTCTCGGAACCTCAGTATGTTCATTGGTAATAAAAGTTTACAGGAAATGATACATGTAAAGCACTCAGCCCAGGACCCAGCCTGAACACACTAGGTGTTCAATAAAGAACAACTGTTATTGCTGCTGTTGTTCTCAATTCATCCAAAAAGCAAAGCTTTTACACCAGCAACTCATTCCCCAAAGTGTGCTAGTGGAATTTGCAAAAGCATCTGCTCAGTCACAATAAGCCTAAAAATTAGGCAGGGCAGCTACCGAGCATTCAGCATCCTTTGGGCAGCAGAAAGAAATGTCATAGCAGATTTTTAAACAAAGTGCCTTGTCTATTCTACTTGCTGGGGTTATCGTAGAGTTTCAGGTTTGCAATCTGTGTACCTGTGAAGTTTCTGTGGCTTTCCAGTCTCAGTGAAGCCATATTATTTTCCAATCCTTTGAAACCTCATAGTTTGAGAACCACAAACTGTGGTGTGGATGCTGAGGTTTGTTGTTTGTTTTTTGCTTTTGCGTTTTTTGTTTCTATTAACCCAGGGAACCAAAATGATCATGACAAAAGATAAGTCACTCCTATACTTTTCTTCTTTCTTCTTTCCAGTCCAGGTCTCTCTTCTCCCTCCCTCTAGATTTCAAATTGGCTCCAGATTTTATGAGAAGCCCTAACAGATCTAAAAGAAACAAACTGAGAAGGAACTTAAGGAGAAAACTAACTGATAAACTCTAATCTGCTTGCTTATGCTAGAGTGAAAAATCCACGCATGTCTAAGAAGAATTAGGCTGCTCCTAGAGGAGACCAGGTTAGACGGTTGTCTATAAGTAGCATCTCAAAAAAAATTAAATCACTTATACATTCAACATTTAGGAAACACTTTACTGTGAGTCAGCTAGTTACTATGGATATCGAGCTGAATAACACAAGGCCTTTTCTGCGCCCAAGATTCAATTAGGTAACTACCAACACCGCCACTACTCATATACTCACTAGGTATACCTTTCTTCTCATTGAGTCTGTAATCTTACTTAGGGCAAGAACAGTATTCATTTACATATGCTTAGTAAACACTAGCTGATCAACCTACTAAAGGCCCCTGTGCTATATGAGTTCATAGTAAAACAAAAGAGTTGAGCTAATTTACAGTACAGGGTAATACTTGCTGCTACAGAGACAAGAACCAAACCATGGAGCCACAGAGGAAGCCTGAAGCAGGGGAAGACTTGACCACAGAAGTGATGCTGAAATAGGAGTTGAAAGTAAGTTGAACTCTCAGTGGAGGAAAAGTGATAGCAGAGGGAATTTCCTGCAGAGAAAACAGCATGTACAATTACAACTAATAGCTAATAATTATCAAGGACTTATTATGTGTCAGGTTCTGTTCTGTACAAATGAGCTCATTTATTCCTCATAACCTTAAGAAGTAGGCACTATTTTTGCTCCCATTTCACAGATGAGGAAACTGAGGCTTAGAGATTTCACTGCTGGAACAGGTTGGTCTGACATCAAAGACCAGGCTCTCAATCCCTGTGCTATACTACAAAGGCACAGAGCCACGAAAGGAGGTCCTATATCTGCAGACTTGGAATTCATTTAGATAAGTGTCTAGATCATGAGGAAGGGAGTCGTAGGTGGTAAGGCCAGATACGTGGGCAGGGGCCAGATTCTGAAGGAACTTGAATGCCAAGCTAAATAGCTGGGTTTACCCTGCAGGGCCTGGGGAGCCAAGACAAGCATTTAAGCCTACAAATGGCTTGATCAGCACTGCACTTCTGCACAATAATCTGAGAGTGATGTGGAAGATGGGCGAGATTATGAGGTGCCTGAAGGAAAGGAGGCTATTTCAAAAGACAGACCAAATACTAGGCTCTGGACAAGGCAGAGGTGATAGGGATAGAGAATAATGGGCAGATTTGAGAGATTTCCTGAGACAGAAGTGATGCAGTATGGTGAAGGATTAGGTCTGGGGCAGTGGGGGAAAAGTAAATGAGAAGACACCAAGCCCATAACTTGATATCAACATTCATCAAATTTCCCATCAATCAAGACCAACGTAGGGACGTCCCTGGTGATCCAGTGGTTAAGACTCCGTGCTTCCACTGCAGGGTCACGGGTTTGACCCCTGGTCCAGGAACTAAGGTCCCTCATGCCTTGCGGCACAGCCAAAAAAGAAAAAAAAAAAAGGATCAATGTCATACGAGGACAGGTGACTGGTAGAGAAGATAACAGTAGCTTAGTCATGCACCTACTGTGTTATTGTCTAACTGCTTCAAGTTCCTAAGTACCATCAACCTGGCAAAACCATAATCTTCTTCAAGGCAGAAATAAGTGTCTGTGTCCACATGTTCGCTCAGTTTCCATTTCAGTACTGAATCCAAAAAAAAACCTTAATACAACTCACTAAATATGTGTTAAATATCAAAGGTATACGTGATACTGTTCTCAAAAAAGTACCTGCTGGGCTTCCCTGGTGGCTTACCTGCTGACCAAAGGTAGAAATATTAAAAGAAAATACAAACAGCTTTTTTTATATAAAATACTAAAGTATCTGTAATTTATAAGAGAAGAAAAACAAATGACTTCTATAAATTTAAGCTTTATTTCACTAATAACCAAATAAATACAAATTAACTATCTTTCTTGTCTACCAAATTTCGAAGACTTTTAAAACACCCCATGGAAAGAGACTGATCCTTGACTTGATTAATCACAATGGCACAGCTCCCCAGGAGAGCTGCCTAACCAGGAGCATGGCAAGAAATGAACCTACTAAGACTTGAGGTTGTTTTTTCTGCAGTAAACTAGCCTATCCTAACTAATGTGCAGATATTCCCATTTAACCCCTAGAATAACCCATTGAGGAATGCATGATCATCTCCATTTTAGAAAATGAGGCAGTGAAATCAAGAAACTTGCTTATGGTTACACAATTAGTAAGTGGTGTAGCCATAATTTAAATCCACATATTTCTGGCTTCAAAGCCCATGCAACGTGCAGTAAGTATGTATTCCACAATTAAATGATTACCGAGGTAATCATTATTCTGTTATGAGAACCAGCTCTACACATGGGCAGAATGGGCCCATGCACAATACCTTGAGGGGATATTCTGGATGCCCCCAAAGACCACCATTTGCCGCCATGGTATAGGCTCCTCTTCTTAGCTAGTCAAAGATTCCTATTTAGGGTCACTATTGTTTAGGCAATAATGATACTTTAATCAACCTCTTTGTATCTCGGGATAATAAGATCTACCTCAAAAATCTGCTGAGAAGGGCTTCCCTGGTGGCGCAGTGGCTGAGAGTCCGCCTGTCGATGCAGGGGACACGGGTTCGTGCCCCGGTCCGGGAGGATGCCACATGCCGCAGAGCGGCTAGGCCCGTGAGCCATGGAAAAAAAAAAAAAAAAAAAAAAGTCTGCTGAGAAGAGTAGATTTTGCCCACAGAATAAAGTTGACCCTGACTCAAAAGTTATCCTTCTAAAACACAAGCTTCATCACAGTAAATCATATTCAGTCTTCAAAACACAGCTCCAAAATCATAAGTAGGAACCCTATCCTGATTATCCAATTAGAGGGTTTCATTGCTTTCTCCCTCCATGCTTCTGTTATGCCTTCCACAGACTTATTATTATTCACATTGGAACACATTCATTTACTTTTCTATCCCCCTTACTATACTGTAAGCCAGTGGAGAATGGAGTCAATGGCTTATGCATCTTGTGATACCAACACCAATACGGCAGAAAATATTTCATTAAAAACAACAACAACAGTATATCATTTTACCCTCACAAAACCCTATCAGGCGTTCTACAACTTGGGCAAATTGAGGTTGAAAGTCGCAGTGACTGTCTAAAACCATATGCAGGAGACCAAGCTTGAACTGAATCCAGGTCTCTGTACTCTCCACTCCACCATGCATGGCCTTTCAAAGACAAGGGGAAAAGGCCCACCAGAGGCCATCAAGACATCATTGCACAAAGGTACTTTGTTTCTCAAAGGTGGTAAGGACTCTGAATGGTATTAGGGCATCTTAGAAAGTCATCACCTGGGGAAGTACAGGGAACAGAGTTAAAATATAAAGAAGGTTGGCAGATCTGGGTCTAAATCCAGGCTCACTCTGTCCTTAACCCTGCTCCCTTGGGCAAATCTCTTAAACTCGGGAGTCTCAGCTTCCTCATCTGTAAAATGTGGTTTTAAACAATGATACTCACCTTACAGAGTCTGATGTAAGACCATGAGTTATATTATATGAAATGGGCTGAGGATATAGTAAAGATTAATTAAATTGTAGTTATTATTATATGTGAGGAAAAAATAGCACCTATTGAATGCCTGTGCCACAAAGTATTTTTCATATCTTATGTTATTTCATCCCCACAGCAACCCTGTGGAGTATTACAACCCTGAGGTGCTATTACTTTAATTTTATATTAAGGAAACTGAGACTCAGAGACATTTAAGTAGCTTATCCAAGGTCACGCAGGTAGCACTTGCCAGAGCCTGCATTCAGACCAAGGTCTTTCTGAGTCCAAAGCCTTTGCTCTTTGCAGTTTACCTGTCTGCACCCCAGATTAGTTTCAGCAGAGAAAAAATAAAGGAGGAATCAGATATGCCCCAAATGTCTGAGGTCAGTGTGAGGGGCTGGAAAGGGAAGGAATGGTTGGATCAGATTCATTTGTAGCTTGGGATGCGTATTAAAAATGTTTGGAACATGTGCAAGATGAGGCAGGGGAGAAATCAAAAGGGAAGAAGACAGCCAACAATAAATGTCACGCTCCTCAACTTCTCTTTCAGTTAATAACACAATAAATAGTAGAGATGACTCATCTTCATATTTCAGTCCTTGGGCTAGGAGTCTCCAAGGTAAAAATCCCATATTGTAATACCAAGGTACTATTTCCTCTTGATCTTGCTACCATTATGTCCCAGAAAACGTTCTGAAACCAAACAAAGGAAGTTCAGAAAAATCACAGGAAATACCTCATCTCCTTTACTCTAAGAAATGGAAACAAACTCTACTAGGTTAGTCTCTTACTTGCATCATTAACACCAAGGCATGTTGGAAGAGGATTCAGGTAACTAATACAGCAGTAGATGGCTTCAAATCATCCTACAGAAAAGTAAATGCTCTTTCACAACAGCACAACCAAGAAACTTTGATTTCTGGTGTTTTCCTCTGTTACACACAGCTCTCCCAAACTCGGAACAAATAGGCCTTTGCGTTCCCAGTCAAGGCCCAGGAAACTTTCATGCTGTGAATGTTTTTGATTCATGCAGTCAGGTTAGGCACGAGTAGAAACAGTAGTCAGAAAAACAAACAAACAAACAAACAAACAAACTCCCTATGGAATAAAAAGTTCTCAAGTGAGGCACTCGTACCAAGTTCTCCCACCTGATGCCACAAGTCTGTGAACCCAGAAAGATGCTCAGTCCAGGCTAAGAACACAATTGGAGAAAGAAAACTCAACAAAGAAGGGGTGGCTGAACAGACTCTGATAGGGAGTGAAATAATTTTGTCTGTTTATGAGCTAAAGGAAGGTTTGTCTGTTTAAATTTATAAGCAAAAGGAAGGCTTGAAATTCTCTACTAATAAATACACCCTCTTGTGAACTTTTCCGAAGTAGAACTAACAGCATATAGAGTTAGCAGATCTCACAGAAAACTCATTCCTAAGGGACTACCTGTAAACTCTGAAGTTTCTATCTTCATACGATCAAATGTTCGGTAGAACTTCCCTCTGCACACTCACCCCCATTCAAAGCGCTATACCCCTCAGCACCAATAACCCATGTCCAGCCTTTCCTTTTCTCTGCGTGGCCCCAGAAAGGCCTCAGGCAACAGAGCCGCGGGACTCGCGGGCGCACCCCTCCCCTCCCTGCCATCCCCATTATTCGGCACACAGCCCTGCTCTCCCCTGGAGCCAACAGTCTGCAGCTCCTTCAATGCAGGCGCGAGAAGCAGGAATGGTCGGAAGAGAAGCCGTGCCAGCTGCATGTTTCAGAATCTCCCTCCCTATGCATTTGCCAAACGAACAAAAAGAAAATCAACGCCAGGAAAAGACAACTGCGATGAGGATGCCGTGGGACCGCGGCTGGCTCCACGCCTCTCAGCAGCAAGAGGCTGCCCAACCACGCGTCAAAGCCATAGATGCGAGTCGTTACCTTCAGGATGCAGGCCATGGCGCTCCGCCGGCCCTCCTGCCACCGAGCAGCGGGGCGCCTGGGTCAGGGGCAGTCCAGGCGACAGGCTGGAGGCTGGTACCGCTGCAGGACCGCTCCAGCCCACATTCCCGCAGATCCAAATAAGGGGACCGCGGTGAGAGCTGCGCGGGCACAGGCCCCGCCCCCCGACTCGTGGGCCCGCCCCCGGCCCCGTCCACTGGCTGGCGACCCGCGGGGCCCCGCCCCCGGGTCACGTGCCATCCCGGGCGCCGGCGGCTGCCCCCCGGTGCTTGCTACTTTTTCTTTTCTCTTTTTTTTTCTGTAAACGTTCTGTCGTTCATTGTATATAAAGTCGCTCAACAGCAGGCAGGGATCTGGGTCCCGCTGGGGAGAGAAAGTGGCCTTTTCTTCTCCTCGATTCGGTCTCCCCTAACAGATCAGCGAACTCCTAGCAGACACTTCACACTTTTTAATTCAGTGGGTTTGGAATCACCCCTCCACAGGCTTTGGGTACATCAAAGGATTCTTCAAAAGTAGCAAACAAAATTCTCCCTGAGCTGTTTAAGGAAAGAGCCTTCGCTCTGCTTAAAGACTCTGTGATGGCCTTACCTAAAAATAATTTGCCATTAAAAGGGCGCACAAATACCTATCCCCGAAAGATGCCGTGAGCCGTATACTGTGTATGATATATTTTGTTTGTAAGTACACACACACGTATGTGTATGTGTGTGTATATATAATGCATTGCTCTTTCCTGCTTTAAGCTTATGTGTTTGTGAAAAAATGTGTGTATACATAAATATACTGTAAATAGCATATATGTGTATATGAAAATATAATATATTCTCATATATACATTAATTGTATAATTAATAGATAAATTGTGTGTGTGTGTGTGCGCGGGCGGTCGCGCACATGCACAGGACTTAGCTCTTTCCTGAAACAAGTTTAGAATTTGATGAATTTTGTTCCAACTTCAGTAACAAGGTTAGATCTACACATTCCTATTAGGACTGGAAGCCCAGAGAGGCCATTTTTCACCATCCAACCTGAACTCTCCGATGCTAAAACAAAGGGTGATGTAGGAGGTCCACCTAAGAAGCAGGTGGCCTGGGAGAAGACATGTTGTGGGTCCTCTCCACCTCTCCTCAGCAAACCCTCTTTCCTTGTTGAGTGAAAATCAACAAGGAAAGCCCAATTCCCCAGCAAGAGCTGACTAAGAGAAGCAGAATTATTTCTATAACGAAAGTAACATCACACACATAGCAGCAAAAGGGAGAGACCGTCCGTCCTGTGTACATACACAGATCTCCACCACTTGGTCTGTCAGAGAAATCTAAAAACCAGGCCCCAAATATTTACCCAAGAGGTTTCGCTTGCTGGAAGCCCAGTCTAGTTTGCCTCCGTGGAGTCAGGAAAAGCACTGCGGGCTGCCGGTGGTGGCTGTGACGTCATGAGATTGGCTCACAAACCGCAAAGCAGAAACCTCGGCTTTCAAGAGATCTGGTGTTTTCTTGAAGAGAACACGCAGAATCCTGGGAGAGCAGGAGGAACCTCGGGAAAGGGTGAAGGCTGAGCTGAGGAGGAACTGCCTGCTCCCAAGGGAAGCTCCTCTTCTCAGTCTTGCTGAGGGACCACACTCTGCTCTCCCACTCCTTCCTCCAGCCCCTCCATCTGCTTCAGAGATCTACTGTATTTTCAGGAAGAACTCCTTGATCATGACTGCATATTTCAAACCACTACTTTAGCTCAGTCTCTAGTGGGTCAGGAAAACCCAGTATTTCATCCATTTATGAATTCAATAAACCTTTACTGAGCTGCTACTGGAAGAATAAATCTTTTTTTGAGCTACCACTAACTGGAGGAGGAAACCTTTATGGAAGTACTGCAGGACCTATCGGAGACGAGAGAATGATTTCCGTGGTCTCTAACATCATTTGAGGTTCAGCCAAGTGGGAAAGATGAGAGATACATGATAAAATAACGTGGTAAGGTCCTTAACCAAAGTGGAAGCAAAGCTCTAAGGAAAGAAGGACTGAGCCTGACAGAGTGGCAGGTGGGAAGGGCAAGGGTGAGCAGAGCTCTCTTTCTCCATCCAGAAAGTCTGCAGGTCTGGGAGACAACATGGCAGACTCCAGCGAGCAACCCCGCTGAGCATTTCCTTGCTGGGTGACCTTGATCAATCTTCTTAACCTCTCTTTAATCCTTAGTTTATTTAATAATATATAATTCCTTGTGAGAACTAAATAAGATAATGCTTATAAATCCACTTACCTCAATCTCTGGCACTATGAACATTCTCAAAATGGTAGCTCTTTTTCCTAATGGGGGGGGGGCTGGGGGGATGTTCACTAAAGGTAGCTTGTAGGAGAGTATGAATAGGATGGTTGCCATTCTTTTCGGTGTCTCAGAAAAATAAACACTGAGGAGGCAAACATTTAGCATCTTGTGACTTGGGCATACCACAGGGAGGGTTTCACTAGCTCCCTCCGTCTTGAGTATGGATCTCTCAATTAAACTCCCACCCACCCATGTCCACACTTCCCAAAATGTTATTCTTTTATTAGCATCCATAAATTATAACTAAATATAGACAGGAATAGTCATATTTTATAACAACCTAAAAACAAACTCAATCAATTCTAGAATAAATCTGGACCAGAAGTTTCACAGAACAATATTAACAATCTCTTTCAGCTGGACAGCAGTTGGATGGGGAAGAGCAGTTAGATGGTAATAAAAGCACATTCTGAATCTATTAGGGGATAAAGGTGCAGCTAGATGTGCAGGTGGGTGGGGGCTGGGAGGAGGGTATGGCCAGGATTTTGTTTGTTTGTTTTAAAATTGGCCAAACTACAGGAAGAGCTTAGTCTAGCCCAGAGACGTAGTATAATTTTCCAAGTCTCAAGTTATGTGACTTACAGCCAAAAGCCTGTTTCCAAAAATAATAACAAAAAGGAGGCACCCTGCAATTATATGCAGTATCCCATTTGATCCTCACAGCATCTGTATGAATGTTGTCATTCTCAGTTGGTAAGGGGGGGAACAGAGATTTGAACACAGATAATTGGACTTCTGCCTCTGCCATCATAACTGCTACACTCGGCTGCCAAGTAGGTGAGGGGCCTAATCTCTACCATTTGACACCATTCAAATTTAGTCTATTGTCTTAGTTTTCTTAAAATATTTATTTATTTATTTATTTGTCTGCATTGGGTCTTAGTTGCAGCATGAGGGATCTTTAGTTGTGGCATGCGAACTCTTAGTTGTGGCATATGGGATCTAGTTCCCCGACCAGGGATCGAACCCAGGCCCCCTGCATTGAGAGCCTGGAGTCTTAGCCACTGGACCACCAAGGAAGTCCCCTATTGTCTTAGATTTGGTAGTCAGAAAACGTAGGGTAAGAATATATCCTCCCTAGGATACATCCTAGGATACAAAACCTAGAGCAAGTAGGTAAGTCTGTGGAAAATAGATATATTCTATCTTTTTGAGTGTACAGGATAGGTACACTCACTTGTATCTATAAACCCTAAGCTCTTGGGTTCTACTTTAACAGAGATACTGCACATCCCATCCAGGTCTCCTGTAAAACCAAGCCGTTACCACCTTCTGTCCATGAGAATTATTTCCAACCAAAGACTCTCACTGCTGTATCTCGAGTATGACATGCGTGGGGCCTGCCATGTAGTAGCCTGCCAGCCCTTGCTTCCCTTCAAGGTAAGATCCTTGGGGACTGGCCCTATCGCTGCCTTAGCCTCCTGAGGGCTCTTCTTGGAGCTAGTTGGTCCGTCTTCCTTTTCCTCGCCAGCCTTTCACCAGTGAGATCTTAGCATGCCTTAAGGCTGAGACTTCATGAGTTATGACAAGTCATGGGCTAAAATGTCCTATTTAAATTCAGTTTTGCTTCATTGTAAACAGTCCCATTACCAAGTAATTCTCTGAGTTAAATAGTTTCCTGATAGAACTAGAATTAAAATGCAGACTCCCATAACTTTTCCAGTTTCATCTTGCACACGTATTAATTTAATATATTTGTATTCAACACAGAGACATTTATTAAGGTTTTAATTGGATCTCAGTTTTTCCCATCTAAAAATTTTAAATGAATTCCAGATATCATAAAACTCTTCTTGTCATCCACTACATAAATTATGCTTCTATAGGAGACTGTGACTGGAAGATCCATTATACAATGTTAGGAGAAAGTCATTTTTTTACATTCTGAGCCAGGATAGGAAATGGTTTTCTTCTAAAAACCATTGCACTGTTACAATTTTTACCTAGGAACTTTTTCATATCCTAAAGCACATGTCTATCTGTCCACGTCCATGTGTGTATCTGTATAAGTGTCCAAGTATCCTGTAGCTGTGCCCTTCTAGGTGGATATTTATGAGAATATATAGACATGTGAGTTAAGCTTTATTTCCCTCCATTTAGGGTAGAAGCTCATTCCAAAATGTCATCCGTTTTGCATTCTCAAGACTTGAGCTTACTGCTTTTTCGAAGCTTTACACAGTTCTAATCCAGAATTCATCATTATCCCTGACTATACTGATACTTATCTAGGATTAACTCCAAAACAAGTTATGCAGTTTGATTTTAAGTTGCATTTTTAAACTATTGTATATTTTCTCATTTTCTCTTAATGTTCTCCCTTAACTTCATCTCAGCTCTACTCTTTCTATTGAAAGTTCCCATCATTTCTTAAAAAAATTTTTTGCAAATGAACCAAAAAAATTTTTTAAAGATACCTGTTTTTAAATAAAAGAGAAAAATCTGAAATTAATGTTTTAACCTAATTTTTATTACCTAGAAGAATGTAGGTTTTAGCCAGATTTGGTTTCATTAAAGAATTCCCCCTAAGATTTTTTAAAAAACGTAATCAACTGAAAGCAAACATGGCTGGAAGCACTGGCATGTCATTTGAATTTGGTTTGTATTGGATTTCTCCAAGGCTATTGAAGTCTCCACTATTAATTGAGTCTGATATTTCTTAACCACATTTCCCAGAGTTTGTTTTCTTTTTATTGTGATGTTCTTCCCATGTGTATTTCTCTACACTCTTCTTCGATTTCACCCCTTAGTGAGGCTTGGTGACATGCTGCCTTAAAATATTAGAGAGGAAATTTGGTATCTGAAATGTATCCATGGTGGATCTGATGGGAACACCCATAGGAGGGGTTTAACACTTGGCCTCCTTCTGCAGTGTGTCTTTGCCTGAACCATTTTTTCTCTAATGATCTGGCTCTAGAGAGAGCTAGTGTTTTTGCTGATTCTTTGTGTCAATACAAACCCTCACTTTTTGTATCTATATCCGAGCTATGTAGGAAAAGTAGAAGACAAATTATGTCATGCAGTCCAAAGAAGAAAGGTCCAGGGAGGAGTCATCTAAATATGCTCTTAGAAAAGCCCCACAATACAAGGTATTGTTTCATGTCCAACAATGTCAAAATCAGTGAGAGCTGCTCATAGCACACCTGTGTGAGGTTAGGATGGACGACCTCAGAGAGTCAAGGTACATTTCCTATGCTGAAATGTCATTCATTCTTTTGAAGAGCAACAAATATAAAGTAACAGTGGGATTAGGAATCTAAAAATTGTTGTTCATTTGTTTTGATCTAACAAACATTTGCAGGCACAGGTGATATGTTTAGGAAGCAGAGGCAGTTTGGCTTCCTCCTATATTCAAAACCTGCAGGGGTTCCTTTTCATCTCCAGAGCTGGGTATATTATAGGCCTTCCAACATTCCTTTCCATTATTGCCCTTTATCTCTTACATCAGGAGTCAGCAAACTTTGTTAGTAATGATCTATGTAGTGAATATTTTAGACTTTGAGGCCATTTGTTCTCTGTTACAACTACTCATCTCTGCCACTGTAGCACAAAAATAGTCATAAACAAATGGAGAGTGGCTGTGTACCAATAAAACTTTATTGATGGACACTGAAGTTTAAATTTCATATAATTTTCAGTGTTATGAAATATTATTCTTATTTGATTTTTTTTCAACCATCTAAAAATGTACAATCCGTTCTTGATTCTGCATGTATGTAAAGCAGTCTCCAGGCCAGATTTAGCCCAAAACTGGTTTGCCAACCCCATCTCTTAATCTTTGCACTCCTCATTCAGCCAGATTTCACCATCCTTCAAGGCTGA
Organism: Physeter macrocephalus; assembly: GCF_002837175.3. Lineage (NCBI taxonomy): Eukaryota > Metazoa > Chordata > Mammalia > Artiodactyla > Physeteridae > Physeter > Physeter macrocephalus. Next base: position 118,216,349 of record NC_041217.1, read on the forward strand.
ATCAAATCTCATTTTGGACCACCCTAGTCTATTGTAGTTTCCCCTACTTGAATTCCAGCAATTACTGTTTGCAAAAATCTTTGGTGGTTAATCACATCCTGTCTAGTGGCATTTCTTCTAACATTAACTTGTCCTATTACCTGAATCTTTATTTTGACTTTTATTTTTGGCCTTACTTCCCAAATAGATCACAAGTTTCCTGGCTTATTTTTTTTTCTTTGCATCCTTCACCTCTCTATGCCCCAAGCAAGGAAACACAGCAACTCTGAAGAGGTAACTAAGAATGCCAAGGGAGAAAGTGTTAGCAGCCACAAATTTATAAAATTGAAAATCAGACTGTCCTACCATTCTGGATACTACTCAAAGATTTTGAGAAGAGAATTTTACATGTATTAGTTATCCCACCACCACATATGATATTCTCAGATCATCTTATATTTCTCTATAAGGCATATATCAGATAATCTTAGTCTTTTTTATTTTTTAGTCAACAGAGTGATTACTTGATTTAGATGGATTTTGCAGTCCATGTTTAACGACAAGAGTGGCCTGTAATTACCCCTGTGGGTGTTTTCAGTTGATTAAGAAGTCAGTGATGGTTTTCTTCTAAATGAAAACTGCCTTACTTCCATCATGATATTTTTTCTAAAAAATCACTACATACAGTATTTTTTAATCAGTCACAGTGCATTATGTTTATCCGATATTTATTCTCATTAAAAAATGACTTTTTTTCAGTTCATTCCACTTTGTTTTATCTTTATTTTTATTAAAATGAAATGAATAGGATCTTATAAATAAATTTGTTTTGTCGAATAGATGAAGGGATCTGGATTTTCAAAGATATCAAGAATTTAAATAACTGAGTTTGCAGTTTTTACTGACACTTTTGTTATTAAGAAATAGTAAGAAGTTACATTCTAAATAATGGCATAGTACAAATAAGATTAGTCTTCCCTTCCAAGTGGTTAATTCAGCAGTATTTAGGATAAGTATGGCATGATTAGAACACTGGAAAACTGCCATTTCCTTTATCTCTTATCAGCTTACATTTTAAATGAGTTACAGTTTTCTCCATTTTTGAATTGTAATAAAAATTTGCCATTTAAAAAATAGGTGAAAATTATTAAACCACCTCTCTCCTGATAAACTAGCCTCTCTATTTTCAACAAAAGTATGTCTATTAGCACAGTCATTGGATGAACCCAACATTTTAAAAATAAACTACATTTGTCTAAACATACAAAAATGTTTCATACCTATGTCCTGCTCTTTTCTTTGACCTGTTTTTTTTTCACTGTTTTTGGTATTCCCATCACCCCATTTTACCTCTTCCTTCTTTTACAACATCCTTTACCCTTTTTTCCCTGGGAGTTTTTTCAGTTTAAATTTAACAAGAAAATTAAAAACCAAGGGAGATATTTCACCTTGAGAAAGTACTAGTTTGGCTCAACTACTTGTCTGAATAAAATGCAAATACTCAAAGTAATTGACAAGATTTGTGAAGGGCCTGAGATTTTACCCTACATGCAAACTAATAAATTATCTGTACATGTTTGTGGCTCTTGGCTAAAGCCCAAGATCCTGGGACCAGAGATATAGGACTCTAATTTACAGGCATGGGGCATTTAACACTCACAGCAATTACCCCAGGCAGAGTATTGGCATCTGCACCCATTCCCCAAACTCCAGTTCTCACAACATAACTTGAAAACCACATACCTGCACCCACTGTGGGTTGCATTTAGTAGAAGAACCCTGAGTTTAGGGAACTCAAATTTTTATAATGGGCAATAAGCATGCTGGCCTTTTGCTCCTGAGGAGAATTCTCTCTCTTCCAAGACTGGTAACTCTACAAACATCCTTGAAAAGATAATCCAGAACAAAGGCAAGATATACACAAACTGGGCTTCCCTGGTGGCGCAGTGGTTGAGAGTCCGCCTGCCGATGCAGGGGACACGGATTCGTGCCCCAGTCCGGGAGGATCCCACATGCCATGGAGCGGCTAGGCCCGTGAGCCATGGCCAGTGAGCCTGCGCGTCCGGAGCCTGTGCTCCGCAACGGGAGAGGCCACAATAGTGAGAGGCCCGCGTACCACAAAAAAAAAAAAAAAAAAAAGATATACGCAAACTTAAAAGGCCAAATTGAGAATTGTCTCCTACTAGTAATCACATTCACTGTACATGTCATTATGAATTTTGTCTGATTTGGTACTCTGTACCTGTCTTCAACAAATTTAGGCAACTGGAAAAGCATATGAGGTATTCAGTGGTATTTGTTGAATGAATGTGAGCTGCCTCAAGTAACTTTTTAGGAAGCAGAGTTTGTAAAAATCATACTGATATTAACTAATTCTAAAGTATACACAGATTCATGGGACTTCCCTGGTGGTGCAGTGGTTAAGACTCCACGCTCCCAAGGCAGGGGGCCCGGGTTCGATCCCTGGTCAGGGAACTAGATCCCACATGCATGCCACAACTAAGAACTTGCATGCCACAACTAAGGAGGCCGCAAGCCACAACTAAGACCTGGTGCAACCAAATAAATAAATAAATAATAAAGTAAACACAGGTTCAAAATATTTTTTCCTCCTCCAACCCCAGACACCATATTCTGTCAAGACACTGTATGCTTTAAAATGAAATATTTACCCACTGACTTCAAAAATATCTTATTTTATTTTCTTTCTGTTTCTTCTGCTACACACACACACACACACACACACACACACACACTTTCTATTTTTCTTTTGAACAGAGTTTACATAAAATGTCATTAAAGCTTTAGCTATGTAAAGAATGGTGACTGCATTACTGTTGAGTAAGTGATGCTCTGTTAAACATTCAAGGTGCTCGTATAACTAAATAAGCGTTTTCCCCTTTAAACTACACTTCTTGTTTTTTCTTTCTTATTTTCAGCAAACCCAAATATTGCTAAGTCCAGGAAGGAATTAGAGAAAATAAGTATAGTCGGGCCTTTTATTTGCAGGATTGCTCTATCTATTTTTGAATGACATGAAGCAATGGCTACTGCACAAATGTTAATAATGTCTTAAGTGTGCATCTGAATTAACCCTCTGCTTTCAAGCAAGATTGTGCTAACTTAATCCATCTCAGAAAGGAGAGAGCCCATCCTATTTGAAAAGGAAATTTTACAACATTCTTTAGGGATATTCAGCTCCAGTACTTCTAATCTTTCCCAAATCCTCCTTCATGTGAAACCTGACATTTCCCTTGCAACAAATTAAAGTCATTACATACAACTCTGACCTCCCCATCTCTTTTTTGTCCCACATTCCACTTGTATTCTCCGCACTCCAGTGTCCGTGTGCATCTGCATGTCCAGAACACTGGGCCCTGAAATGTGTGTCTGGCAGTGGAGCCTCTGATGAGACATAAAATAAGCTTTCCATTTCCCTTCAGTGGTAAACTTCCTCCTCTTCTCAGGCATCTCTTGTCTGCAGTCGGGGCATGGGAGTGACATCACCAAACTCGTCATGTGTGGTGTACTGCGGGGTCAGCTGAAGGCTAATTTCTAGGAAGCACGCCTACTCAGAAGACAAACCAGTGCTGGCATTGAGCAGGGGCACTCAGCAAAATGATGCATTTGAGACAGCATTTCCGCAGGGTACACAGTGCCAGAGACCTTGTGTACCAACCCAGCCATGCTAACAATCAGCACACTAGGGTCCTTCAGGGACACTTCAAGTGGCTTCTTTATGGATTTAGGAAAAGCAAAATAATGAGATTTAGCCTGGAGTCCATCATGAATGAAACTGAAGACATGTCGTCAAATGAAATACTTCTGGAGTCCTGCAGAGCTTTCTTTTAGCTCTGCACCTCAGGGTAGACATACCCAGTTATCATTTTTGTTCAGGATGTTTCAAAGCTAAAACCCAAGCTGACCCTAGCAATAAGCCATGCTCCTTCTCCTAATTCAAAATTAGTGTGTTGGGGGAGGGGAAGGACAGGTAAGAATGATATATAGAAGAATAAAAACACAAACACAAAATGATATCTCTCCAAAGCCACCACCAAGTCTAAGCATGAGATAATACATAAGGATAACCTAGTAAATGACTTTATCCAGCTCTATGCAGTTTTTAATCTCACTCCTCATTCCCCACTCTTCTTTCTACCTCTGCATTTTTTTCACAACTCATTCCTCCAGCTGGATGGTCTTCCCTTCTCCTCTTCAGCAGTCAAAATTCAACTCATCTTTAAATACCCCATTCAAAAGCTGTCATCTAGATAATGACCATCCTAATAGGAAATATTTATTCAACAAATTCATTTGCGTTAGACATGGAGCCCTGAACAAGGCAAACACAGTTCTTGGCCTTATAGTACCTGCAGCATTCAATTCCTCTCCTAAACTCGTATGGACGTTACTGTAATTCTGACTCATATGGTAATTGGGATATTCTTCACTGTATTGTGAGCTTTGTTTAATTGTGAGTTTGTTGATGGATCTCTTTGATAGGCCTTTTTAGAGATTTTGCCATCCTTATAGACCCTGAGAAGGATGTCAGGCCACAGGGCACATTTCCAGACATACAAAACTTAATTACCTCAATGGTAGAATAGAGCCAAGTAAGTAAAACTGGGATTTCAGTAAAAATGAACTAAGACTTATATAGAGAACTCTTTTGCCTCAATTCTTATGGTCAAAAAATGTTTCTGAATTGCTTGTCCACTTTATAAGAGGAATATTGCAAGCAGAATTAATATTTCTTTAAAGGCTGATATTTTTCAGGGTCACTCTTAGCAATAATAGTTTTCACTAAGCAGAACTAAGATAGAGGTGGGCTAGGAAATTGGACTTTATATATAGTGATCCAAAACCATGCTCAGGAACTCAGTGAAAAAATTCCTCTTATTGGTTACCGTCTTAGCATTGCTTCTTTTTCATCAAACAAAAGTGCAAGGGGAAAAATCCAATTATTTGAAGTTTCCAGTTAGTTGGGTTCCCATGAAGCTTATTCCCATACTCATTAGTCTGCTGGGCTACAGCTGGGCAAACCAACTATGGAGAGATGCTCTCTGATCATCTGCCTGTGGTGTGGTGGATTATCTCCCATGGTATTTAATCAGTAACTGCAAATTACCCATATTTTGAACAAATGGTATTTAACAGTTTAATAAAGGACTCTATCAACATGAGAGTTAACCACATAATCAAACCAAATAAAACATCAAACAAACACAATTATAATTACATTGTATACTGGCTAGAACTCTAATTGTTTCCTGGTTATGTCTCATGCCTGTGTAAGTCACAGGCTCCTTGTAGAAAAGGGCTGTGTCTTTTCTTTCTTTGACTTCCTCTGAAAGGCTCAGTATGATGCAAGACACATAATCAAGTCCTGACTGAAAATATTATGGTGTCCCCTCCCTCAGTATATAATTTAGCACGGAAACCCTACTAAAACACAAATTAGCTGGAAGGAAGTCCAACAAAGCTCTTGTTTGTTTTTTTCATGGAAATTACTTTGATGCTTTACATACACACACACACACACACACACACACACACACACAATATACATAAGAAGAATAAATATATATTCATACACACACACACACTATCAACTTTTCCTCCACCCCAAATTGTTTCTTTTTTGGTGTCTCTATTTTTGTTGATGCTTTTCGAATATGTGCATTTTGCCTATTGGGTAATCCAGCATTGCATATAATAAAACCGCCTTGGGAAAAATAAACACAACAAAGGCATTTAATATGCACAGAGACCTAGTCAGAATCTCAGTAACTGGTTCTGATCCCCAGGACACTTCTCTTAAAGGAAATGCTTCATTAAGATATAAATACACTGTTGAGTAGCCATATCAGACCATTTGTCCTAGAAAATAAAATTTCTTGGATGATGTGCTTTTCATCACTAAACTACCTGGAAACAACAAGCCCTCTTGATATCATTGCCCAAGTCAATGAAATTCCTAGAAGTTTTAAAGTTTTCACTATCTATTATCATTTTACTATTGTACAAATGTACTTAAAATTGAAGAAGCCTAAGAAAGAAAAAAAGGCAACTGAGAATCCATTGTCATAAAATTTACTTTGACTGCCAGAAGAGAATAGTTTTGATTCCATTTTCATATCCAAAGTATCCATGTGTATTATAGTTCCCCTGAAGCTGATATAACTTGTTTGCCAGAAAATTTCAAAGTTTGAGTGAACTTTTTACAGCACTCTCATTGCAACTCCAGGTTTTCAAAGCCTGTATCTTTATTTGTTATATTTTTAAAGCAAACACCTCCTATTCATATGCACCATCTAAACTGTGTTTCTCATCATGGTTGTGTGCAAATCCACTGAGTTTAAAAACAAATATGATTTTGAAAGACACTGTGTTGCTCTAACAAAGGGAACATTGTCCGTCTTCCCTAACAGCCTCTCTCTAATTAAAGAGGCCCTGATGCTCTGCAGAGTGCCAGGCTCCTTAAACAACCCCCTCCCACCTGCTGTTTTCACTGTACAAACAGTGGAGAAAACAATTTGTGGTTTACTGGGGTCTCCTCCCTAGAAGAAAATTTAATATTGTTTCAGAAGGGATAAGGAAGAAAACTTTCCTGATGGAAATACATTCCTTCTTTAAAAAACCACTGGCTGGGAGATTTGTTTTTAAAAAAGGGGGCTCCCTTTACCACCATCACTGAGCTATCCATTTTTTGATTGCTGTTGTTGTTTTTTTTTAACAGTGGCCTTTCACTTATTTTATCCATACTGATAAACCATCTTTGACATTCTATTTTCCAAAATTTGGCTCTGCAAAAATGCAAAAGCTGAGAGATCATTTCATGACTAGAAATGGCATCATCAACTTCCTCACTTTCTAAATATCATCTTGAAATGGATATTTTACACAAACAACTAAGGATGTGCTGGTCTGTTTTGCAGTCATAACGTACCACATTAGAGCTTACAAAGGGAAGGTTTTCCTCTATTTTTCTAAGCTTAATCTGGGTATTTGCTTAGTGAAGCTCATGTCTAGAGCACTTCACATGTGTATATATATCTATACACTTTTATAAAAAGAATACAATAATAGCTAACATAACACCATGATCTTTCTAATTTCTTTCCACTTCTTTATGAGAACTGTTTACTCAGTTAGAGGTAAACCATAAGATAGTCTAAGTTAAGGCAAAAGTAACAGCAATAAAAATACTCTATAATCATGCTTTAAAGGTCCCAAAATAGTTCATTCCCATTCTATCATTTGACCTTCACAGCAAGCCTGTGGATCAAACAGCTGATAAATGTTAAGGGGTGATACAAAGTCCAATTCTCGTGGTCTAAACCAGAGATTGGCAAAATTTTTCTGTAAAGGGCCAGATAGTAAATGTTTTAGATTTTCTGGGCTTAACAGTCTCTGTTGCTACTAATCAACCCTACCATTACAGTGCAAAAGTAACCATAAATGATATATTAGTGAATGACTGTGACTGTGTTCCAATAAAAGTTTATACGCAAAAACAGGCAGTCGAATGGATGTGTGGTGGGCTTAACTTCGCCAACTTATGTTCTAAACCACTATGTTCTAAAGTTTTGAGAAGGTAGAAATCACAAGACAATCACAGACCAATTACAATATTGGACTTCAAGAGAGGGAGAGATTATAGTTTGAGCTACAAAAAAAGGCTTTATGGGAAAGGAAGCACTTTAGCAGGGGCTGAAAGATTGGTTAGATCTACATATGGGCACCAGAAGGTTGGGTATTTCATGCAAAGAGAAAAACATGAGCAACTCTGCATACAGGATGCAGAATGGGGTATGTACAGGAAGAGTAGGTAGTTCGGTTTGACCAAGACACAGATATGTGAAAAGGACTAGTGAGATAGGAAAGGTGGGATCTTCCTCAGGTAAAATATCTTGAACTGAAAGATAAAATCTCATTCTATGAAAAAATAAGAAACCCTTACATATTGTGGGTAGAAGAGTAGCATGAGAGAGGAAATAATTATTCATTCTTCCTTATGATGGTCAGAGAAAGTTAGGCCAGAGAGACTGAGAATTGAGTTGGGTCCTAATGAATGAGGATGTCTTTCTAGTTATTGCAGGGAACATAGAAAGACCCCACTGAATGATAGAATTGAAAGGCTGTATCAACTAAACTAAGGCAGTGATAAGACAGCTTGCTATTTACCTCCATCATGAGCAGAAAAGAGTCAACTAAGAATCAGAAACCGGGCTTCCCTGGTGGCGCAGTGGTTGAGAGTCCGCCTGCCAATGCAGGGGATACGGGTTCGTGCCCCGGTCTGGGAGGATCCCACATGCCGTGGAGCGGCTGGGCCCGTAAGCCATGGCCGCTGAGCCTGTGCGTCCGGAGCCTGTGCTCCGCAACGGGAGAGGCCACAGCAGCGAGAGGCCCGCGTACCGCAAAAAAAAAAAAAAAAAAAAAAATCAGAAACCTAAAGCTATATGATGTATTAAAATTATTTGCTTGTGAGCTGTTAGTCAGGGATTCAGGCTGAGCTTGGCTGAATGGTTCTTCTGTTCTACTTGAGGCTGGGGTCATTCACTTCCCTGCATTCCCTTGGTGACTCAGCTAGGCTGAGTTAGGCAAAGGTCCAAGAAATCTCCACTCATATGTTTGATTGCTTTGGTGGCCACTCAGCCTCTCCCTCTATATGTGGATAGCATGGACTTCTTCACAACAAGGGGGTCTCAAGGTAGTTAGGCTTCTAACATGATGACTGGCCTCCAAGAGGGAGCATTTTAAACGGTGAAGGTGCAAGTTGGGTATCTCTTAAGGTCCAGTCTTGGAAATTACAGAATGTCATTTCCACCACATTCCATTAGTTAAAGCCAGCAACAGGGCAGCCCAGAATCAGGTGAAGGGGAAATAAACTCCACCTCTTGGTGAGAGAGTGGCAAGAGCACTTTATAAAAGAGCTTGTAGGAGGGGAAATATTGTTGTGGTATTCTCTGGAAACACAATCTAGCATAGAAGTTAAACATAAAAATTAGGCCAGGACCAATGAAACTTCTTGAGGAAGACAGAGACTGTTAAGCCCAGAAAGTCTAAAACATTTACTATCTGGCCCTTTACAAAAAAATTTTGCCAATCTCTGGTTTAGACCACGAGAATTGGACTTTGTATCACCCCTTATTGAGGAAGTTTATGTATATAGTTATATATATATATATATATAATATATATATAGTTATATAGTTATATATAGTTTATGTATATAGTTTACAGTTTATAGTATATCATCTATGGTTACTTTTGCACTGTAATGGTAGGGTTGATTAGTTGCAACAGAGACTTTGTTAAGCCCAGAAAGTCTAAAACATTTACTATCTGGCCCTTTACAGAAAAATTTTGCCAATCTCTGGTTTAGACCACGAGAATTGGACTTTGTATCACCCCTTAACATTTATCAGCTGTTTGATCCACAGGCTTGCTGTGAAGGTCAAATGATAGAATGGGAATGAACTATTTTGGGACCTTTAAAGCATGATGGAAGATAGACCTAAGGAAATTATTCCAAGACAATGTAGCACAAAGAGATATAAGTATTCAAAATATGAAATGTGAAAAGCGTATGAAGAAACTAGAAAGTTAAAATAAGAAGCCTAACATATATCTAATAAGAATTCCAGAAGGAGAAGGGGGAGTCAAGATGGTGGTGTGGGAAGATGCAGTTTGCGTCTCCCCACAACTAGAGCACCTGCTGGCCACTGGTGGGGGACTCTGATGCCCAAGGAGATGGGAGGTATAAGCATTCAAAATATGAAATGTGAAAAGGGTATGAAGAAACTAGAAAGTTAAAATAAGAAGCCTAACATATCTCTAATAAGAATTCCAGAAGGAGAAGGGGGAGTCAAGATGGTGGTGTGGGAAGACACAGTTTGCGTCTGCCCACAACTAGAGCACCTGCTGGCCACTGGTGGGAGACTCTGATGCCCAAGGAGATGGGAGGAACCCCAAAGTGAATCAGTAGTACGTAGGGGGACTGAGGGGGGAGGAGAAGTGGAGGCCAGACAGGATCGGCGCCCCTGAGGCCAGGGAAATCAGGAGAGGCAGGCAGGAGGGACCCTCCAGGAAGAGTGGGAGAGGATCGGAGGGTGATCGCCTGGCCCACTTGGGCTGAGGATCCTGCTGAGCTCCCAACCTGGTACCCCCACCCCCTAAAGCCCCATCCAGGCTGTGTGGGTCCTTGAGGGCATAGGAGGGAGGCTGGGGAGATCAGGAGAGGCAGGTGGGAGGGGCCCACTGGGTGAGGCGGGAGAGAAGTGGAGGGCGATTGCCCCACCCACTCAAGCCTAGGAAGACTTCTGGGCTCCCAGGTGAGGTTCCCTGCCCTCTGAGACCAGGGATGGGGAGCATGCCTGGGCCCCTTCTGTTTCTTGAGCCTAAGCCACAGCCCCCATGGCCCCCACGGCCTTTTCCAGCCCTGTGGTTCCTGAGCATTGGCTCTGTCCACTGCCCAAACCTCGCTCTTGCTTAGGCCCCACCCTACACAGCCAAGGCCTTTCTCCCCCTTTTTTTTTTCCCCTCCTCTTTTTACTATTGTGGTACTGATATACCTTCTGGTTGTTGATTCATCTATTTTTATTTTTACATTCTTTCTAACATATCTGTTAGCTTCCTAGTCTAATTCTATGTTTTACTTTGTTATTGTTCTTTTTTTTTTTTTTTTTTGCAGTTCCATGCAGCTTGCGGGATCTTGGTTCATGAGCCTGGGGTCGGGCCGAAGCTCCTGTGGTGGGAGCTCCGAGTCCAAACCACTTGACTAACAGAGAACCTCAGACCCCAGGGAATATTCATTGGAGTGAGGTCTCAAGGAGTTCCTCATCTCAGCACCAAAACCCAGCTCTACCAAACAGCCTACAAGCTCCAGTGTTAGAAGCCTCAGGCCAAACAACAAGTAAGACAGGAACACAATCCCACTCATAAAAAAAATAAATGAGACAGCAAAAAAATATGTCACAGATGAAGGAGCAAGGCAAAATCCTAGAAGACCAAATAAATGAAGAGGAAATAGGCAACCTAGTTGAAAAAGGATTCAGAGTAATGATAGCAAAGATGATCCAGAATCTCGGGAATAGAATGGAAGCACAGATTGAGAAAATACAGGAAATGTTAAACAAAGATCTAGAAGAACTAAAGAACAAACAAACAG
>NC_041217.1:118227907-118230000 GCF_002837175.3 Physeter macrocephalus
CATTAAATGCACCAACATTCATATTATAGGGGTCCCAGAAGGAGAATAGAGAGAGAAAGGACCCAAGAAAATATTTGAAGAGATTATAGTGGAAGACGTCCCTAACATGGGAAAGGAAATAGTCACCCAAGCCCAGGAAGCACAGAGAGTCCCATACAGGATAAACCCTAGGAGAAACACACCAAGGCACATATTAATCAAACCAACAAAAATTAAATTCAAAGAAAAAATATTAAAATCAGCAAGGGAAAAAATGCAAATTGAAATCAAAAGAAAGCTGGAGTAGCAATTCTCATATCAGACAAAATAGACTTTAAAATAAAGACTATTTCAAGAGACATAGAAGGACACTGCATAATGATCAAGGGATCAATCCAAGAAGAAGATATAACAATTATAAATGTTTATGCACCCAACATAGGAGCACCTCAATACATAAGGCAAATGCTAACAACCATGAAAGGAGAAATGGACAGTAACACAATAATAGTAGGGGACTTTAACACCCCATTTACACCAACAGACAGATCATCCAAACAGAAAATAAATAAGGAAACAGTAGCTTTAAATGACACAATAGATCAGATAGATCTAATTGATATTTATAGAACATTCCACCCAAAAGTGGAAGAATACACTTTCTTCTCAAGTGCACACGGAACATTCTCCAGGATATATCACATCGTAGGTCACAAATCAAGCTCGAAAACTTAAGAAAATTGAAATCATATCAAACATCTTTTCTGACCACAGCATTATGAGATTGGAAATCAAGTACCCTGTAAAAAACACAAATACATGGAGGGAAAATTGCAGAGGGAGAAACACTCCTAAATTCATTCTACGAAGCCACCATCACGCTGATACCAAAACCAGAAAAAGATATCACAAAAAAAGAAAATTATAGAGCAATATCACTGATGAACATAGATGCAAAAATCTGGAATAAAATACTAGCAAACAGAATCCAACAACATATTAAAAGGATCATACACTTAAAAAACCAGAGAAACAAGTGACAACGAAAACACACAACCCAAAACCTATGGGATGCAGCAAAAGCAGTTCTAAGAGGGAAGTAAATACTAGCAAACAGAATCCAACAGCACATTAAAAGAACATGATCAAGTGGGATTTATTCCAGGGATGCAAGGATTCTTCAATATACGCAAATCAATCAATGTGATCCACCATATCAGCAAATTAAGGAATAAAAACCATATGATCATCTTGATAGATGCAGAAAAAGCTTTGACAAAATTCAACATGCATTTATGATAAAAACTCCCCAGAAAATGGGTATAGAGGGAACCTACCTCAATATAATAAAGGTCATATATGACAAACCCACAGCAAGCATCATAATCAATGGTGAAAAACTGAAAGCATTTCCACAAAGATCAGGAAGAAGACAAGGATGTCGACTCTTGCCAGTCTTATTCAACATAGTTTTGGAAGTCCTAGCCACAGCAATCAGGGAAGAAAAAGGAATAAAAGGAATACAAATTGGAAAAAAAGAAGTAAAACTGTCACTGTTTCCCGATGACATGATGCTATACATAGAAAATCCTAAAGATGCCACCAGAAAACTACAGATTCAGTGCAATCCCTATCAAACTACCAATGGCATTCTCCACAGAATTAGAACAAAAATTTTTACAATTTGTATAGAAACACGAAAGACCCTGAATAGCCAAAGAAATCTTGAGAAACAAAAACAGAGCTGGAGGAATCAGGCTCCTTGACTTAAAACTATACTACAAAGCTACAGTAATCAAGACACTATGGTACTGGCACAAAAACAGAAATATGTATCAATGGAACAGGATAGAATGCCCAGAGATAAACCCACACACATTTGGGCACCTAATTTACGAAAAAGTACGCAAGAGCACACAATGGTGAAAAGACAACCTCTTCAGTAAGTGGTGCTGGGAAAACTGGACAGCTACAAGTTAAACTTAAAAGCTTTTGCACAGCGAAAGAAACCATAAACAAGACGAAAAGTCAACCCTCAGAATGGAAGAAAATATCTGCAAATGAAACAACAGACAAAGGATTAACCTCCAAAATATACAAACAGCTCATGGAGC
>NC_041217.1:118230895-118239975 GCF_002837175.3 Physeter macrocephalus
CTGGTCTGGGAAGATCCCACATGCCGCGGAGCAACTAAGCCCATGCGCCACAGCTACTGAGCCTGCGCTCTAGAGGCCACAAGCCACAACTACTGAGCCCACATGCCACAACTACTGAAGCCCATGTGCCTGGAGCCCATGCTCCACAACAGGAGAAACCGCCACAATGAGAAACCCATGTACTGCAACGAAGAGTAGCCTGCTCGCCACAACTAGAGAAAGCCCACGTGCAGCAATGTAGACCCAGCACAGCCATAAATAAATAAATAAATAAATAAACAAATTTAAAAATGGGCAGAAGACTTAAATAGACATTTCTCCAAAGACATACAGATGGCCAAGAGGCACATGAAAAGATGCTCAACATCACTAATTATTATAGAAATGCAAATCAAAACTACAATGAGGTCTTACCTCGTGCTGGTCAGAATGGCCATTATCAAAAAATCTGGAAACAATAAATGCTGGAAAGGGTGTGGTGAAAAGGGAACCCTCCTGCACTGTTGGTAGGAAAATAAATTGATACAACCACTATGGAGAACAGTATGGAGGTTCCTTAAAAAACTAAAAATAGAACTACCATGTGACCCAGCAATCCCTCTACTGAGCATATATCCTGGGAAAAACATAATTCAAAAAGAGACATGTACCACAATGTTCATTGCAGCTCTATTTACAATAGCCAGGACATGGAACCAACCTAAATATCCATTGACAGATGAATAGATAAAGAAGATGTGGCACATATATACAATGGAATATTAATCAGCCATAAAAAAGAAACGAATTTGAGTTCTTTGTAGTGAAGTGGATGGACCTAGAGTCTGTCATACAGAGTGAAGTAAGTCAGAAAGAGAAAAACAAATACCAAATGCTAACATATATATATGTAATCTAAAAAATAAAATGCTACTGATGAACCTAGTTGCAGGGCAGGAGTAGAGATGTAGACATAGAGAATGGACTTCATGACATGGGGTGGGAGGGCGAAGCTGGGGCAAAGTGAGAGTAGCATCGACATACATACACTACCGAATATAAAACAGTTGGCTGGTTGGAAGTAGCAGCATAGCACAGGGAGATCAGCTCGGTGCTTTGTGATGAACTAGAGGGGTGGGATAGGGAGGTTGGGAAGGAGGCTCAAGAAGGAGGGGATATGGGGACATGTGTATGCATATGGCTGATTCGCTTTGTTGTGCAACAGAAACTAACACAGTATTGTGAAGCAATTATACTCCAATAAAGATCTATTAAAAAAAAGAAAAAAAGAATTCCAGAAGGAAATAATGGAAAAGATGAAGAAGAACCAACATCCAAAGAAAGAATGGCTGAGAACTTTCCAGAATTGAAGAAAGAAGTAAGTCATTATATAAGTCAGTCATTATGGATCACACCAAATTTCAAATACAATAAATAAAAACAAATCAACAACTATATACATCTTAGTGAAAATGTACAACTTCCGAAACAAAAAGTAAATCTTCAACGCTGCTGGAAGAAGGAAAACAAGACATGTTAGCAATTGGACTGACTGAGTTCTCCTCAGCAATGATACATAGATAATAGAATAACAGGTTTGAAGTATGAGGGAAAATGACTATCAACTCAAAAATCTGTGTGGCACTAAACTATCATTCATAATGAGGGCAAAAAAAGGTCATGTTGTAAGGAACAGAAACCGTCAAATCAGATCCTTTTTTATTATTCACCTTTATCAAAACATATTTCATGTACAATAACGGGCATCCATTTTAAGAGTACAGTTTGTGAGTTTTGACAAATATATACAACCATGTAACTACTACTACAAATCAAGGTACAGAACATTTCCCTCACCTTGAAAGGTTTCCTTATGCCCCTTCCCAATCAATTCCTCTAACCAACCTTGACCCCAAGTAACCACTGACCTGCTTTCTGTCACTATAAATTAGATTTGTTTCCTAGAGTTTTTAAATGAAATTCTACTGCATTTAATCTTTCTGTCTGGCTTCTTTCACTCATCTTAATGTTTTTGAGACTCATCCCTGTCAGGTGTATCACTAGTCTGTTCCTTTTTATTGCTGAGTAATATTCCATTGTACAGAAAGGAAAATTGATGCTTTAATATTGATTTCAGGCAAAAGAAAATTTAAGTCAGAAAGTACTATTAGGGTTAAAGAGAGACTTTACATAATGATAAGAAGTACATTATGCCAAGAAAGTAATATAAATATTAATTTCCATGCTTCTAACAATATAACCACAAAGCATCTAAAGTGAAAACTGCCTGACAAAATTACTAGGAGCAATTTTAAAATTCACCATCACAGTATAATTTTTAAAAGACACATCCCTCTGAAATGGATAGATCAGGAGTCAAAAGTAGGGAAGGATATAGAAGATGGGGAAGAGGAGGGAGTTGAAATTTACAATAAGATGTCAGTGGAGGCTTCCCTGAAAAAGTCATTCAGTAGTTGAAGGGCCTCTTACACTCTTACATGCTTATATGGCAAAGCACAGTCACCTAGCTCCACTGGGAATGAGGCTGGTGTGAAGGGGTTAACATTATTAGCTGTTTTGTAGGACACTGGTGACCACGCTTCTGGGGAAGATTTAAAAACAGAAGTTGGATGCTTTTTCCTTCTCCACGAAATAAAAACCAAAACAACAGGGCTTCCCTGGTGGCGCAGTGGTTAAGAATCTGCCTGCCAGTGCAGAGGACATGGGTTGGAGCCCTGGTCCAGGAAGATGCCACAAGCCGTGGAGCAACTAAGCCCGCGCGTCACAACTACTAAAGCCCGCGCGCCTAGAGTCTGTGCTCCGCAACAAGAGAGACCACCGCAATGGAAGCCCATGCACCGCAACGAAGAGTAGCCCCCGCTCGCCACAACTAGAGAAAGCTCGCTTGCAGCAACGAATCCCCAACATAGCCAAAATTAATAAATCAATTAAATAAAAAAATTTATTTTAAAAACACAAAAAAACCCCAAACAACAACAGTAATAAATAACATTAACTGAGCACTCGGCATGTATCAGGCCATATGCTAAACACTGTGCATGCATCATCTCTGACCTCTTGCACCAACTTTTGAGTTCATGGAAGAGGAAACTGAGACTCAAAGAGGGGGCTAGTGAGTAGCAATACAGAGACTTGAATTCTTGAACTTGTGTCTAAATCAGTACTTAAGAACCCAAAACCAAGAGCACAAACTTCCATCATTAACTGCCTTTTCTTCTGACAGTGTAGCTCATTCCTGACCCAGAGGCCAGTTCATTCTTACTCAAACTGGGAGAAAAGAATCAGCTGGATTATCTCTTTGTAAAACATTCCATCTGCAGAGAAGCAAGACAGGTTTTTTGTTTGTTTGTTTGTTTTGTTTTTAAAACAGTCTGCCTGGGGCTGGCCTTGGGATGGAAGTGAGAAGCGGCAGGGTGCATATCCATGGTTGACAATGAAATGCTGGAGATCAGAGCTGGAGAATGACATGCAGATACGACACATCAAAGGATGAGGAATGGCCTAAAAAGAGGCAGCTCAGGATGGATCTGGCTCCCTGCTGCCAGAGGTGGGACTGGGAAGCTGCAGTGGTCCTTACTTAACCACTATCTGATCTCCCATAACCAAACAGCCAAAGCCTTGCCCTGCATTTGCATGGATCTTTGCTTCCTATGATCTTGATTCTTACTGCACCTCAAGATTATCTTGTAAGAAAAATTAAACAAAAATTTTTAAAGCAAGACACACTCCAGTTCTCACCAATTTTAGAAAGCTATAAAAACTAGAACCTGAATGAATCCCACGTTTGTGCTACCTGACCCAAACTTAGGCTTCTGAAAACGGCCCTTTCCATAATCTGAATTATGTCTTACACAAGAATAGAAAGGAATAAATCATTGGTATTCTGAAGAGAGCTTGTCATTTTCTGCGGAAAGAATATGAAGAGATACAACACTGAGAGGACACAAATAAACCTGGAAGAAAAACATTACCTTAGCTTTTGTCAAACACTGTTTATGTTGGCCACCTAGCATGAGGTGGTGCTAAATAAATGTTTGGTGATGACAATGAAAAATTATGACACTTTAGAGGGCTCACAGCAAAAATATCAGTTGAATTAAATGAAATAAATGTGATACTGTGTTTACATGTGCAAAATAAAGGGAGAGATGAGCAATTGTTAAGTGAATTTAATTAACCTGTATCATCAACTGCTTAGATTCAAATTCCCATTCTTCTGTGTGACCTTGGCCATATTACTTGACTTCTCTGTGCTTCAGTCTTCTCTGTGAAATGGGGACTATGAGGTTATCTCATTCTAGAGTTGCTGTGAGGATTACATTAAATTCTATGTGTACACACAAGGCACAGTACCTAGCATGCAGTGAGCACTCAGCAAATGTTGGCTTTTTATTATTATTTCTTTAGGTCACTTCCTCTACTCTTTTCCTTTTGTGAATAAAATATAATCATAACAACTTCACAGAAACTTTTTAACTAGAGGGCTCTAAACACTTAAAACTGAAAACTCCACACCAAAGCTGACTTTTTTTTTTTTTTTTTTGTGGTATGCGGGCCTCCCTCTGTTGTGGCCTCTCCCGTTGCGGAGCACAGGCTCCGGACGCGCAGGCCCAGCGGCCACGGCTCATGGGCCCAGCCGCTCCGCGGCATGTGGGATCCTCCCAGACCGGGGCGCGAACCCGGTTCCCCTGCATCGGCAGGCGGACGCGCAACCACTGCGCCACCAGGGAAGCCCCCAAAGCTGACTTTTATCCCACAGTTAATGTGATGGTTAGTGTGGCCCAGTGTTACATAAACACTGAACTTCTATTCTTTCCTCTCTTCACAAAAGACGTTTGTCCTTAATGAAAACAGAAAACCAATCTCCTAATTAACATTTTCAGAAATATGGCTCTATTTTATGCACCATTTTTAGCCAAAATAGATAAGCATATAAGAAATGTTCTCATAGGCAATAGGCTAAAAACAACTTTGGCTTCAGTATTAGAAGAACTAGAGAGTAGGTTTTTATGAGGGAAGAGTTTGTCTGTCCTCAGTCACTGAAGCACTGGCATAATAAGCACTTAATAAGAGAAGCAATTATACTCCAAAAAAGATCTATTAAAAAAAAAACCCTATCCTCCAACTATACTTAAAATCAACAAATACTTAAAGTTATAAAACTTAAAAATAAATAAATAAATAAATTCCATTCAGTGGCTGACAACAGCATCTTTTGCACTGTGGAAAATTCAAATAAACTGAAAGAAAAAAAGAAAGAGAGAGAATACAATGCAGCCATAAAAATAGGAACAAAATAATGCCATACAACGCAGCAACATGGATGGACCTAGAGATTCTCATACTGAGTGAAATAAGTCAGACAGAGAAAGACAAATATCATATGATATCACTTACATGTGGAATCTGAAAAAAGGGTACAACTGAACTTATCTACAAAACAGAAATAGAGTTACAGATGTATTAATAGAAAACTAATTTATGGTTACCCAGGGGTAAGTGGGGGAGGGATAAATTGGAAGATTAGGATTGACATACTCACACTACTATATATAAAATAGATAGGACCTACTGTATAGCACAGGGAACTCTACTCAATACTCTTTAATGGCCTATATGGGAAAAGAATCTAAGAAAGAGTGGATATATGTGTATGTATAACAGATTCACTTTGCTGTATGCCTGAAACTAACACAACATTGTATATCAACTATACTCCAATAAATTTTTTTTTTTAAAGAGAAAAAAAATCTAAAAAAACACATAAGAGAATATGTATGAGAGTGCTTAGTTGGTCCTTCTGGCTTCATCCTCCAGACATCATGCAGTGTAGTGGAAAGAACATAAATCAAACAGACCTGAATTCAAATCCTCAACTTCTTACTAGACTGTGATTTTCAGCAAGATAATCTTTCTAAACTAGGCCACAGTTTTCCATCTGTAAAGGGGGCAACCTTTGTAGAACTGCTGTAAGAGTTGGAGATAAATATGAAAATTTCCTGGACCTAACAGCACTCAGTAAGTGGTACATATTCTTACAAAGATTTCCCAAAGTTTTTATCATCATGGATTCCTCTAAAGTTTAGTTGATTCTGATTAAAGTAGCCAACACTTCCTCTTTCACACATTTTTCCACCTTTGTGTGTGAATGCAGAATGGTGTAGCATAATGAGCTTTCATTCTGGAATATGACAGATCTGGGTTCAGAGTTATCTCTCATACGCTAAGAGAGGGTTTGCTCTGAGGCGGGCAAAGAGAGAAGAAAAGACTCTGACCTTTCATTTTTTATTAGCTCAATGACCTTAGGCAAGCAAGGACTTAACATCTCCAAGCTTCAAATGCAGATAAGAATAATAACAACCCTAAATCATAGGGTTGTTAGGAAGATTAAATAAGGGCTCAGGGAATTCCCTGGCAGTCCAGTGGTTGGGACTTGGTGCTTTCACTGCTGTGGGCCCGGGTTCAATCCCTGGTCAGGGAACTAAGATCCCACAAGCTGCACATCACGCCCAAAATTAAAAAAAAAAAAAAAAGATATAAACTTAAAAGAAAAAATAAGAGCTCAGTTAGGGCTTTGTTTTATCTGATCACCTCAGAGAACTAAATGTAGTGAGCATCTAGAAGGTAATCAATAATGAAGGAGGAGTAAATGATTGAATACATAAATGAAGGAGAAGGAAAAAGAAGAGAAGGAAGGAAGGGATGGAGGGAGGGAGGAAGGAAGTGAGGAAAGGAGGGACGAAGGGAGGGAGGGAGGGAAGGTCAACTGAAGAAAAAGGCATAACCTAAAAGCTGGAAGTTAAGTTTCATTTGGGGACCTTACTGAGGACTCTAGCCTGGAGACAGCTCTCAGAGAGCTCTGAGGAACTGCTCAGAAGAGGTAAGGGAGGAGCCAGGATATACAGGACTTTTTGTTAAAAAAAAAACCAGAAAACAAAAAACCTGTAGCCAAACATCAAAAGATTACTGATAATCATAAAGAACAGACTCTCGATTTAAAGTTTTTAGTGCTTTTCTATGTATGGGAAGATGGAAGAGTCTGGGCCCATTGAAATGATTCCTTAGATATGCATCTTAACTACCTAGGGCCAGTATCCAGAGCACAGAATGCTTCCTGATTTTCTCCATCCTGAATTCCCCTCAGGGCACACATTTGGCCACTGGAGTGGTTGATGGCTTGATGGCAGACAACATTCTTTGTTTACTGCAATGGCAGGCAATATTCCCTTTCCAAGGAAGGAAGGTAGGGAGGAAGTGGGGAAAGAAAGGAGTTAAGAGAGAAGGGAGGAAGGCAGGCAGGCAGGGGGGATGGAGGAGAATATGTATCCCACAAATATTTCAGAACCTTAGTACCTTACATCAAGATTTTGCTTTGAAAACATAGGGTAGTGAAATCTTTAGGGCAAATCCTGAAGGAAGCCATTTGTAAAAATTAGCACTTCCAATAAGCCTGTCATCTCATCTTTCCCAGGCCTCATTAAGCAACTAGAACACCTTGGAAAAGCACCAAATACCAAATCATGAAAAATGGGAGAAAAAATTCCCAAGGCAAAAGAATTATTTTATATCTTCCCAAGCATCTGTTCCTTCATACTGAAATATTTCATGCAAAACATATTTCATGTAATTCTAATAATTAACTAAAACAAATATTAAACAAGTAACAGAGAATAGTAAATAACAAATCTCTTCTGATTTCATTCTCATTGTTCTAAGCCTTCCATAAAATATAAACATTCTTGTACTCAAATTGCTAACAAAATTAAGAATGCATTGCCAATTTTATTAGAATTATTTGGAAGAAAATACTATTTGAGATTTTTAAAAAATCATAGAAGAACAAAACATGTAGTTAACATTGTTAACTACATTGTTCTTTAAGGGAAAAACACTATTGAAATCAATTAAAGCTTTTTTTTTTGTATGGAGGAAAAGGTACTGAAAATAGTCTGTTTTGAGCAGTCATAGTTTTCATTTTTTCTTAAATGTATCAGACATAGATTTCACAGCTCATAATTAATTCGCAGCGCCCACATCACCATTAATTTTTAATCAAAGAAGAGCTGCTGTGAGTGCTATTGCTATTTCACCAAGGTTAGCAGGGGGTTGTCTCCAGGCTCAGAAACCTTATTTGTTCTGCATAACAGAGACTGATTTCTAAAAGGATGGCCAGATGCACCCTGTAATCCCAGCTAATTACCTACAGGTGATGGGGACCAAACTCTGTGTTTTGACTGAAAAAAAAAAATCTAGTTTCACAGATAATTACACATTTACACAGGCTAGGGATTTGGGGTTTCATATTCTTGGCAGTGTTAGACTTAGGAGTTTTGTTAAAAAATATTTCCTCTGTATGTATAAAGGGAATTCTCCACAATCAATTTACCATCCTTATGCTCGTAAATATATATTTATAGGAGCTCCCCAGATAACATGGTAACATTGTGCCAGGGAGAAAATATGATACAAGTTCACAGAACTTTTCTGACATGAAATCGCCAGATGAGGAAATGGTTTCAATGTGGGTTTAGGAAGGCCCCAGGCAAGCTATTCCCCAATCAACATCAAACAACCCAAGGCAAAACCACAAAACAAATATTCAATTTCAAACCTGGTAAGCATTCTAAAAAAACAAGTACTATCAACTTAACAAAAACTCCACTGCAAGGAAATTTGTTTTTCTTAGGTTTAATACCTTCAGGTAAAAGACATAACTTGGTCATTTAAACAAAGATATTGTATATAATTGTATAATATATATAGTTCAAATTAATTTTTTTGTAAAACAATGTCATGTTTATAAAAATCTAATAAAATGTCTAATTAGGAAAGATTAAGTCTGGCTAGCCTAACCACATGTAAATAAAAGTCAAACTGTTTTAACACATTTTATGAGACTTATATACATATACACACAGATACATCTTAAAGATGTATGTATATGTATGAAGATATGTATGTTAAAGATATCTATACCTTGGGCTTCCCTGGTGGTGCAGTGGTTGAGAGTCTGCCTGCCGATGCAGAGGACACAGGTTTGTGCCCCGGTCCGGGAGGATCCCACATGCCGCGGAGCGGCT
>NC_041217.1:118240007-118255113 GCF_002837175.3 Physeter macrocephalus
GTGAGCCATGGCCGCTGAGCCTGCGCTTCCGGAGCCTGTGCTCCGCAACGGGAGAGGCCACAACAGTGAGAGGCCCGCGTACCGCAAAAAAAAAAAAAAAAAAAAAAAAAAAGATAGCTATACCTTATATATCATATATGTTAAAATTAACATTTTAAATAGCTTAAAATATTTTTAAACATCTTGGCTTTTATACACATACATAAAAATACATACAAGGAGATTTTCTAAGATGAAAAACATTAGTGGTATTAGTAATAATTTCTATTTTTTACTTATTATTCTCTGTATTTTCCAAATTCTTTTTTTTTTTTTTTTTTTTTTTTTGCGGTACGCGGGCCTCTCACTGTTGTGGTCTTTCCCGTTGCGGAGCACAAGCTCCGGACGCGAAAGTTCAGCGGCCATGGCTCACAGGCCCAGCCGCTCCGCGGCATGTGGGGTCTTCCCGGACCGGGGCACAGAACCCGTGTCCCCCGCATCGGCAGGCGGACTCCCAACCACTGCGCCACCAGGGAAACCCTTTCCAAATTCTTAAGATGAATATATATTGTTTTTATATTACGAAAAAAATTTTTTAAATATTTTTAGCCTTAAAAAATTTTAAGCTTACTAACTCCTTTATATGCCAAAGTTGAGATGTGTTATAAAATAAAGGAACCTGGTTCCCAGTAAGTTACATAAATAAAATTAGTTTCCTCACTAATCACACCTCCCACTATCAAACCGTCCATTACATAGCAGTACTCAATAAATGACTTATAAGTGCCTATACAGTGGACACACCTTTCCAAGGACTCCAGGAAAAGATCTAGTTGAGCCACTTAGTTCAATAAACACAACATGGATGAGATTTAATAAATTAAGTTTATCATTCAATATAACATCAATACAAGTGCAACCTCAAATAACATTGATTGCAAAGCCATGTAAATCCAGGGTTTGAGGCAGGAGACAGATGGGCTCCAGGTTAGACATTTACAACTGGCCTTCTGTTTACATTTCATGCGGCAGGAAAAAGTGGGCTTCAGGCCAGACACTTACAACTAGCTTTCTGTTTGCATTTCCTGAGACAGGAGATAGGTGGGTTTCAGGTTAGGCATTTAAAATGAGCCTCCTGCTTGCTCTCCGAAATGGAAGCAATGACAGAGACAGGGTAAATACCCAAGCTTTGTCTCTTGTGGATGTCTTAAGATAACAGTCATGGCAAGAACAAAGAGGGGCAGAACATTGTTTGAATAAAGGATCAAGGGATCTCTGCTCCCCCCCTCCTTGGGACAAGGGAGACACTACGCATGCACAGAAAGGCTCCTTGGGGGTCAAAAGTGGGGGGAGAGGCCATAATGCGTCTTGCTTCTCCCAGACACCTTCACGGCGGGATCCATCTTGACTGACAGGTGCATGTGCAACTATGAGGAAGGTCCTGAGACTAATTAGCCAGGAGAGACAAAGCAAGATGATTGGCCAGAAGGGAAACAAAAACCCGGAAAACTGCCCCCTTATAAAGGACTTAAACTTCCCAAAGGCGCGACTCTCTTTCTGAGTTCGCCCGTGCATATTTCCGCATGTACTTTCCTTTTCCAGTAAACTTTTTACTTTTCTCTTTACCTTCTGCCTCCTCACCTGAATTCATTCCTGACAAGGCAGGCAAGAACTAAGGACCCAGGCCCTAGCAGCTGGCCTCTGTGGTCTAGCAGTTAGGACTCCCAGCCCGGGAACTAAGATCTTGCTTCCAGCTCCTACTGCCGCTTACTGCTGTCTGCGTCCGAAATCAGGTTAATTAAATGAAATACCCAGTTCTAACCCATCACTCTCAACACTCCCTCCAATGCTATTAGCTCCCCACCATTTCAGATAACTGGGTCACTCTCTGCATGGACATGTAAGCCTTTAGATATGAACGGCACTCAAATTTTCCCAGCTTAAAGTATCATCTCCACTATCCTGTCAGAAGACCTGAATTTCTTACTATCCAAGACTCTTAGCCAAGATATTAACAACAAAAAGCAAAGAACCAAGATTTTTTTTAAACAGTTGGGAATAAAAGCAGATGAATTACTAGAATGAGTGAACAAAGTTAACAAATGCAGGGAAATGGGAACGGAGAGCATACGCGCAGGTGGATGGAGCAGTACGTAAGTGTAGGGAAAAGTGGGGCACATTTGGAAAGACAATTTAGGGCCATGTTGTGGAAGACTCTGAAAGTGAGTCCAAGATAGCAGATTTTATTGTTAGAGGATAGCAATCCACTGAAGACTTCTGATCAGAAGATAACACAATCAAAGTGGTGCTTTAAGCAGAAGATGGATTGGAGCAGGAAAGACTAAAGGTAAGAAGACCCAGAGATGTCAGTGTGATGAGGGCATGCACAAAGTAGGTGGAGGGAATGGAGAGAAGAGAATTTGATGACATAGATAACGGGTAAAGGAGGATTCAGATATGACTTCAGGAAGCAAAAAGGTCAAGGAAAGGTTTTAGTGAAAAAAAAGAGAGGCCTGAGTATTAGGCTATTGGGAAGGAGCTGGTGGAAAGGAAGACACTGAACAAAAGCATGAGGGAAAAGGGGATCAAGGCAAAAGAAAAAAAATTACACTTTCTGAATATTTACTATGTGTCAGACCTAGGCTAGATACTGTAAATAAATATCAACTCTCTGAAAGCAAAATCTGTATCTTTTTCATCTTGATATTTCCAGTACTTCACACTTAGTAGGCACTCAGTAAATATTTGTTGAATGAAAGGCACAGAGAAACAAGGAAGGATTAGCCTTCATTACATAAAAGGACACTTTCTCAAAGGCAGGAGTGAATGAAAGGAATGCCAAAGGAATGGAGTAGCAAGCCCTGATGGCTCAGCAAAATGAGAGTCAAGGTCATTTGTTTAGATGAATGATAATGATGTGGGTTGTGGGAGTGATGTGATTAAGGCTTGAAGAATGGGAAAGGGTTTCAACAGCTATTGCAAATAGTGAAATAAGGATTCTTCTAGATGAATAAAAATGTCCAAATGTCAGTGAGGGAATAGCTAATGTTAGCATGACCCTGTAGGTCCCCATTTTCTGACTTCCATGCCCTAACCAAGAATTAAGAGTGGAGAAAGCCAGATAGAGATCATTCAGGTCTTCTGACCATATGTAATCCACATATAACATCATCATGTATTTGCCACATTATTTTGAGTTATCTGTTTGTTTCTCAATACACAGGTATCTTCTCAAAGATAGGACTTATGCTTATGCATCTCCCAGTCCTGAATACGGTGCCCAGAACATCATCAGTGCTCATTTAATATTGGTGGAACTGTGAACCAAGGGCTCTGCACCAGCCAGTGGGAACAACAGAAGTTCAATGCCAAGCAACAGGCTCCTGGGTGGCAGATTGCACATCAGCCTGACGCACATACTAGCTAATGTATAAAATGCAGACAGAATGAGGCGAGTAGACTGTAACGAGAAAAGAGAATTGGCTACAAAGAACGAAATAGCAGGTAAAAAAATACATTTAATTAATCACACAACAAGAAGCCCAGAGGCAGGGCAGTTCCAGGGTTTGTACAAGTGACTCAGCAAAGTCTAGGACACAGAATTTTCCATATTTCTTCTCAATTCAGCATATTATCAGCATTCACTTTTTTTGGTTGCAAAATAACTACAGCAGTTGTAGGCATTATATTCAGATATAACATGTTCCGGCAAAAAAAAAAGAAGAGCATTTCTTTTTTGTATTGGGAAGGAAAACCTTTTCTAGATCTCAGGTGCAGAGCCCAAGTACCGTCAGTCACATTAGGGTCATATGTCCCTGCCTTATCTGCAATGTGGGCTGGGAAAGCTTAGGCATTTCCAGTTTATATATTGGGGGAAGTCTGTTCTTTCAAGAAGAAGGAAGCAGTGGCGGTGTGGGTAGGGGAGATGTCTGGACGGTAGCCAACAAATAACATCCTTAAGAGGGGTTGAAGAATATTGATCACAAAGAGGATTTGAAGGCCTGAGAAAGCCTCAGAATAACTGTCTTGCCTACTGCACCACCTGTAATCCCACTGAACACACCAGGCATGTTGGTCCTGTGATTTAATTTATAGCTGATTGTAACAGGGTGTACATCTAAGGGAAGTCAGTAACATGTCAGTAACGTATGACATGGTTCAAAATGATAACCAAACCGACTAAATTATTTTTCAACTATTTATGTTAAGGATATTTGTAGCAAGGATGATATATTCCCAAATAGCGCTTTGTCCCTACACTTCCTTGTTTGTGTCTTTCCATTTATTCAATAAGACATTTGAAGTGCCTCAAGGAGAATTAGTACTGTTAAAGCAAAAATGCAAATGGGAAGTAGGGCATAACTTTTCAATTTATCGGTATCCTTCAGTTAAATCTCCGTTTTCTTTTATTTATTTATTTATTATTTAAAAAAATTTTTTTTAGATGGGGACCAGTTTTTTTTTTTTTTTTTTTTTTTTTTTTTTTCCCCCGGTACTCGGGCCTCTCACTGTTGTGGCCTCTCCCATTGCAGAGCACAGGCTCCGGACACGCAGGCCCAGTGGCCATGGCTCACGGGCCCAGCCGCTCCGCGGCATGTGGGATCCTCCCAGACCGGGGCGCGAACCCGGTTCCCCTGCATCAGCAGGCGGACGTGCAACCACTGCGCCACCAGGGAAGCCCCGTTGGGGACCATTTTTAAAGTTTTTATTTAATTTGTTACAATATTGCTTCTGTTTTATGTTTTGGTTTTTTGGCCACGAGACATGTGAGATCTTAGCTCCCTGACCAGGGATTGAACCCTCACCCATTGGAAGGCAAAGTCTTAACCACTGGACCACCAGGTAAGTCCCCCCTTTTTCTTAAAAAATGCTGAATGAGTAACTTTTTTAGTTCCTTGCTACTAAAACTGCTGACCTATAACCTGGGATAAGAACATAGACATTTGAGTTTATTTTTTGTATGGTGTGAGGGTGTGTTCTAACTTTATTAGTTTACATGCAGTTCTCCAGCTTTCCCAACACCACTTGCCAAAGAGACAGTCTTTTCTCTATTGTATATTCTTGCCTCCTTTGTTGAAGAGTAACTGACTGTAGGTGTGGGGGTTTATTTCTGGGCTCTCTATTCTGTTCCATTGATCCATATGTCTGTTTTTATGCCAATGCCATGCTGTTTTGATTACTGCAGCTTTGTAGTATTGTCTGAAGTCTTGGGATGGTTATGCCTCCTGCTTTGTTCTTTTTCCTCAGGATTGCTTTGGCAATCTGAGTCTTTTATGATTCCATATAAAATTTAGGATTATTTTTTCTAGTTCTGTGAAAAATGTTATGGGTAATTTGATAGGGATCACATTAAATCTGTAGATTGCTTGGTAGTATGGCCATTTTAACAATATTAATTCTTCCAATACAAGAGCATGGGGTATCTTTCCATTTGTTTGAATCATCTTCAATTTCCTTTATCAATGTTTTATAGTTCTCAGCATATAAGTCTTTCACCTACTTGGTCAGGTTTATTCCTAAGTATTTTATTTTTTTGATGTGGTTTTAAAGGGATTGTTTTTATTTTCCCTTTCTGATATTTCATTGTTAGTGTAAAGAAATGCAACAGATTTCTGTATGTTAATCTTGTATCCTGCTACCTTGCTGAATTCGTTTATCAGTTCTAGTAGTTTTTGTGTGGCATCTTTAGGATTTTCTATATACAGTATCATGTCACCTGCATATAATGACAATTTTACTTCTTCTCTTCCAATCTGGATACCATTTATTTCTTTTTCTTGTCTGATTTCTGTGGTTAGGACTTCTGATACTATGTTGAATAGAAGTGGTGAGAGTGGGCATCCTTGTCTTGTTCTAGATTTTAGCAGGAAGGCTTTCAACTTTTCACTGTTGTGTATTACAATGACTGTGGTTTTGTCATAAATAGCTTTTGTTATGTTGAAATATGTTCCCTCTATACCCACTTTGGTAAGAGTTTTTGTCATAAATGGATGTTGAATTTTACCCAATGCTTTTTATGCATCTATTGAGAAGATCATGTGGTTTTTGTCTTTTCTTTCGTTGATGTGGTGCATCTAATTGGTTGATTTGCATAGGTTGAACTATCCTTGTCATCCTGGGATGAATCCAGCTTGGTCATGGTATAGGATTTTTTTTATGTGTTGTTAGATTCGGTTTGCTAATATATTGTTAAGAAATTTTGCATCTATATTTATCAAAGATATTGGCCTGTAATTTTCTTTTTTGTATTGTCTTTGTCTGGTTTTGGTAACAGGGTGATGGTGGTTTCATAGAACGACTTTGGGAGTATTCACCCCTCTTCAGGTTTTTGGAAGAGTTTGAGAAGGATTGGTATAAGTTCTTCTCTATATGTTTGGTTGAATTCTCCAGTGAAGCCATCTGATCCTGGGCTTTTGTTTGCAGGGAGGGTTTTTTTTTTCTTTTTCTTTTTTTACAGATTCTATTTCACTTCTAGTGATTGGTCTGTTCAAATTATCTATTTATTCTTGATTCAGTTTTGGTGAGCTATATGTTTCTAGAAACTTGTCCATTTCTACTAGGTTGTCAAATTTGTTGACATATAATTGTTCATAGTATTATCTTATGATTTTTTTGTATTTCTGTGGTATTGGTTATTATTTTTCCTTTTTCATTTCTTATTTTGTTTATTCAGGTCCTCTCTCTTTTCTTCTTTGTGAGCCTGGCCAAGATTGATATTGTTTACCATTTCAAAGAACCAGCTCTCGGGCTTCCCTGGTGGCGCAGTGGTTGAGAGTCCGCCTGCTGATGCAGGGGACACAGGTTCGTGCCCCAGTCTGGGAAGATCCCACATGCCGCAGAGTGGCTAGGCCCGTGAGCCATGGCCACTGAGCCTGCGCGTCCAAAGCCTGTGCTCTGCAACAGGAGAGGCCACAACAGTGAGAGGCCCGCGTACCGCAAAAAAATAATAAATAAATAAAAATAAATAAAAAGAACCAGCTCTTGGCTTTATTGATTTTTTTCTATTGTTTTTTTAATCTCTATTTTATTTATTTTCTCTGAGCTCTTTATTATTTCCCTCCTTCTCCTAACTTTAGGTTTTGTTTGTTCTTCTTTTTCTAATTCTTTTAGGTGGCAGGTTAGGTTGTTTATTTGAGATTTCTCTTATTTTTTGAAGAAGACCTGTATCCCTATGAACTTCCCTCTAAGAACTGCTTTTGATGCATCCCATAGATTTTGTATGGTTGTGTTTTCAAAAACAAACTCAAAATGGCTTAAAGACTTAAATATAAGACAAGACACCACAAAACTCCTAGAAGAGAACATAGGCAAAACATTCTTTGATATAAATCATACCAATGTTTTCTTAGGTCATTCTCCCAAGGCAATAGAAATAAAAGCAAAAATAAACAAATGGGACCTAATAAAACTTACAGGCTTTTGCACAGAAGGAAACCATAAACAAAATGAAAAGACAACCTATGCAATAGGAGAAAATGTTTGCAAATGATGAGACTGACAAGGGCTTAATTTCCAAAATATACAAACAGCTCATACAACTCAATAACAAAAAAACAAACAACTCAATCAAAAAATGGGCAGAAGATCTAAATAGACATTTCTCCAAAGAAGACATACAGATGACCAAGAGGCACATGAAAAGATGTTCAACATCTCTAATTATTAAAGAAATGCAAATCAAAACTACAATGAGGTACCACCTCACACTGGTCAGAATGGCCATCATTAAAAAGTCTACAAATAACAAACGCTGGAGAGGGTGCAGAGAAAAGGGAATCCTCCTACACTGATGGTGGGAATGTAAATTGGTGCAGCCTCTATGGAACACAGTATGGAGGTTCCTCAAAAAACTAAACAGAGTTGCCATATGATCCAGCAATCCCATTCCTGGGTATATATCTGGACAAAACCATAATTCAAAAAGATACATGCACCCCAGTGTTCACTGCAGCACTATTTACAATAACCAGGGCAAGGAAGCAACCAGAATGTCTATCAACAGATGAATGGATAAAGAAGATGTGGTATATATATACAATGGAATACTACTCAGACATAAAAAAGAATGAAATAATGCCATTTGCAGCAACATGGGTGCAACTAGAGATTATCATATTGAGTGAAGTAAGTCAGAAAATTAAAGACAAATACTATATGATATCACTTACATGTGGAATCTAAAATATGACACAGATGAACTTATCTATGAAACAGAAACAGACTCACAGGTGTAGAGAACAGACTTGTGGTTGCCAAGGGTGTGAGGGGTGGGGGAGGGATGGATTGGGAGTGTGGGATTAGCAGATGCTAACTATTATATATAGGATGGATAAACAACAAGGTCCTACTATATAACACAGGGAACTATATTCGATATCCTGTAATAAACCATGATGAAAAAGAATACTTAAAAAAAAAGAAAAGAACATGGGCTATTTGAGTACTAGCTATATGCCAAAGGACTGGGCAAGGGGCTAGAATTTCTGAATATCATCAACAACAATAATAACAAACACTTGTCAAGTACTTTACTCTGCCAGGCAGAGTATTATTTCTTTTAAGGCATATAGCAACCCTATGAAGATGGTACAATTATTACCCCCATTTTAGAGATGCAGTTTGCAATAGCCTCTGGAAAAGGTATCGTTGGCCTACCAAGCATCCATTCTCACTGTCCTCTTTCTAACACTATTCCACTGTGTTCCAGCCTTCACTTCAGAAAAAGCTGTGATGCATCTAAGGTAATTCCATCCTGCCAACGCAGTCATTTGTTCCAGGCCTATGACAATTAGCACATGGTATTTCCTCGAGCAGGAGGATTGGTTCAAAATAGGAATATGGGGGCTTCCCTGGTGGCACAGTGGTTGAGGATCTGCCTGCCAATGCAGGGGACACGGGTTCGGGCCCTGGTCTGGGGGGATCCCACATGCCGCGGAGCAACTAGGCCCGTGAGCCACAGCTACTGAACCTGCACGTCTGGAGCCTGTGCTCCGCAGTGAGAGGCTGCGACAGTGAGAGGCCCGCGCACTGAGATGAAGAGTGTCCCCCGCTCGCCACAACTAGAGAAATCCTTTGCACAGAAACGAAGACCCAACACAGCCAAAAATAAATAAATTAATTAATTAAAAAAAATAGGAATATGATCCCATCTGGGCCAATGAGACACAAGGGAAGGTTGACTTGGGGTTCCTTCAAAAGAGCCTCCCCACTTTTAAGTGGTAGCCGTTGTTAGAGATGCCCACACTTTCCCTGAACATGGTGCTTTGCAAACACAATTCTTGGAACTATAAGAGGTTTTTGCCATGGTATCAGGACAATTTTTGGCAGCAAATGGGTTACTCAGCTAAGACTGGCGTACAAATTAGGAAAATTTGTTGCTTCACAAACAGAGGGCCTATAGGTAGATAGGGAACTTTTGAGTTAATTTCTTGGCTAAGCAATATCCTTAAGAGAAAAAAATACTGGGATTTTCCACTATTCTTCTCCTCCATGCTTAGCATGTTGACTTGATACTTGCACTTGTCTCCCCATGATGGCTGACACTATTCTGGGTATCACAGGTAGCTTCGTTAGTTCTTATTGGCCATGGTTTTACCACATGCCCATGACTAAACCAATCTCGAGCAAGATTAGAATTACCATGTTTGGTTTGACTAATTAATATTCCCCTTAGGCTCTAGAGGGTCAAACTTCCCTGAATATATAGAAAAACAAATGCTTGACAAAATCTGAGCTCTCTCAGAAAAGATAAAGGCTGGTGTATGCACAGTCACCAAGGGGGATACCAACCTGGTGACAAAACAAACAGATGAAGGAAAACACACTGACTTCTTGACGGGGGGAAATATGGGGAGAAAAGAGCCTGAGCCACTGGATTAGGCCAACTCTGAAGGCCATCCTACGTTGAATTTCCAGTTATGTCAGTACATTTTCTTATTGTTTAATCTTCTTGTGTTTAGAAGTGGAGCTGCTGTACTGAATTAAGAATATGCAGATTATGGTCTGCTGAATGAGGGGGCACAAGCCACCCACACGGGGTCAGCAGGTAGCTCCCTCAGCATCTGAGCTCCCACTTTGTGAAAGTGAAACTTACTGGGTTGTTTTGATTGAAAGGTCAGTTTCAATACACCCTCACAAAGAAAGTAGAATCACAAGATTTATTTCTTACAGATTCCAAAAGGAGGCAAGGGGGGCAGGGGGTGGGTGCAGTGAGCCAAGGGAAGGGCTGAGTTCCACCCTAGCTCACGAGTGAGCAGGAGATGGACAGCAGGGTAGCAAACACCTATTACTTATAAGTTGGTTGGAACAGAGGTCACTAACTTTTCCCAGGCTTATCACTAAGTGCTTATTTTAAAAGGTGCCCTGAGAAAAGCAAAGTGGGAACTTATATAGGAAATCCTAAACTCAAGTTCTTATCTAAAAGTCCAGACTCTGGGTATGAGCAGGGTTATCACACCGTAAAATGCCTAGGTAGCAACTCAGAAAAACAGAAGTTGCTTTTCTCATCACACTTGTCAGAGCCAGGTTTTCCATTACTTGCAACCCAAAGCATCTCAACTGGTGCAGCGGAAGAGGCAGGAGTCAAAGAACATCTGGCTACCGACACTACAATCTAGATCTCAACTACTATGCCATGCTATGTCCCCAGAACCTACATGAGCAATGAGATAGTGGCCAACTGACTTGACTGGCTTAATTGTGAGCATCTCTCTCAATTCTCCCCTTCAGGTTATAGCAAGAAATGAGGACCAGACATTCAGCTGCAGGTATGAATTTCCAGGCCCCTTTTCCTCAGTCCTGGATCTTGTTCCAATCTCCCTCATTGGCTTTTCTTCTTTGCTTTCTCTTCCCATTTCTTTCCTAATATTTCCTAGTACCGTCTGTACCCAAATCAGGCTTTAGCCTGGGGAAACCTAAAATGAAATAGTCAAGTAATGATAAGAATATTCAAGAAAAACAAAGCAGAGGGATATGATGAAAAGGAAGATAGTAAACCATTTTCTCATATCACTGGGGAAAATTTGAGAAGGTCTTGATGTTAGTAGGCTATGGTAAGAAAGAAAAAAGTGATGCAATTCTATTTTATTCAATCCATTCAGCCAGTATATATTGAACACTTATTCTGTGCCAGGCAATTTACTAAGCTCTGGGAATGTAATAGTGAGCAAAACTGATAATCTCTGCCTTTTTGGAGCTTGCATTACTGTCTGGAAAACAGACCTTGACAAAATAATCACACACAAAAATATAAATATAACTGCTGTGGAGGAGAGGTATGCAGTGTACAGTTTAAAAGAGAAGTTACTGCAAGATGCAGTGGGACAATGGACTGACAGTAACAAAAGATAAAGATGATTTTAATTGCCTTGCCAGGAGAGGAGTATCCAAATAGTATCACCTTCCTGCTAGAGTACTGTCTAGTCTAGTAACAGACATGTATTAAAAGAAAAATAATAAATTATGATATATCAGCCAGATAATCTGATTAAACTTACATGTTTGTCTAGTTCTCTTATATAGGTACTAAGGAGCTTCCATCCCTGTACAGTTAGAAAACATTACAATGAATGAGGAATCTAGAATCTTCTAGATTAAGGGTGAGAATCTCATCTTCATATAATCAGGAAATTTGTTAGCACTCCCATTGGGGAGAAAACTGAGATTTTTATTTTGTTTTGTTTTTAATATATTATGCAATTTCAGACAAAAAGTTGTAAAAAATAATAGAGTGAAGACTCATGAACTCATTATTCAACTTAAGAAATAAAATATTTCCAATATAATTTAAAGCTTAAAGTACCATATGCCTTTCCCTCCAATCACATTCCCTTTCTTAATACACAGAGGTAACAATTATCCTAAATGATATGACTATCATCATCATAAGTTTCTAAAATACTACTATATAAACGTATGTATCCCTAAAGAATAGTTTCATTTCATATGGTTCTATACTTTATATTAATACAATCATATTGTTTATATTCTGCAATCTGCTTTTTCTGTTCATGGCTTTATAATAGATATGTGATCTGTTTATATGAATGTATATAGATTCTGTTTAATTTTCACTGCTATATATAATATTCCAACATATTCATTCATTCTCCTGCTCATGAACATTTAGCATGTTTCAATTTGAATCCTTCTATCCATAAGCATAGCATGTTTCTCCTCTTAAAATAACTGAATTTTAATTTCTTCAAACTTGCTTCAAAAACATTCTATGGATTTTGCATGATATCAAAGAATGAGTACTCAACTGGTGTGTCAGAAGTCTAGCACTGAAATTCTATATTGTTTAATATGTCACATATGTGTGGATATTTGATCTGAGTATAATTAAAATGGATATGGGGAGTACACCCCTAAAAGGATTTTTTCTATAACATCCTTAAATATTTTTTTCATTGTTACCACTGATATTACAATAGCATGCATGCATGATTACCCTGTAGGCTCAGGAGAGGAAATGTGATAAGCCTTTGTTCCTATGCAGGTATAAAGACAG
This sequence comes from Physeter macrocephalus, assembly GCF_002837175.3. Classification (NCBI taxonomy): domain Eukaryota; kingdom Metazoa; phylum Chordata; class Mammalia; order Artiodactyla; family Physeteridae; genus Physeter; species Physeter macrocephalus. The sequence goes on from NC_041217.1 coordinate 118,252,498, forward strand.
GTCAGAAAGGGCTATCATTATTTGAATTCGTGACATATCTTTCTTCTAAAGGTACTTTTAAACTATATAATTTAATTTTTCTTGAAAGCCTTCCTGAGAAATAGAGGTGCTTTTAGCCCAAGTTAATAAGTGACACTGAAGTTTATTGGATCACCCCAGATCACAGAGACTAGCTTTGATTCTTGCTCGAAATGGCATATACTCAAACTAAGCTGTCTCATACAGCTTTCATCTTTGATAGAATAGTTAAAGCCTACATCATTTTAAGTTCTGGCACTAGAAAAGCTATTTTAGCAACTGAATCAACCATGGCTCCAAATCCCCTTGGACAATTTTATCAGTTATGGTCCATTTGGCTGGCAGTAAAAGGAACCCAATGGCATAACAATAGGAAAATTTGTTATCTCACAAAGGAAGAAGTCTAGAAGTAGTTAGTTGATTCAGTGGCTTATCACTGTCATCAAAGACCCAGGTTCTTTCCAATTCCTCTGTGCCTTTCTCAGTATCACATTATCCTCAGGATGGTAGCAAAACAGCTGCAGCTGTTCCAGGCATCACATCCAGATACAATAACATTCAGAGAAATAGAGAAATATATCTTCTTATAACTCTTTCTCAGGAATGCTCCTCAGAACCCCTCTCCTACCCTGACCCAGCAGACTTTTCCTCTGGTTTCATTGTCCACAGCTGAGTCACATGTCTATCACTCAAGCAAATATTAACAAAGGAAGTGAGGCTTATATTTCAGCCAATCAGGCCCACCCCTAGAGCCAGGTTTGGGGTGAGCTACTCCTGAAACACATGATTACATGAGGGAGGAGGAAATACCCGAACAAAATCAAAGTTCTGATAAAAAGGGAGAAGAAGAAAAGATCCAGGTTAGGCAACCAACATCATCCAGTAGAGTCAGTTGTCCTAAACCTCCATTATACACTAAGGATAAATTTCAAATACCAAGAAAGTGAACTCTGGTTCTGCTTTAGCCCCATGAAAGAGCTTTACAAACTCCCCAAAAAAGTACCCTACCTCAAAGCCCTAAATCCTGTTGACTTCTGATCCACAGCTGCTATGGTCTAATGTCTGTGTCTCCCCAAAATTTATATATTGAAAACGTAATGCCCAATGTGATGGTATGGGGGGGGTCTTTGGGAGGTGATTAGTGCCTTTATAAAAGAAATGCCAGAGAGCTCTCTAGCCCCTTGCACCACATGAAGACAGAGAGGAGGCATCATGTACAAACCAGAAAGCAGGCCCTCACCAGACATCTAACCTGCTGGCACCTTGATCTTGGACTCCCTAGCCTCGAGAACTGTAAGAAATAAATTTCTGTTGTTTATAAGCCACCTAGTCTCTGGTATTTAGCAGCCCAAATAGACTAAGACAATAGCTTCCATCAGCAAAGGTAGTCATCAGTCATTTGGTTATTCATGGTTTAAAATAAAGACGAATCTGGGCCTGAGTTGATTAACACTAAGAATGACTATTTATTGTCCTGTTTAGCGTCAAACTGATTTGGGGACTTATGTACATTAAATCTAATGTTAAATGGCAGACTAATATTCATTTGCTTGAAGAGCTCTCTAATGTTCAATGTAAATTTTAAAGTATATGGAATTAAATTAAATTACTGGAAACACTCCCTTCATTCCCCTCCCTCCCATCCCACAAATACAAACTGTTTAGTTACCAGACCAACTTGGCAAAAATAAATCAGACTTCAAGTAGGTATTTTAGATTAACCTGAACATTAGCTGTCTTTTTTGAGTGACAGCTAGGTATTTGCCAAATACTATAGTTAAAACACATCCAGACACTCTGCAGGGAACTTTCCTGATCCAGTAGTTTGCAAATACTATGCTTTTTTTTCAAATTCACATATTCTTTAAAATAAGTGGCTTTTAAAATGCTGCCAATATACCTGAAGATGCCAGTCCAATTTAGACAGAAATTTAAAAGACTGCCTCAGTTTGAGTGAGGCAACTGTCAAAAATAAGAAGGTATCCAGAAATTCTAATGATGAGGTTCTGGCCAGGTATACTGAAATATCTTCTCATCTGCTTCTAGTGCCAGATTTAGATGCCTATTAGCTAAACTGCAACCCAGGTCTTTAAATTATAAGGGACTTCCAAAACTGCAAAAGTTTCCCAGTAAGAGGAAACTTCTGATGTTCATGTGAGTTTACATGAATTTCTTCTAACCCTGTGATAAGCCTTTTGTGAGGCTCAGCTATAGGCAGTGTGTTATTACACCCTTTCCAGGTTTCATGAATTCTTCAAAGTTGATTTGAAAATACACGTGGTCGCCTCACAGTGCTTTAGCATCATCTCAAAGACAGTTCTGCTTTTCACCCTGAAACAAGTTAACATGCATTTCTTTCAAATACAAGTTTACTCCACTTAAGAATTCGAAAGTATTGGGCTTCCCTAGTGGCGCAGTGGTTGCGCGTCCGCCTGACGATGCAGGGGAACGGGGTTCGCGCCCCGGTCTGGGAGGATCCCACATGCCGCGGAGCGGCTGGGCCCGTGAGCCATGGCCGCTGGGCCCGCGCGTCCGGAGCCTGTGCTCCGCAACGGGAGAGGCCGCAGCAGAGGGAGGCCCGCATACCACAAAAAAAAA
>NC_041217.1:118255132-118264570 GCF_002837175.3 Physeter macrocephalus
TGCGCGCCCGGAGCCTGTGCTCCGCAACGGGAGAGGCCGCCGCAGAGGGGGGCCCGCATCCCACAAAAAAAAAAAAAAAAAAAAAAGAATTCGAAAGTATTTTTGATATACATATATAGAAAGAAATATTCTTGGGCTTCAAGAAATAAAGCCTATAGATTTCATCAATGTACATGAAAATTGGCCATTTGAAAGCTGTCAGTTTGCTTTCTTCTGGTATATTTGGAGAAGAGATGTCTGGCTGGGAAAGCCAAGTGAAGTTACTAGATTAGGCTCCAGCAGATTAAAGGAGACCGTCAATGACCTCAAAACCTGGAATATTATTTTAAGCCATTCTCCTGGTTAATTCCTATGATTCCATTTGCATTCGATCATTTTTCTGCATTTTTTCTCCCACTACACACCTTTTCAAAACTAAATTCTGTGCTGTCAATAGCAGACAGTGATAAGAGAAAAGTACACCATGGAGCCTTCACAACAGTTGCCTATGGAAGAGGAAGGCTGGCATACAAGGCACTTGGGGAGACGAGAGGGCAGGAAGCAGAGAGGTTGCCAGGAATCTCTTCTCTTTCTCATTTCCTCAGCTGCCAACCATTCTCATATTTTCTATGATTTTCCCCCCTCCTTTTCTCCCCTCTTCTTTCCCCTTCTTCAGTTCTGAAACATAGAAAAACGCTTTTTAAAATGTCATGCAATTAACAGAAAAGATAATGACTATCTGTTACAGTGTTTACAGTTTGTTCCATGTACTAAGGAAAAGCCATCCTTTGCAGAGCAGCTTTTTCTCCCCCCTCGCCATCCCCACCAAGTCCTAGGGAGGGTAAGAGCTGTCTTTGGGTCACTAGATTTTGCATCTAAAGATCAAGGTACTTGTTAGAAAAAAACCTTTTTAAAAGTGCACTATTAAAGAAGACCTTGAAAGGGTGGGGGAGGCCATGGAAATCAAGAGCCCCATCTGGCTGCACTTGGCAGTCCGTTTGAGGTTAAGAGTTGAGTGCAAGGGGAGGGATGGAAGATTTACAAGCTCTTAGGGGCATTGAAACCTAGTCCACTATAGAAGCATGCGCGGCACATAAGAGACATTTAATAAATATTTTTAAATTAAGAACAAGAGGAATGAAGAAAAAATTTTAAGTATATGTAGTCAGAGTTACAAATTAGATCTCCTTATATATTTTCTAAGAGTCTCTAATAAAGATGTGTATTGCTTTTTATTACTTTTGTTTGATGGATTACAGTTCTATGAGAATCCTTGCCTTGGCTTTTATTCCAGTTACATACAATCTTATCCACAATGTCAGGAGGTTGAAGTCATTTAGTAGGCTGCAGAGCTGGGGTTAGAACTAGTTTTACGACTATTATTTTCTTGGGGAAAACCACAGAATTCTTACCACTTTAATATATTATTTTAGAGGGGTAATAGTGTCAAATACATTATTTTGCAAGTGAAGCAGTGGGATGAAGGTAGAATGGGTAAAATGTATTTATACTTTCAAGAATAAGGGTTGAACATCTGCTGGGTGCTAGGCATCATCCTAGGTGAGATATAGCATAAGGAAATGTGGTTAGGGCATAAGAAAATCAGAAATTATGATTTAAATTAGGGGCATGGTAAATGCATTTCTGCCCTTATGAAGATGTAAGTCAAAAATTATTCAAGGGGGCTTCCCTGGTGGCGCAGTGGTTGAGAGTCCGCCTGCCAATGCAGGGGACACAGGTTCGTGCCCCGGTCCGGGAAGATCCCACATGCCGCGGAGCGGCTGGGCCCGTGAGCCATGGCCGCTGAGCCTGCGCGTCTGGAGCCTGTGCTCCGCAACAGGAGAGGCCACAACAGTGAGAGGCCCGCGTACCGTAACAAAAAAAAAAAAAAAAATTATTCAAGGAGATCCCCTTATAAAATTAGGGACAAGGTGGCTGGAGATTTATATTTAGTCATCTCAGTGAAGTCTCCCAGTATGGGGTCCATGCGACCCTCCTTCTGGGAATGCTAACTCCCTTCTTTTTGGAAACTTCTCTCTCCCTGACTTCATAAATGTAGAGGTTCTAATGAGGGCTGCCTGTGGTAGGACCCCATTCTTTTGGCCCCCAGTGATGAGTCTAAAGATGAGTATGTGATCCAAACCAGGCAAGGATACTGCTAGAGGCTTGTTTCCCACTAAGTGAAGGAAGTCATTTTGCATTTGTTTAACACATTCATTACCTCACATATTTATTCTTTTCTTTTTCTGTGAGAACATTTAAGGTCTATTCTCCTAGCAAATTTCAATTATACAATACAGTGTTGTCAACTACAATTGACATGTTTTACATTAGACACTCAGAGCTTATTCATCTTAAAACAGAAAGTTTATACTTTTCACCAACCTCTCCCTATTTCCCTCACCCCACAGACCCTGGCAGCTGCTTTTATACTCTACGAGTTTGACTTCCCTATTTTTTTTTTATTTTTATTTTTTTTTAGATTCCACACGTAAGTGATACCATGCAGTATTTGTCCTTCTCTGTTGGTTTATGCCACTTAGCACAATGCCCTCTGGGTTCATGCGTGTTGTTGCAATGGCAGGATTTCCTTCTTTTCTAATGTTGAATGATATTCTGTGTGTGTGTGTGAGTGTGTGTGTGTGTGTGTGTATGTGTGTGTATCACATTTTCTTGATCCATTCATTTGTTGATGAACACTTAGGTTGTTTCCATACCTTGGTTATTGTAAATAATGCTGCAATGAACATGGGGGTGCAGATATCCCTTTAAGTTAACGGTCTCATTTCCTGTGGATATAAACCTGGAAGTTGGATTGCTGGATCATATAGTAGTTCTATTTTTAATTTCTTGAGGAACCTTCATACTGCTTTCCATTATGACTGTACCAGCTTACATTCTCACCAACAGCGTACAAGGGCTCCCTTTTCGCTATATTCTTTTTTTTTTTTTTTTTTTTTTTTTTTTGCCGTACGCGGGCCTCTCACTGTCGCGGCCTCTCCTGTTGCGGAGCACAGGCTCCGGACGCGCAGGCTCAGCGGCCATGGCTCACGGGCCCAGCCGCTCCGCGGCATGTGGGACCTTCCCGGACCGGGGCACGAACCCGTGTCCCCTGCATCGGCAGGCGGACTCTCAACCACTGCGCCACCAGGGAAGCCCCCTTTTCGCTATATTCTTACCAGCGTTTGTTATCTGGTGTGCAAAGAGAAAAGGCAAGAGATGGAGAGAAAGAGAGGTCTGGCAGAGCAAGAGTCCCTGGCTCCAGTGTGTCTATCCTCAGATGCACCACTGCTTTCTCCTGCAGACAGCTGAACCCGCATGGATTCCCATTTTTGACTAAACTAGTTTGAGTTGGGTTTTTATCACCAGCAATCACAATATTTCTAACTAGTAAACTTAATAAAGTTAAAGTGGTCTATATGAATAGGCAAGGGACTTAGCTAAACAAAAGAATTATGAGTTTTATCAAAATAGGCTTTGGAAACCAAAGACTAGTTAAAATCCTAATCTTACTACTCACTTGTTTAGTAACCATGGGTTACTGCCCTTGCACTGTGGTTCCAATACCATCTGTAAAGAACAATATATACATTGCTCTTTACAGATATATATTATGTAAATATATATTATATATATTCTTCCTGAGGATCAAAATAAATAGTGTACATTAAATGCTGTAATTGTAGTCCACTCCATGAAAGGTGGGCATTGTTATATACCACTGTGATGAACCAGAATTAGAGAAAGCAACAGTTACATATACACTGGTGTTATCCTGCAAGAATGCAGCCTGGAGTGACTAAGGAAGTTTTAGGGCATTCCTCAGTCTGATGGGGAAGGAATTGTGTCTGTGTTAAGCGCGCAGAAATGATTCAGAGCTAAACCAGCAGAATTATTTTGTCACAAAAGACCTAACAGAGCACATAGATTACCTCCTTATAGAGTTCATAAGGAATTATTTGGTGACATGAGAAAGAAAGTGAAAGAACTAACATTTCTAGAGGTAATTAACCCTTCTCTGAAAATTTCTGGGTTTCTCCAGGGGTCTCAGCATATAAACTGGACAATTTGATTAGACACTGTATAGATTACCGATGTCTATGCATAATCAATAACGAGAAAAGTTGCATCATTAGATCACTGGGGAACTTTAAAAATAATCTTAACTATTGATTTATGCAAAGGGTTCTGGCAAACTGCTTAGATTAAAAAGTCTGGTGCTAAAATTGCATTTGCAGTTCTCGGTTGTATGTAAATTCAATGTCACACCCTTTGGATTGATGATCTGCTTTTCAAAATTTGGCAAGTGGCTCAGCCATTTTGCAGTAGCAATCGAAGTACCATCACAATGTGTAACCAAAGTGTAAAAGAGATCATCTGGGACATCTTAAATCATTGCCAATTGAAACCATAAAACTAATCTTAAATGAAACTTCAGAAATGTCAGCTTTTAACCCCAGAAGTCAAATACTCCACCTAAGATGGAAAATGAACAAGTAGACCTTTCTCCCCACCATTCATTCCCCTCCCACCTAGAATGTGAAACAAGAAAGATGCCTTCAAACATTGGAAAGCATCTCCAACCAACCCTTGCTTTGAGCCTCTACCACTGTTCTCACCTCTCAGGCAGACTAATCATTTCCTGCATGGGGCTCCTACAGCTCCTTGCTCGACACCTACTAATGGGGCCATCATTTTGTATCACAGCCACTAAATAAGTGTTGTCTACCACTCATGACTTCAGGCAAAGTCATAAGCCTTATTCATTCTCGTTCCTTGAGACCTAGGTCTCTAACTCAATAAACATTTGCTGAATATTGACATTTCCTCTTACAGGAAGGACACCTATCTTTGCTGAGAGGTTGAGTATTGAGGCCTGAGTAATTTTAAGAGAGATCCACCTTCTTGAGGACCTTCAGAGAAGTATTCTTTGTCCTCACGTGTGTCACTGTTGAAGATACCCGATAAGAAGCCAGTGAGGTTTTTAAGATAATTGAACCCCTCCAGATACAGAGAAGCCAAATCATTTAACTTCTTAAAAAATAAGTGAACCGAGGTGATAGCCAAGGAGGATGGCTTCCCCCCAGGGTGGGAAAAAATGGCTTTACTGAGGCAAAGTAGTGTGTGCCTCTCCAAGACTGTTGGTTATGGAAGTGGGACAGGGCAGTAGATTACTTCAAATCTGGATTAGTGCACTAGGACAGTTATCTGGTTTAACTCAGCCTAGACGAAAGGATTTGTTTATCCAGATCCTAGCGTATTAAAAAATTTTGGGGGCTTCCCTGGTGGCGCAGTGGTTGAGAGTCCGCCTGCCGATGCAGGGGACATGGGTTCGTGCCCCGGTCTGGGAAGATCCCACATGCCGCGGAGCGGCTGGGCCCGTGAGCCATGGCCGCTGGGCCTGCGCGTCCGGAGCCTGTGCTCCACAACGGGAGAGGCCACAGCAGTGAGAGGCCCGCGTACTGGAAAAAAAAAAAAATTTTTTTTGCAAGGCTGAAATTTCTAGATTGTTCTTGAAAGTTCCAAATGTTTCATTATGTTTCAGAGTACAAAGTACTCCATCAGATAAAGGTTTGAGATGAGTTTTCTTTTAAGGCCACAGTTGGATAAAACATACTGTAATCCACGTTTGAAAAAAGAATTAACAAAAGAAAGATATTTGCCTTCTATTCAGAAGGACTATTTAACAATCACAAAAACTTTGATAAAATCAGGAGTTCCAGAAGAGTGATTCCTGCAGAAACATCAGAATGATCTAAACCTTACTCCATATATTGAATCCCACTTTGAAAGCAGAAGCAGGTGGAGCCTGGGGTTTGAATTCACCGTTCTAGCTTTACATTGTACTGATTCCATTTTTGGAAAATGTGCCAAAAAAAAAAACAAAACTAGAAAGCTCAAGGAGGCTTGAAATGTCAACCTCTGTATGTTTTAGGGCAACAATTCTCTAACTTTGGCATTATTTGAGGCCCTCATATGGCATATTCCCAGGACCAGCCCTGCCTCAAAAATCTGCATTTTAACAAGTCTCTTGTGCAATTCTGACCACCATTTTAAAGACATTTCTAATAGACTCATTTTAATAAGAAGGATACAGAACTTGTTAAGTAAAATGCTTTCTGTTGGTGAGAAGAGGATGAGAATTGAAGCAATAATATTGAATGTATGTAGTATGGTTTCATGTCCTACTTATTGATTTATTGATGTTGACAAATAAATGGGTCATTCTAGTCAGTCAAATTATATGTCAGCTATTAGCATTGTGTTCCAGAATTCCAAGATCTAAGGGACCCTTTTGGCCCATGAGCTAATTTGAGGATGAAAGATTAGAGAGCAGTGCCATGATAACAAAATTTCTGTGGATAAGTAGTGCCATTTTCTCGTTGTCACTCTTCTATTAAACAAAGTAGGTAATTTAATTTGTATGGATATACATTCTTTCCAGAGGGCTTAAATATATTTTAAGTTTCCATTTTTAAAGTGGCTCATAAATATTTAATATGTCCTAAATTGGTCTGTGTGCCAAAATGTCGCTCACCTCTGGTGAATCTGTGCTGGACACAGACACTGGGGTTAATGAAACACAACTATTGAGTGTTTCCTACATTGCAAGGCACAGTAAAAAGTTCTGCACATCTATCATCTCACTTAACCCTCATATCAACCCTATGAGGTAGCTACTAATAATATTCCTATTTTACATATAAGGAAAATGAGACTTAGAGACATTAAGAAACTTGAATACAGTCATTTGGCCAGTAAGTGCTGGAATCAAGGTTTGAACTCATGTTCATCAGACTCCAGACTTGTGTGTCTCAACAACTAAAGGTACATGCAGGCCTGGCTGGTTCTCCTAAACGGACTAAGAATGGACAACTAGTCATATTTTATTGTATGGGTAAGTCTAAACTAAGGAGCAAGAAAGGTGCTGCTCCCTTTCTAGACTAGGAGAGAGTATTAAAGAGCAGTTTTCTTCTATCTTGTTTTAATATGTGATAGTGACGATGCTTAGCAGGCAGCAGGTCAGAGGAGCTCTCAAAGTCTAGCCTTCGACCCAAATACCACCCACTGAGAGCCTTTCCAGAGAGCATCACATGCATGCCTAATGGAAAAGCTTTTACCTAAGTAAAGGGGCTCCTTGTTTAATTTTTAATATATTGCTCTAACTAGTTTTCTGTAATAACTATCACAGCATCCGGGAATAAGATGGAATTTATAGGTTGAGAAGAGGTGGACTCTTGGAAATTCTCAAAGGCAAGCATTGCGAAGCCTATAACTAAGCTCTCAGGCAAACCGACATCATCTCCTGGGAAAGCCAGTAATTTTAGAGTGAAATCATAGAGGAGGATGGCCAGTTATGAATACAGAATGCTAACTGGAAGTTACTTCTCTTGTAACCCCAGCTACCAGAACACAGCCAGAAATTAGACGACAAAAACAAAAGACTTCTGAAAAGGTAAAAGAGAGATCAAAGACTGCGTGGTTTCCTCATACAAAAACTCAGCTCTTGCTGAGCTCTTACTAACTCCTATTTTATAAACAATGTGAGCAGAATTGGTAATCAGCCATAAGTGGAACAGATAATGCTACTGGTAAGCACATGAGCTGTTCCAATCACTGCTGATAACCTGACAAAGGAAATTATTTTTTAATCTTTTATTAAACATAAAAAATTTGAAAGTTACCACAGGGTAAGGATAAAAGAGGGTAAGTAAGTGTTCAAAGCCCTGTATAACTTGTGATATCATAAGGACATCACTACCCACAGCCCGTTAGTGCCCACTGTATAATTAATAGACATATGATTCATGAGTCTATAAGAGAATTGTTCAATAATATTCTGCTTACTGTTTTAAAGGCAGGGAAGGATATTTGAGGAAGGGGCAAGAGTAGGAGGAAGTTTTTTCATTTCACCTTTTAATCTTTGAACCATATTGTATTAGTCTGTTTGGGCTGCCATACCTAATACTACAGACCAGGTGGATTAAACAACAGAAATTTATTTTCTCACAGCTCTGGAGGCTAGAAGTCCAAGATCAAGGTGCTGGCAGGATTGGTTTCTGATGAGACCCCTCTTCCTGGCTTGCAGACAGCTGCCTTCTAGCTGTGTCTTCACATGGCCTTTCCTCAGTGTGAGTACAGTCCTCTACCTCCTCCTCTTCTTATAAAGACATCAGTCCTATTGGATTAGGGCCCCACCTTTATAACCTTAATTATCTCCTTAAAGGCCCTATCCATAGTCACACTGGGGGTAAGGTCTTCAACATATGGATTTGGGGCGGGGGGGGATACAATTCGGTCTGTAACACATGTGAATGAAATATTTATTCCAAAAAATAGAATAAACTAAATTTTAAAATAAAAAAGCAAATATTAACCTGCCATTACCTCTCCCTTCCACAATTAATTGAGCAGCTGCTATGTGCTAGGTGTGTGATAATACTCTGGAAGAAGATGAATCACAATAGAGGGAACTTACAGTGGACTAGAAAAAGAACAACCAAATGTTTTGATATTTAATTTAACTTCCTGGAAAAGGAATAGCCATTTTCTAATGATGTTTCTAAGATGTTGCTGTACACAATACATCAAATATTCTCTTCTCTTTCCATCCTCCTTCTCTCTTTCTCCTCTTTTTTCCCCCCTCTCAATTCTTCCTCTCCTCTTATTTTTTATTTTTTTATTTTTTTTTTTGCCGGACGCGGGCCTCTCACTTTTGTGGCCTCTCCCGTTGCGGAGCACAGGCTCCGGACACGCAGGCTCAGCGGCCATGGCACACGGGCCTAGCCGCTCCGCGGCATGCGGGATCTTCCCGGACCGGGGCACGAACCCGTGTCCCCTGCATCAGCAGGCGGACTCTCAACCACTGCGCCACCAGGGAAGCCCTCCTCTTATTTCTTGTTTATATTTTCAGTTACTTTGTTGTGAAGTCATTCATTTGATTGCTCCTGATAAGAGTCTCTCCTTCAAGAAGTAGCCTAGACAACCTAAATGTCCATCAACAGATGAATGGATAAAGAAGATGGGGTGCATACACAAAATGGACTATTACTCAGCCATAAAAAAGAATGAAATCATGCCCTTTGCAGCAACATGGATGGACCTAGAGATTATCATATTAAGTGAAGTAAGTCAGACAAAGACAAATATCATATGATATCACTTATTTGTGGAATCTTAAGAAAAATGACACAAATGAACTTATTTACAAAACATAAATAGACCCACAGACATAGAAAACAAACTTATGGTTGCCAAAGGGGATAGTGGGGATAGAGGGGGGAAGATAAATTAGGATTAACATATACACACTACTATATATAAAATAAGTAAACAACAAGGACCTACTGTATAGCACAGGGAACTATACTCAATATCTTGTAATAATCTTTAATCTAAAAGAATCTGAAAAAGAATATATATATGTATAACTGAATCACTTTGTTGTACACTTGAACC
>NC_041217.1:118264729-118306906 GCF_002837175.3 Physeter macrocephalus
ATACAACATTGTAAATTAACTATACTTCAATTTAAAAAACAAAATAAAATAAATTTTAAAAATTTAAAAAGTAGCCTAGAGACTATTAAAAGTTTCAATTCAGTCTTGCTCATTTAGAAGAATTTGGGGTTTAGTAAAAATTTTGCATTTACCTCATTTTCTTGCTTAGGGTGGAGGGTAGCAGGGATTCCGGTTTCTACTTGGGGCTTGTTTTCACTCCTTTTCCCTTTCTTCTTCTTCTTATCATTATTTTGAATTAGCTGGCTAAATCTTTAGCTCTCTGTCTTACCTATCAGGTATGATTTTGTACACACATTATTTAAGAACAAGACTGGAGAAATGCTGTTCTCGTTTGACTCTTTGTCGTAAAGACAAGAGCCAGAAACTGAGGCAAGCAGTGATGACTCTGAAGCCTGCAGCTGCAACGTGCAGGTTCCTGACTGCCAGACGTATCACTTGCCATCCTAATGCGATTCTGCTTCAATGGCAGTTGAGGGCAGTTGTTGAACAGGCCTAATCATTTCAAGGAAATGTTTAAAAGGAATTTTTTTCCATCTTTTATTTGTGAGTTAAGGTTCCTGCTTTAAATCTGTTTTGCCAAACATCTGAAATACGCAAGGGAGGGCGCCTTCTCTGTTCTGCTACAATACGCCTGCCTGCACTTGAGACAACTCGGATGGGTTATAAATATCCTTTAATTTGCTAGAGTACTGAAGCACAGCTTTGTATCAGGTTTTTCTTATTCTTCTTCTTCAAACCTCCTGGCATTTCTCTTATCAAGATTTGACAGCAGTGGGCCCGTAGCTTAGCTGCCTATTTATGCTTAATACAAGACTGAGAAAACATTTCACTGCTATAGATAACTTTCTAGAAAGTTAGATCCCTATTTCGTGTGGAAAGTTCAAGATATGCCTGCTTAAAACTGTCTGTTAAGCAGTCACTGTGGAATTACATTTACTGAGGGGGAAAGACAAGCTTGAAACGGGGAGCAGATGCCATCCAAATGGCCTTTGAAGTAAATTTTATAATCGGGACATTGAGATTAATAGCCATAAAATTGACTTGATCAACTCCCAAGTGAATCACCAGCTGCAGGGCTAACATACCTCGGTGCTGACCTGCTCCACCCTTCCTGTTCTAAGAACAGCTCTCCCAAGTGAAAATTTTCAATCATGTCAAAATGTCCTGCACCAATGGGGGAGCTCAGTGGGATGACACGTCCTATTCCCAATTTGCATTCTGGCCTCATAATGATCCTAATCTGTTCAAATTTCTGACTGCCTGGCTGAAAGATAAGCTCACCTTCAAAATAACTTAATAAACACAATCTTCCTGAGAGCTTAACTTTAGCAGTATGAAAAATGTTGTGATTTGAAGGCCATTTCAACCAGAGATGCTTATCTTGCAAAATTCCCATGGTTCTAACATACACACTGTGCAGGATACCTAAAGTTCACCACTGTGGGGACAGATGTCCATGTCCACACTGAAATGCTTATTTTGCTACTTCACTGTTTCAAGGATAGCATTAGTCTCATCTTAATAGATGGCAGGGGGAGGTGGGTGGCAGAATTACAGAGCTAAGAGGTCATCTGTCTAGTGATTTCAAATCACAGCTTCTTAGCTGGTTCCAGGCTGATTGCAAAGAACTTGTTAAAAACACAATGGCATAGGTCCTGCCCCTGGGAGACCCTGAGGTGGACCCTGGGAATTTGGAGTATTTAAGGCTCCCTAGGTAATTAGGATGTGCAGTTAAGATTGGGAACCATCGCTACAAGTCCAAACAACTCTGCTCTATCACCATTTATTCTTCCACATTATACCCTGAAAATTCTTGAGCTTATGGACAGAAGCAGATCATGGAAAACACATGCAACTTGATAACCAGGGCATTAACAACAACAACAAAAAGTAGTAACAATAGAAAAACACTAGCATGGTTTTTTAAATGTTACGTCCTCAAAAAAATAGGTATAGTAAATATAAGACATAACCTTAAAAAAAAAAGGTGAAGTTAGTTTGATGGAGAAAATTACAAAGATTGGGGAGAGCTACACAAGAAGTACTTCTACACTGGATATACAGAGCGTGGAATGTGGTCACATTGGATACTGCACTGCACCCCTCCATGGCTGAACTTGCCATGTTCAGCAGTGTGAGGGCACTTTGCCACCACTGCACGATGGTGCAAAACATCAAAGGGCTGATGTGAACCATAAATGATCCAACACAACATCCCACGTCCTAATGATAGCATTATGCTAGTGGCCAGTGGAATATGAGTTAATAAGTCACACTTAGAAACACGTGATTGTCGTAGCAGAACAATCTTGTAGACAACATTTCTACCAAGTGTTTATTTTGCTTCTACTTGAACGCTTCTGCCTGAGGTAGCTTACTCCATTTTTGGAGAGCTCTAATAATTAAAAGCTCTCTGTTTGTTGAGCTAAAATTTGTCTTTCTGTAGTGCCCAGCCACTTATCCAAGTCTAATTGTGCTTCTGCATGAGAGAGCTTTTCAGGTATTTGCAAACAGTAACCTTCATTCTCCTACATCTTCTCTTTACCAGGCTAAGCATCCCCGAGTTTCTCACATGCTCCTTATATGGCATTGCTTAGAGTTCTCTGACCACTCAGGCTACCTCTCTTCAAAATGCTCCGGGTTTTGATGTCCAGAATTGACCATAATACTCCAGATTTGGCTGAACAACCTAGAAATGAGTGAGACTATTAGCTCATTTGCGCTAGGCACTGTATTTCTGTGGATGCAGACCAAGAGAATAAGCTCTGGCAGTCAAATCACATCATTGGCTCATCACTTGCAGTCACCCATTACCCTTACATAGAGAGTCCATTTTATCCCTGAGGGCACACACTTGCCCTTGGCCACAGGAGCCTCACACAAGGCCTCTGTGGCTACGTAATCATGAGCTGAGGTAGTTCTGCCTGACCTCACCTTGCCATGTCCCTTTTCACAACTTCCTCCCTAGGCAGCGGCTATTTGTGATTCTGGACACTCTCCCTTGAAAATTATATCACGCTTATCACATCCCATTTTATACAAGTTATGCGATTGTGGATGGACATGTCCCTGGAAATATCCACATGTTCACATTCAGGAGGGCTCATGCCCCTGAACTGAACGCAGGCCTCCAAGTCACTTCCTGCTAGGCCTTAGGGGTCCCATTCTGTCCACAAAAGAACATGGATAACCCCAAAGCCCTAAGCATGTGTTATCATGTCTCCCAAGGCACATTTATGGAGGTGGGTTTTGGTACATAAATGTTGGTTAATACATTTATCTCTATAAAATTTTATGCTGTTAGATTTGTCTATTATGTTATGGTCTCTGTGGTTCTAGACTCTAATCCAACATATCTGTTACATTCCCAGATCTATATCACATGCCAATATGATTTGCATGGCAGCAACAGTCTTATCCAAGGCATTATTAAGACTGTTGAAGAGCAAAGACAAATGACAACTCCTGTGGTTATGTCCCTAGAAACCTCTACCCGCATGACATTGATCCATTAAACTGCACTCTTTGGGTATTGTGCTTCAATAATTATGAACCTATGAGTAGATGACTCAAAAATAATCTTACAATTAAATAAATTATATCAAAAACAAAGGTCATAGAAAAACAAGGGAAGCCTCAGAAACTGTGACAGACCAGAGGAGACTAAGGAAACATTTCAACTGAAGGTAACACAGTATCCTGGATGGGATCCTGGACAGAAAAAGAACATTAGTGGAAAAACTGGTGAAAACCAAATAAAGCCTGCATGTTACCTAATAGCATTATACCAACATTCATTTCTTAGTTTTGATAAATGTACCATGATTCTAAAACATGTTAATATTAGGGGAAGCTGGGTGAAGGGTATGTGGGAACTTTCTATCCTATTTTGTAACTCTTCTATAAATCTAAAATAATTTCAAAATAAAAAGTTTTAAAAGCTTTTAAAAAAAATTTTTGAAAAAGACAATAAATGCTCAAAACATCACTTCCCAATTTTACTACATTTTACTATTACCTGTGGTCTTGTGGTTATTTATTTCTATGGTATCTATATGCATACATTGTTAAACACTCCCCAGCACACCACTCTTCAAGACCTTCCTACTAATTAGAAAAATGATAATAGTCTGCTCATGCCCTTGACCATGGCAACCATTTTTTACCAATTGATTACTACCGGAGAATCTGATCCTCTGCTTTCCTTGGAAACAAAGTGATGATACAGCTTTGGATCTCTTTTTGTCTACCTTGTCTGTATGTCGCATTGTTTCTGAAGCAATCAGGGTTTTCTGAAACCTGTAGTAATTTGAGGAGCATTTTAAATATTAAAATCAGAAGAATCACTTTCTTCTTATAGTCCAAACTAAAAATGAATTCCCCTATTGTGCAAAACTGTTACACCATTAACCATCTCCCTCAAAACACTCAAGGCATTACTACCTAACCACTCCCTGTCCTGTATATACTGGGTTACAATCTTACCTACCTAACCATCATGTGGTCAAGACCACATATCCCATGTTGACTACAGAGTTGCCAGGATATACCCTGCAAATGCTTTTCCAAAATCAGATACATTATGTCTAAAGCAGTCCCTTGACTAACTGGCCTAGTTACTCCTTTAAAAGAGTTAGGCTGATCTGATGCAAATTTTTTCCTGGTAAACTCCATGCTTATACATCATCCTCTTCTAAAAAGTATGTGAGGTGACTCTCCTGTTTATTAGTTTCATTGTGAACTGTCTGAGACACAGACAAATGTAAGAGAACTGCAGGAAATTGCTTCCTAATTGTCAGACTCCCACACTATGTTCAGGAAAACACAGACACGAGGCTTGCTTCAGAATTGCTTCTATTTACCTTCATTTTAATCGAAAGCAAGTAATTAAGAAATTTTCTTTCCAGAAGACTTCTAATAAGCAAATTTCCATTATCCTTAACCACATAGTGTGAGCTGACTCTACTTTTCTTAATGAATCTTGTAATGTGGACGTGGACATGCATTAATCCAGCCATGGCTGGGCAGAGCTGAGCCCATGAAGACAAGAATCAAAGGGTCTTGCACAAATTAATAAGTGCAGGTTGCACACTTTATGTTTAAGAGTTGAAAGGACAAGAAAATCTGTATCTCTAGACCAAGGGACTAGACATTATTTATGTTTTTAATGTAACCATGTTCTATTGACACATCTGAAAATGTGACAAATTGGATGACAACTTAGAGGATAGAATAGAGGATTTTACAAATGATAGTAGGTACTATTTATTGTGCCAAACAATCTAGTGTGCACTGTAAACAAATTACCTCATTTAAAATACTGGGGATTATTATCCTTTTTTCATAGATGGGGAAATTGATATTCAGAGATGTAATCTTTTCCTAGATGATCAGGGTGGTAAGTGGTCAGCTGAGATTTGAACCCAGGATCCGCTGGTATCAAAGTCTTCGTTCTGTCCCTATGCCTCTCTCTTTGGATCTGTATTCATCTGAACTACTGAACAATAAAATGATGAACTAACTTTTTTGCAGTGAGAGCCATATGAAGTAGTCCTCCCATCCTATTAGTAAAATCTTTCCAGAACACACCTCAATACACAAACATGTATAGAGTCATAAATTATGTACTTGTGGTGTCATAATAGCATAATGTATACATTATAAAAAATACAAAAGTAGGAAAATTGTAAAATGCTATAAAAATTGAAATATTTTCTTCTCCCAACTCAGTGGGTTATCTTGAAGACCCCTGCAATCTATGCACCATCTCTGACTGAGGCTGCCCTTTGCCAAGTTTAATTAATTATACACTGTCTTGGTAAAGTCTTATGAATACTTTGACCTAGTATTTTTACATGTGAGTTTATTATTCCAAATATAATTAACAACAGGCAGCACTGGTGACCTTTCAACTGTAGGTGACATGAAAGGAGCATAACTCTTGGAGAGGATCAAAGGGTAAGAGCCAAGCCTAACTCCAAGCCTATCCCACACCTGGGACGTGACCTGTCCCCTCACAAGAGTCTCCATAGCCACACTGTACCATCTGTGCAGGAGTGCAAGTAGCATCACTAATGAACAGGGGTTCTGAATATTAACAAAAGGTTATAAATCGTACAGTGCCTAGTGATGATCAAAGTGCTATGATAATATTTCTTAACTCAGATCCACCATCTATTTTGTGGACTGACTGAATTTTTACTAAATGACCGAAATGTGGAGAGTTCATGTAAAATCTAAAGAATTTTGCAAGTAAAATTTCCTTTTTTCACAATAATCATTTATATTGTTGCTATGATGCTCTGTATTTAGTTAGAACATAATGCAGACTATACTTTATCAGTTAAGTTCCCAGCACATGGAGGAAGAGTTTTCCAGAAAAATAAGAACATTATTGGTGGCATAATTCACCAGGTAATAAGGGTAAATCTGGGCAACTGTCCTACAGAGTGAGCTCTTGATTAATGGCTGTCCTTATGGTGGTCCAGCTAAATATTCTTATATATCACTTTGATTCATTAGTTATCAAATTGTGTTCAGTGAAGTTCAAGAATGGTGCCTGCCATGCAGGTGAGGGTGGAGAGGAAGAAAAGCAGGAGATCAGCAGGGGGCGCTCTGGGCCCCCTTCTCTAACCAGAGCAATCCTCTCTTCTGATCTGTTTTATATATTAGAGATGCTAAGAGGATTTAACAAAAGTGTCTGTTAAAAAAAGAAATTAACCAAAGTACTAACGTTGGAAATTTAAATTTTTATCTCTGTAAGTAAAATATAGACGTTTCCTTCTGTTCATTTTTAAAAGTTGGGGGAGAACGTGAGGCAAAAATTATATTTGATGAACCTCCAAGGGCAAAAATAATGTAAAAAACTCAGCAAATTAATAAATTTTAGTTTCTGCATAACGCTCCACGTTGAGATACATTTTACTCGGATCACCCAAAGTTAGAATTTCCAACTTCATCGCCACTGAGGATGACCTCGATGACGAAGTCACTCAGCTAAGCACACTTCTGAGAGTCTTTATTCAGATGTATCTGGAGGATTGACAAAGGATGTGCTGGGGTTTTGAACTCTGAATGATTATCAACCTTTGTGGGTGCTTAGGGAGCAAAATCAAGATAGATGAATCTTCCAGCACGTGTGAGGGATTGTAAGAATTAAAACACACTGAAAAAACCAGTGTCCTTGCTCTGAAGGATTTTTCTGCAAGACATACTGGTAGAGAACTGTCATTCTCAGTGGAGTGTAACATTTGAGCCTGTCAGTGCTGACAGCCCGCTCAAAGAGGGCCTCGTTAGCGTTTGCTACAGGCAAGACAATGCACATGCGGTCTCGGGTAGTTGAGGACAACCCGTGATCACAAGCACAGACAGACGGCCACAAACTTGGGAAAACATACATTTCTTTGACATTAGTGACTCAGTGTCTCAAACAGCTCTAGTGCCTATGCTCCAGAGGAAACTCCTTACTTACTTGGTCAACATGGCTCCAATCCGTTTTAGGGCAGAATAATCCATGATAGGAAACATATCCTCCAGCCAGGCAAATCTACTGCAAGTTTATTATCACTCCCAAACCTTTGCCCTCCTTAAATATCTCGCTCCTGAAATGTCTCTCTGCTTCTATGCAAATCATCTTCGATCTTCAAGAACTAAATCGCTCCCTGCTCTTCAATCAGCTCTCCTTATAGCAATTTCTCTATTCTCCAAATTAATTCATTCATTCACCAAGTATTTATTGAGCATTTACTATAGGTCAGGCGCTGTTATAGGTGCCGTGATACAACGGTGAGGGAGACACACAAGTTCCCACTCTTACTGAGCTTAAAATTCTAGTGGAGAAGACCAGGGTTAACAACAACAAAATTATGTACGTAATTTCTCTCTCTGTGTGTGTGTACATATATATATATATGTACACACACACACACATATTTATATTTACATTTATACATTATAACTCCAGGAAACAGTGCTATGAGGAAATATCAAGCAGGATAAGGGAGTCTCTAATATCCACTGTCTGTGACACTCATTTTTAATACAATACCTTGTATTCTGATTTAACTTTTAATCTGAAACGATTTTGTAAGAGTCTTAAGGGAGAGATGTACTACCTTTATATCCTACACAATGCCTAGCTCAGATCATGCAACAGATGTTCAATAGATATTTGTTGAATTTTCTCGATTAATTGAAATCCATTTGCTGACATCATGGAGAGAGATTTTGACTTGATGCTGACTAATGGGCTGGCTTAGTCCCCACATAAAGATGAGAAGCTTTGGGAATGGTTTGCAGCTGTCACAATGACAGATGCTAATCTAGGTCACAGATATTTTGCTTTGAAATATGCATAGATGCCATCTATGTAATACTTACTGTAACTACACTGTGATGGTTCTTAAGATATAATGCTTATATTTTCTCCATTTTCTGGTACAGTCTTCAATCCATATATTTTTAGTCTTTTCAAAATGAAGTTTGTAACTATTTAATTACATTGATGACTTTCATTTATATACGTTTAAGAATTTTTCATACAAATCATGGAAAAAAATAACACTGAGTGAAACAGCATCTGTGGGTGCTCTTTTTCTGTAAAGCCTTTAGTTTCCTTACATAACCAAACTCTGAAAGGCATGCTCTTTATGCCATTCTTTGCTCTATGAGTAAGTTATGTTTTATAGCAAGTCACTCTGTTAACTATTTTTGAGCGTCCACAGCCACAAGATGGACCTGGGTGAAGAAAGTGGAAATGCAGGCAATGATGAAATTCTGCATTTGCGCCCTGGCGTGAGGGGCCCAGCCATATACTTAATGTACTAACTTTCTTATCAGTGGCTTTCATTCTTTTTCATCTCATTATGATTCAGAAAGAAGAGCACCCCTCCAGGATGACATTCATCTTGTGGTTGCTTAAACAGAATGTATATTCTGGAGTCAGACGAACATGGCTTCAAATCATAAATCTGCCACTCACTTGTCAGGTGACCATCTTTCTGAATCTCAGTTTCCTCGCTGTAAAATGGACATCAAGAGCTGTGGTGAGAGTGTCTGGCACCCATGAGCTGAGGCAGGCACCATCCTTAAGGACCTGAGCACAGCGTGGGAGGCAGAGGGGCTCAGGCTTGGAGGAACCTGTCTGTGTGCACGGAGTGAGGTGTGTGTGTGTTTTTGCCATGGGGACAGTTGAATTTGGGGCATTTTTCTCCAAGAAACAGCCTTCTCTTCCCCCAGCAAGGACTGGCTGTTACCTAAAGTCCATCAAAGGCACTTCCAACCAGGAGAGAACCTCACCAAGACAGCTGGTGTGGCCCAAGGGTGGCCAAAGTGGGAAGTGGGCATAAGAATAAACACCCCCCCAAATTCAATGTGAGCCCCAGCGAGAGAGGTTGGTGGGGTTGCCAGGGCTCAGAAATGCAAGCTGATTCCCCACCCTACCCTGCCTCGCCTTTTCTTTGTTTCCTCCTGTGAATGCTCGAGCAGCAGTAGCTGTCTCCTCCACCGGGACAGTGGTGGGCAGCAAGCAAGCTGGGTGGGTGTCTGTGGTGGGGCCTTATGGTGCCTGGGAGGAGATGAAGATGAGGAGGTTTTTCCTTACTGTAAATGAATATTTGTATGATTAAATAAACACACCAAAAAAAAATGAGTTGTAGTGAGAAGTAAATGAGATAGGATGCATATTAAATACCTTCTGCGTAAGAGACTGTCAATGTATTGCTATAGTTTTCATCATTATTTCTCACCTGCAATCACTTTCTGCTAAGCATTGACATAGAAATATGAATAGGACAGCTTCTAAGACTTCAAGAAACTCGTAGTCTAGATCGGGAGAGAGATACATAAGCAGAAATTTCCAACTAGTGAATGAACAAAAAGTAATGAGTGCAAAGATAGTGAAATGCCCAAGGTAGCGTGGGAGCGTGGAGGAAGAGTATCTAAGTCATAAGGTGAGAGAAGGCTTCCTAGGTCTTACCAGATAAAAGGAAGTTTAGCAAGAGGGAGAATGGAAGAGTAGTCCAGGTACAGGGAACAGCACCTGTAAAAGCATGGAAGCAAGTGTGTGCAGGGAGCTACAAGCCATTCAGTGTTGCTGCCCACAAGGTCTAGGGCAGAGAGTGGTGAACGTGAAGAGAGTAGGCTAACGATAAGCAGGAAGCAGCTCATGGAGGTATGTCACGGTAAGGATTTTGAATTTCATCCTGTAGAAAACTGGTAGAAAATGCAACCAGAGCATTTAAATAAATAATTGATCTAGTTATATTTGAATAAAATATATCACACTGGTAACCTTGTAGAAAAGGTATTGGATAAAGATGTTAGGAAGTGGAGAAGCACTTCAATGAGACCCTAAACTAGGGCATGGTTGTAAGACGGATTTAAGAATTGAGAGGTAATTAGGCAGGGCTTGATGTAGGGAGGAAGGAGTCAAGGAGAATTCACAGGTTTCTACCTAGGTGGCTGAAATGGAACGAGTGTAGAAAGTTCAGGAAAATTGTGAGGGCCCAATGGGGGGTGATTCATTTATCCTCCAGGACCCTGAAACACCCTACAATTGTGGCAGGAGTTGGCGTGGAGAGTGATAGCGAAAGCTAGAGACTCCTGTGAATTAGAATGATATTCTGGCTCCATAAACAGTAGTCGCTTATACACTGGTACAGCTTGGTGGTGTCAACCTCCCCAGAGTATGAGTTTTACACCAGGGAGATGCATGCTTGTGTGAAGCGGCAGTGGGGTGCATGGGGAACACTAATGCACACCCCGACCCTCCACCTGTGGTATGCGTACTGAACAGGGCTGGAGGCACAGTCTCGTACTGGGGGGAGAACCAGGGTCCAGCCAAGACTAAGGGAACGCAGCATTCTGTGACAAAGGTTTAAAGATTAGGGGGTTTGTTAGTAGTGGCACAAGATTTTCCCTCACCCTTAGACCTATCAATTCGCATAGCACCTTCAGTGGTGCCAATATTAAGGGCTCTCTAATTTATTATCCCTTCCCCTCTTAGCAGAGCAGGCTATTAACTATTCTGACCTCCATAGCCATGTGCTCCTCTTCACTGATACAGGGATCAATGCCCACAATATAGCTTTTCCCAGAGAAGTTTCAAGTTCACGCACCTCAGAACCCATCACGGTGGATGAGCAGCTTAAACTGCTTGCTCCTAGAGCCTTGATGTGATGGCGACAGCAAGTGTCAAGAGCCTGCAGTCTTGATTGCTTCTACTGGCAGCGTCACGTGCACTGCCGGGACCCTCAGGGATACATCCTACTGCTGTTTAACAGTCGACTGAAGAGGGGCTTACTCGGTGCATCTGACCTCGCCTCACCAAACAAGACCAAACTGGCTGAGTGTTTCTAAGGATTTCCATTACCTTGCAACAGACTCATTAACCGTTCTGAACTTCTGACTTTAAAATCCATTACAGGGACTTCCCTGGTGGCGCAGTGGTTAAGAATCCACCTGCCAATGCTGGGGACACGGGTTCCATCCCTGGTCCGGGAAGATCCCACGTGCCGCGGAGCAACTAAGCCCTGTGCGCCACAACTACTGAGCCCACGCGCCTAGAGCCCGTGCCCTGCAACAAGAGAAGCCACCACAATGAGAAGACCGCGTACCGCAACGAAGAGTAGCCCCCGCTCGCCACAACTAGAGAAAGCACGTGCGTGGCAACAAAAACCAACACAGCCAAAAAAAAAAAAAATCCATTTTTACTGAGCGTGTATGTGAATGCTCTAATTCGGCTAATAAAATATTTAGAGGAAGAGACACCTGTATAATGCCATCAAGAGGTTATGTAAATTGAAGGAGGAGTTCTTCTGCCCTTGATTCAAGGCCATTCATATATATCTGTAAAAACACTGAGTTCTCTTTATCCTCTTAGGGCTGAAAATGCTGCCCTTTTTTGGTCTTCTAACGACGCTAACACTAACAAACATGTCCACTGAAACATGTTACTCGAATATAGAGGTTACTGAATGCACCAGTGGTACAGGATTCAGGCTATTTATTAAACCCTACCTTCAACTATACCGAGAAAGCGGATGTGTTCACAAAGATGTTCTTAAGAAAACTCTCTCCAGATAGCACATAAAAAGACAGAGACAAATCCAAAGTTTTGACTGTAGGCTTCTCATTCTCACAAAATAACTCAGCACGGTGTTCACTCTTCCTACTATACCTTCTGACACCCTTCTTGGCTGTGTTAGTTAAATAAAGAATTAACTGTAGGTACAAAACTAAGAGACACCCTGACACGTACTCAGGCAACTGTGACCTGCCCACCCCCATCCCTCCAGTTGGTGAAATTATTTGGACAAAGAGTGGCCTCATCAACCTTATAAAAGTGTAAATAAAAAGCAAACTAGCATCAACAGCTGACTATTTATGGTATGGCCAAGCAAAACTGCAGGAGCAAAGAGAAAGCTTGCTTTTTAGGAAGGCTGGATTGGCACAGAATACACTTTCCATGGTTATGTTTTCTGGCTGCTGTTTGGGATCAATTTTAGGGCAAAAGTGCGTGAGGCTGGAGGTAAGAAATGCATAAAATCTTGTATAACAGCAGTTTCAAGGGCATATCCACTTCTTGATAGAAAATGAGAGGACACTGACAGCTTATTTAAACAGAATAACTCAAGTTGGGTTCTGTGAACAAGGATTTGATGGCACCTGTGTGAAATACACTTGCAAACAGAGGAAGAAACAGCTTTCATTTTTGCTTTTGTCTTTTAGAGTTGCAATTTTGCTTTTAAAATGCTCCGGGCACCCCTGACACCTGAACACAACTTTGTGAATACTCATATCCAATTTAGGATATGTTGACATTTACCTTTCAATATATTTGCAAGGTTAATTTTGGTTGTTCCACTGCCATGTGCATTGCAAAGAACTTCATATTATCCCAGAATAATCATGGAATTTTCAATCTGTAGTTATGTCTAGAGGCTACAGATTCATCATGAACTTCAGCAACCTACAAACCCTGTAGACTTGAAAAGTCCTATTTAGAACCACGTGCCCATGACCTTTCAATCTGGGTGTAGAAAAGTGACAGGTAACCAGTTTTCCCACCTTGGCCAGCCAAACATGGCTGGGTTGGAGATGTTATGTCAACTGTTGAAACCAAGTCCCCTTAAAACCTGCACACTGAGTTCATGAATAATCTCTCTATCCACAACTTTATTCCCTTTCTTGTCCCCTCTGACCTCAATCCATTTCTTGTCTCCTCTGACCTCAATCCTATGCTAACTGAACAATAATCAATCAGAGTCACATGACTAAAACTGCTGTTGTAGATAACAGCATTAATGTACTAAAATCACTGCTTTTGATAACATTGTTAATGTACCAAAATTACTGTTATAGTTACCATCATTAATGTACAAAATCAGGTTGTTTCTACAGGGCAAGATGAGCTAACAGACCCCGGAGCCAAGGACCACCTGGCCAGAGAATTGTAAACTAGAGACATCCTGACTCCCAAAACTAAGATTAAGAAATGTCACAGAAATGTTGCAAAATGATGATTAATCTCAGCTCCTCTGCTGTTCCCCTTAAAAAACTCCAAACTCAAAGGCCAAGTTGGAGTGGATCTGAGACTTGTCTCCCACTCCCTTGCTCAGCCCCCTGTAATAAACCCTTTGCTACAAACACCTGCTGCCAGAATCTGGCTTTCTGCGCTGCGGGCACACGAGCCCTTGCTCTGTTACACTGAAGTTATGGAATGAAGCATCAGTTTTCTCTGTGTCTCTGGAGTTCAATTTATTTATTGATGTGGAAGGCTCACCTTTTTAAATAATAAAGGATGGATTGGCCTTTATCTTACTTAATTTTTAATTAAACTCAACAACATTTATTAGCTATCTTCTGCATGCTGAGGAAAGTACAAGGTACAAAGTACATGCCAATGAGTTAGACTAAAATAGTACACCAGGATGATGACCCATGGAACACTAGTAGTGCATGAGAAGAAAACAATCTGTTGGGTATTAATAATAGAATGCCAAATAATATTTTAGTCCTCAAAAAATTTTAATGTATGTGAAAGAAAAATACTAAATGCAATTTTACAGTTGTTTTCATAATTATGCATGGTCCACCTTTGAGAAATGGTATCCTGTACCCAAGAACAGCAGAGAATCCTGGAAGAGATACCCTGCTCCTGGAAGCAAGGTCTCCACGGTGATGCAGAGGCACATTCACCATCAAAACCACTGAATTCTCTATTCTGAACTGGCTACTTGCTGGTCTCTGTATGCCAATAATCTGCACATTTTCTTGCTCATGTGTCCCCTAACAGAAGTATGAAAAACTAAATACCCCTTTATATATTCTCAGACCATTATCTTAAATGTTTCAATATTAGTTAAAATAGTTGCAAAGACAATTTGTAGCATAACGGAAACGTTCACATTTATTAATATTGTGTTTCATTATGTTTTTAAGTAAATACAGTGGAATCTAAATACCAAAATGCTTGATACCACCATCGTCTATTTAAAAGATACATGAGGGACAGTGGTTGAGACTTTGCCTTCCAATGCAGGGGTGTGGGTTCAATCCCTGGTGGGGGAACTAGGATCCCACATGACTCAGGGCCAAAAGGCCGAGACACAGAACAGAAGCAATATTGTAACAAATACAATAAAGACTTTAAAAATGGTCCACATCAAAAAAAAAATCTTTAAAAAATAAAAGATACATGAACATACTCTGACAGTTGGACATTTTACACAATACTTTTTCTCCTTGTGAAGTTTTTCCATTCTACTTCCCTCACATAATTTTATCCTAATGTAATATTATGCTATTCTGGAAAGTATTTTATTGATCACTCCATTTCTCTGCTACAAATATATTTCTAAAATGAAATTTATAGGAAAGAAACTATTTCTTTTGTAAACATGAAGCTCTAAGTGTTAAATTATTTTTTAGTATTGTGTTATTCTTAAAATTATTAGTTGTAGGTGGTTGATTAAAACAATATAACTATATATGTTTCCAGTTTTGAAAAGTACTTACTGGAGTAAAATGTTACTAGGACTACACCTCAGTACAATAGATTTTTTTCTCAATTTATGTAAGCTTGGATGAATATTATTTGGTGTTGAAATGAAATATAATTCAATATCTGTTCAATCCTATCAATCTTTTAATGCATTTAAGTGCTGAGGAATCGTTCAGTGGAAATGGACAGAGTTCTAACAGTGTTACTCAATTCTTGATCTCCTAAGTTAGACGCCAAAAATCACACAGTGATCTACCATCAAAAATTATTTTTTCATGATCTTTCATCTGACAATTCAAAGGGGTCCTCTTCAATTTTGTTGATAAAGTGGAATTGGAAACAGTCTGACTTGTATGCTATTCTGGAAAGGTTGATTAAAACAATATAACTATATATGTTTCCAGTTTTGAAAAGTACTTACTGGAGTAAAATGTTACTAGGACTACACCTCAGTACAATAGATTTTTTTCTCAATTTATGTAAGCTTGGATGAATATTATTTGGTGTTGAAATGAAATATAATTCAATATCTGTTCAATCCTATCAATCTTTTAATGCATTTAAGTGCTGAGGAATCGTTCAGTGGAAATGGACAGAGTTCTAACAGTGTTACTCAATTCTTGATCTCCTAAGTTAGACGCCAAAAATCACACAGTGATCTACCATCAAAAATTATTTTTTCATGATCTTTCATCTGACAATTCAAAGGGGTCCTCTTCAATTTTGTTGATAAAGTGGAATTGGAAACAGTCTGACTTGTAAAAGTGTATGTTATCGAGGCATTAGAGCCATTTCCTTTTCAGTTCCTGGGAACTCTAGCTAACCACAAGAGTCACTTTACAGAGATTTATCAAGCGACCATTCATCATTAATTAAACTCATTATAGTCTTTCACTTCCACAAGAGGCACCTCGTTTGTAAACTTAAAATTAGGTGAAACTGGAACTTGTACATTTTAGGCTTTTTATTCCCATTGCCTGCGAACAAATCTATATCTTCTTACCAAACTCTCATTTATAAGACATATCAAAACAACTTTCAAAGGACCTGACAAATAGAGAGACAAACACTTGATATTCATTTAGAAAAAGAGATTATACTACTTTCATTTCATAGTTGAAGATTATTAAGTTTACAATTAGAAATCTGACAGAATTGGAACAAGCTTATCAATATCTCAGAGGGAGACGTTGATCCTATTTAAGTGAAGAAGTTGGCTTTCTAAAGTCCAGTGCATTACAAGCTAGATTGCATTTAAGGAACATTTCATTCTATACTTAGAAATTAACATCAACAAGTAGTAAAGGCTTGGCTTAAAAGTGAATATGGCTATAGCAACAATTGTTGTTAAGCGCATTCTTTACAATAGACTCCACACATATTCTGGTTAAATTAATCTATATTGTATAAAGAGATAGAAATAAAATAAATTTGCAGAGAGAAGGTTTAAGGGTGACAGTGAGTAGCCTTGCTCCCAAGTTATAATATATGTTATATATATATATAATTTACAATATCCAACTCGTTTTTGGTAAAAATTCATGAAACTATTTCTCCACCACCCTAAACTAATGTTAAGAAACATTTGTTTCATTTACACAAAGATGCAAAGTTGTACTGCTGAAAGTAAATGTGGACATTTGTACTTTGTCCTTTTCTTAATCATGCAAAATACTCAACTGAATAAAAGTACTCACCCTCTTTTCATTATTGGGAATGGTGACTATGCCAGGATGATGTGCTTCATAATCAATAAGTAAGTATTCCCCAGTATCCTTGTTACAAATCTTAACTATCTTAAGATAAATTGGTATGGTATATGTATGTCAGGGTCCAGACAAAAAAACAAAAACCGCAAGAGGCATTTTTAACATGAAATTACTACAGGGAATTGGTTTTCCATGTGGTGGAAAGCTGAATGGGCAAAAGGGGTCACCAAAGTAACTCCGATATGCAACAGCATGAGCAGCTGCTACCAAGGGAAGAGGCTGGATCCCCGAAGCTCTGAAGCTCAGGGAGAGTCCCTCAGACCTGTGAGGAGGGGCAGGACCCAGCTGCTGCTAACATTCTGAGAACATGCCCAAGGGCTACTTCTGAGAGTGTCAAAAGAGACTGGAGACCAGAACCAACTGCTGCTGTCAGATGAAGCCCATTGCTGGGGTGCTGCTCAGAGGAACAACAGGAAAACAGGGAGGAGAAAGGCCCTTCCTCCATTCTTGACATCTCTTTCTGCTGTCCCTATTTGCAGACCCTAACAGGAAGCCAGCTGGCAAAGGACAATTTACAGAATCGCAGCCCAGCCCCACAGAGTAGTGTGTGGAAGGGGCGATTTGCAGCTGAGAAGTAACACCCGCAAAACTGGCTCAGCATAGGGCTAAGTGAGCCTTGAACTTGTCCCCTGGATGATAGTGGCTGCCCCTCCGACTAGAAGGTGGGCACCGTGTTTTGCTTTTTCCCCACTCTTGCAACCTAAGGTCTGAAACAGAGTCTAGCACTTAGTAGGCCTTCCATAAATATTTGTTGAATGAATGCAATTCAAACACAGATGTCTCTGATTGCAAAGCCCATGGCAGTAATTCTTTTCACTCTCACTGCAACATCCACTGCCTTTAAGCGGGAATAATCCAAAGGGAATCACTTTCCACCTTAGAAGTTTGCCTACAAGTGGTTTCGACAGCCTATTTTATTGCCTCCAATGCTACCAGAGTGAACCAGAAAAACACGGATAAAACATCAGCAGTGACTAATGACTTTCAGCCTGCCTCTTTTCACAACATAGAACAGAATTTTACCTGATGACGAAGTTGACATACAACTTTCACACACAGAGAGAGGCCAAGTTTTATTCTGTGCTAAACTGGAACTACAAATAAGACAAAGTGATAACTGCTACGAGAATCTCAGGAATATTTCAGACGTGCTTTTTTCCAAAAGGGACCAATCTATAAATACATCAGTCTCTCTTCAAACCTGTAAAAATTTAACTGACCTCAGTGCCAAAAAACAAGCTGTCAGAAATGAGTCGCGGCCTTCTTAAACTCACAGATTCACAGGTTCACGGATTGGCCCTTTGCTCTTGAGAATGCGCCACTCTCCACCTGCTCTGTCTGCCCTGAGCCATGACTCCCAGCGCAACAGGCAGCCTCTGCTTTTCAAAGCCCGCAGACGTCAGTGCCATTCTCATTTGTATTTTTAAAAAGAAAAAGAAGGGCTTCCCTGGTGGCGCAGTGGTTGAGAGTCCGCCTGCCGATGCAGGGGACATGCGTTCGTGCCCTGGCCCGGGAGGATCCCACATGCCGCGGAGCGGCTGGGCCCGTGCGCTATGGCCGCTGAGCCTGCGCGTCTGGAGCCTGCGCGTCTGGAGCCTGCGCGTCTGGAGCCTGCGCGTCTGGAGCCTGCGCGTCTGGAGCCTGCGCGTCTGGAGCCTGCGCGTCTGGAGCCTGCGCGTCTGGAGCCTGCGCGTCTGGAGCCTGCGCGTCTGGAGCCTGCGCGTCTGGAGCCTGCGCGTCTGGAGCCTGCGCGTCTGGAGCCTGCGCGTCTGGAGCCTGCGCGTCTGGAGCCTGCGCGTCTGGAGCCTGCGCGTCTGGAGCCTGCGCGTCTGGAGCCTGCGCGTCTGGAGCCTGCGCGTCTGGAGCCTGCGCGTCTGGAGCCTGCGCGTCTGGAGCCTGCGCGTCTGGAGCCTGCGCGTCTGGAGCTTGTGCTCCTCAACGGGAGAGACCAAAACTGAGAGGCTCGCGTACCGCAAAAAAAAAAAAAAAAAAAAAAAAGAGTCTGCAGATCAAAAAGTTTGAGAACCACCGTGTTAGATTATAGCCTGAGCAGAGAAGCATCAGCCTGCATTTTAGAGTCACTTTCATAAGGTGCAAACTTTGTGGGAGTGTTTTAATAGGTCAAAATAAATCCTGATAGCTCGAACTCCAAACCGTATTAAGAATCTAACCACAGCTCACCACCCTCATCGCCTATACTCTAATCCACTTCTACTGGAGGTATTTTCTCCAAGTGTGTTTCATTGCATCCACCTGCACACCACTGCAATCCATCCTAGATATCACAACCAGGATGACCTTTTAAAAATGCACATCTTGGGCTTCCCTGGTGGCACAGTGGTTGAGAGTCCGCCTGCCGATGCAGGGGACACGGGGTCGTGCCCCGGTCCGGGAGGATCCCACATGCCGCGGAGCGGCTGGGCCCGTGAGCCATGGCCGCTGAGCCTGCGCGTCCGGAGCCTGTGCTCCGCAACGAAAGAGGCCACAACAGTGAGAGGCCCAGGTACCACACACACACACAAAAAATGCACATCTGATCATGTATTAACTCAACATGTGCTATGTATTTAGCTCTAAAACTAGGTACTAGGATATGGAGATGAATAAAACAACTCCCAAAGCCTATATTATAAATTAGAATGACATAGATCTTAGAAGAGAGGTACAGGTAAGGTGTATGAGAGAGAAGTACAAAGGAGAAAATGATTAATTACCACTGGGAGATTCAAGGAAAGTTTCCTGATGGATGGAGTAACTGAAAATGTCTAGTAATGCTAACTTCAATTTTACCTTATTTGAGTTTGCAAAATAATCTTTTCACTCTGTTGTAACCCTAGCCACACTATTCAAGGCTTAGTCTTAAAACATCCAGAGGACCTTTTGTTTCATTCCTGCTACCAAGAGTCAGTTATTTCAATAGGCAACAGAAGCAAAGGAAGGGAGCTTTTTTTTACTGAAAAAAAAAAAAAAAAGAAGAAGAAGAAGAAGAAAAAAAAACTAAGAGCAGTGATGACTCTGGGCCCCTGCTGTTGCTGAGATTTCTAGGCATTTGGCCACAGACACTTAGTCCAGATGGGTTTTACCTTGGACACAAAAAAACCATGACTAAATTTCACAAACTCTGATCTGGTGTCAGGAAAACCCACAAGATTCAATCAACAATTTATAGGAGTATTATGTAAGGCATCAGATCGGTGTGCTGTGAAAATTCCCATGAGTATAAAAAGAAATGAAAATTAGATATGTCAATACACATTGCCCACTTCCATACTATTGCTAGAGTAAGAACCAAGAATTTGAAAGATTAACAAAGAGAAGCACATGGAGTCAGAGCGAGAGAGGGATGGAGGGAGACAAAGAGGGAGAGAGGGAGAAAGGGGGAGAGAGAGAGAGATAACAAAGGGTATAACCTTTATTGAGACTTCCTCGTTTTGAAAAGAATAGAAGTTTTTGCAATAAATAGCCTCAAATATCACATATATCCATGTCACCCCTAAATATTAGATGACTTTTTGGTATCATCCACCTCAGAACAGAGGCGAAGTGAGTCTAGCGTCTACACAGTATTTCATATGGAGAACTTTCAGTGACTCCCCCTTTCCCCAGTTTAAACAGATTTTCCATACTGCATCCAAATCTCCCCCAAGCCAGTCACAACCTTGATCTTTATTTCCAAGTCCTGTTGAATATTTTAAAACTAGTAATATCTCATCAGACCTCCTACACTACTATCTCCATCAACAATTGCATCCAGCGGGGTCAGGTTCCTGGACTACAAGTCCTACCACATCAGAAATTAATTATAACAAAACATTTCCTGTGAGCGAACACTAGATCATGTTTAAACACTAGGTGACTCATTCATGGATACTACTATCCTCTCTGAAATCTCACATGTTGCAATTTAAAAATTCTGCACCCTGAGTGGCCAATCCCTTGTTTGTTGGCCTAGTCAGGAAGATCTGAAAGTTCTCTTGATCCCTGCCCAAAGCATTGGTTCATCCAGGGACCACAGTGATATTACCAAGGACCCAGGCCTTGTTCCATGTCTCCAGTCTCCTGTCCACAGAGTTGGCTTCCTCCTAAGCCTAGTTCCCCTCGTGGGACTGGTAGCAATCAGTAACGCATGCTGTTTTGTTCACATCCAGCAGGAGAAAGAACCATTTCCAGAAATGTTGTCTCAAGGGTAATAATATTCTTTCCCATAAGGCTCTGGAAAATACTTTACCAAGTCTCATTGCTCTGAATTGGCTTCAGACCTACCTAACCCTGAACCCATAACTGTGGAAAGGAGGAATGGGATCACTTTAGCTGAGGGTCAGCTCCCCAGCCCTCATGGCTAGAGCATAATAGGGAGAGTGAAATTGGGGTGACAACCATGATGTCCACAGCAGTTCAGGACCTTATAGGAACTTCTTTTATAGTCCTGGTTATCTAACTGTAATTCTCTCAAGCTTTGATTGGTGAGCACTTGTACTGTAGACCTGTAATGCCTGCCCCACCCCAGGCTTACTTAATTGTTTTATTTGTAGATATTTGTCTAGATTCACCATTTGTTTCCACCAAAACCCCTTTTACTTGGTAATAACTGAGAAGATATTCTCTGATTCTTGTCTCAGAAAAGAGAGGCCATATCTTCATTAAGCCCTAAGGCTGTGTGAAAGAAGACATTAATTAATGCACTGAAGTTGGCCAGCTCCTGAAGTGACCCTGACAGGTGGGAGTGTTGATTTCTCACCCTTCTGGCTGAGGAATCTTTATCAACCACAGAGCATCTGGAGGGGTCATGACATGACTCCAGGGGGTTAATGTACTTTATTGCTTTGATGCTGAAACTGCAGTCATTTTTTTCTCCCAGAGGCATGGTTAAAAATATGGCAATTCACAACTCGTTATTCTGCATAGATGTGCACTTCAACGGATAATTTGCCCTGTGGATTTATTTGGTTCATCCAAATACTTTAAAGCCCCTGAGGATGCTGAGGGAGAGCTGCATACAAATGCATCTCCTGCTAGGCCTGAGATGGCCTGAAGCATCCCAAGAGAAATCCTCTGATGAGCTGAGACTTTGTTTGGAGTCTTCCACTCCAGGCACACTTGGACATCGCCTGGATGTACACAGATGCTTCCAACAGAAATAAACAAATACAACATGATTCTCAATGGGTTTCAAGTCATAGAGAAGACTTCCTCCTTGTCTACTGGAATGTTCCACTTAGGCCTTTTTTGTTCTCTCCTTTTGCTAAAGGATGATCAGTTCTTTCTGATCCAAATCAACAATCCTCACCTCCACATGGCAAAGAATTTTATATAAGCTGTTCATTCTCCTGCTGTCCTTTTTCTAATGCTAGGGACAACTAGTTAAAAATTCAATAAAAATTCTCTCTTAGCTTGCACATTAATAGTATCCTGTTTTACCCAGACAAGGGGGAAAAGATTAACCTATATTCTTGGCCATAGCTCCATCATGAAAAAAAAACCTCTTTAGAGACATTTTATTCTCAGAAGTCTTCACAATACAGATTTTAGAGGATTGCTTTTTGGACATTCTTTGATCCAAATATTTGTTCAAGACACTGTGAACATCTCATGTGACTGAGTACCAGACTGTGTTATTAAACATCAACTGAATTGACGTTGTGAATATCTCTGTGAGACTCACATACAGTAACTGGAAAGTACAGGATCCTGGGTGAGCCACAATGCAGCCCGAGGGAAGATCCTAAATGATGGCTTTGCACTACACAAAGCCACAAACCGAAAGAAGTCAAGAGACATTAGCTTGTCATCCAGATCTCCTTTAAAGTTTAACAGGCCAAATTCCATCCAATGCAGCTGCTTGCCTATTTCGAGTTCAAAGCTCATTAATAAAAACAGAAATAAAAAAGCCTTCTCAGGGGCTGCTGATAATTTTTTTAAGTCACTGCCACCATCCAAGACCATGGCAGTCACTCAGGATCATTCCGTTTACCAGCAAATCAGTTAAGGGTGAGATAACTGAAATTTCTGCACCATCAGCTGAAGTTACCACTTGCAAAACTGAGCCAAAAGGAGGATTAAAAGACATATGCATAAGAGCTAGGGACATTTTCTAAGAAGAGACAGTAAATTCCAAAGTCAGAGGCATCACTCAGCATCTCTGCACAGCATCAGTTTGATCTATTGGTGATAGATGTCTGAGCTGGCTTCAAATTGGACGAGTCAATAGGTTTCCAAACTGACTTAGAAAATAGACCAAAAAATGGATATGTCTTGTTACTAAGCACAACCTACCTTCTACCATTATCTATCCATCTGAAATATCACTCAGTAATAAAAATTTCGAGATTTGAAATTTGCCTCTAAGTTTGCAACTGGAGCCAACTCACCATTTTCCCATTCATTTAACATCAGAAGAGAGATCCTCATTATGACCTCATTGCATCTGCACCTGTGGCCTCGACAGAGACTCGTTCTGAAGCATAGGAATGATCTAGGCCCTGATGATTTGGAGTGTAGGGGAGCAAAACCTGCCACCCCGAGACAGTCTCTTTGGCATGCATATCATTTTGAGCTGGAAACCATCAAGGCCCAAAAGACTCAGGAAGAAATTGACCTTCCCCCGCCAACTGCCTAAATGATGTAGAGGACCTGTTCCCGGAAGGGAACTATCAGCATAGATGACTGTAGTATGAACTAGGTTTGTACTATAAATAGGGAGAAACCTAGCAAAGTCTATTTGTTAACATTTCTCTTTGTCCCATCATCTCTACACAGCCCAGCAAACAGTTATTTACCAAACATCTGCTCTTTCATCTCTGTGTGAATTGCCTTCCTGCCCTTTGAAGTCCCAAAAGACTATCCCAAAATCCTCTTTTGTATTTAGCTGAAAATGGTATTTAAGTTGAGGGTTTCAGCAATTTGGGGGAGGTATTCAGTTCTCCTGCATCTTTCCCATGTTTACATGTTATTAAACTTTTGCTTGATTTTCTCCTGTAAATTTGTTTCATGTCAATTTAATTCTTAGATTAGCCTAGAGGGGTAGAAGAGGAAGAGGACAATGACTGATTTATTGCCGAAACCTGCCTGGTTTGATTAGAAAGGCTCCACCTGGAAGACTTTCTTTTTATTCCTTTATTGAGCCTCTGTGGAATATCTACCAGCAGTTTTGTGATGGATACAAAAGCATCTTCATCCACCTGGAATGAGGGCTATTGTTAACTTCTGTTCTAAAAACAGGAGAGGAAAAAAGGATATCTGCTTACAAGTAGAAATCTAAGAGAAGTTCTGGTTATTCAGTCACATCTTCCTCTGTAACCCACGGAGTACCTTAGGTAGTGAGAGCCCTGGGCAGTGTACATACTGGTTAGAGACACAGTCTAGAGCCAGCTGTAAAGCCCAGCTCCTCCACTCAGTAGCTACAGGAGCTAGACAAATGACTCAAGCTCTCTATACCTCAGTTTCCTCATCTGTGAAATAGGAATAATACTACTACTGACCTAAGAGGCTGTTGTGAGGATCAAATTAAGTTACATACGTAAAGTGCCTAGAATAATGCTTGGTATTTAAAATCAATATATACAATAATATTAATAATAATACTACATATTCAACAATTCATATATGTGAAATATATATTTCAAGACCATAAAATAAAAGCTAAAATAAAATTAAATAAATTTATAGTAAACAATATATAATATATATGATAAAAATACATATAAGAAGCTAAATAAAATTATCATATTCTTTAAAATCACTTGAAAAAATGAAGGTATTATTCAAGTCCTAGAAAACGAATAGAAAACTATAATATATACACAAATTATAAAAGGGATCCCAATGTAGAAAACACATCAAACTTCATAAAAAGTCTGCTCTAGAGGTTATATGTTAGTAGCAGTAAATTTACAAAGAATATGTAAGAGATTTTTTTAATGATCCAGATGTATCCAACAAAGGGTGATATGATACTTTTTCTTTAACCCCTTTTATTATTGAGCAGAGTCATTAAAATAATTCTATTAACTTTATAGCTTAATGTAATAGGTATTCAATAATACCTGGTCAGGACCTCAGTTTAGGAAGCATTAAATTTAAGATGTCCACGAGACATCCAAGTGGAGATATCAAGTAGGCTATTCGTTGTTCAAGTCTGTAGTTTGGGAGGAAGGACTGGGTTAGAGATATAAATTTAGGAGTCATCAGCATAGAGATGGTACTTAAAGCAATTAGACTGGATGAGATCACCATGGGAGTGAATGCACATAGTGAAGAAAATAGGATCATAGGCTGAGCCCTGGACTACTCCAACTCAGCAAAGAAGACTGAAAAGACGCAACTACTAAAGTAGGAACAAAAAAGAGAAAATGTCATGTCCTGAAAACCAAGCGAAGAAAGTCAAAGACCATTTTTTAAAATGTCATACTTCTAATTTTACAGTAGGTCATATTGACCTTCCTCCAAATTAAGCTGTTAGTGAGCTTTACAAAAATTTACTAGTATCCGGAAGAAGTGGTCACTTTATATATGTAAGATCAGAGATGCACTAAGAGATAATATGATATGTTTACATGTGAGGAGACTTGGGGTTTAGTCCAAATTCTAATGTTAACTGGCTCTGCAACTTTAAGTCAGTCAAAATCTAGTTGTGTTTCAGTTCCCTCATCTGCTAAGTTTTTTAGTTCTTCACTCATTCAGCAAGTATTGAGTGCCTACTATGAGCAAATGCCCAAGTGGGATCAATTCTGTATCATCTAATCATTAGGATAGATGTGATAATGTAAGTTTTGGGAAAGTTCACTGTGTAAATATGCCACATGCTGCATATTTTTCTGCTGACTGTTCTTTTCCAAAGACTCTTAAAATCTAGGATATGCTATAATCATGTCCCTTAGATGCCTTTGATGCAGTCCTATTCAGAAGTAGAAGAATGACCCAGGACCTTCTTTCAAAATTCACTCATTCTTTTTCCTGTGTTGAGTGTCCAGTGGATGCTAAGCCCTGCACTAGCTTTGGAAATACAAATATGAATAAAACACAATTGTTGCCTTCAAGTAACTCATAATCTGGTAGAAAGACAGTCAAGTGAACAGTGCAACAGGCTTTCCTAAGACTTTTCTCAGTAATCTCTGTTAACTATGCAATGGTCAGAGCCAGTTAAGAAACCACAGATGGCAAATCTTTATCTTTATTGACAAATTTAAAATACTTAAAAAAAAATGCTACTAGAGAAGGAAACTGTCCACTTCCCATCAAGTGAGAATAGTTAAAGAAATCAAAGTGCTTAAAAAAAAAGTAACCTCCTGGAAACAAGTTGATTCCCTGACCAAAACTATTATCTGAAATGTTTCTTGACTGAGGAGTGAATCACCACATCTGGGCAAAATAATGCAGAAGAAAGTTAGCATTAAAGTGACAACAAAATTAAGGTATTAAAGCTCCAAATATCAACATCCTGACAGCTAGTTCCAGGAACATTCACCCCTCTAAGATAGAGCCAAAAATATCACCTTAGAATTCTCTCAGGGATTATCTGAATCTGCAGGCCAGCAATTTCTGTAGCTCGGCCCTCCTTGATAACAAAACCAAATATTCTGCTGACTTAAGGTCAGATTCCATCAGAACTGTCAACTTCAAGGATGGGGAAGGAGGTGAATGAAAGTACCCTGAGGGGGAAAATTTGCGTCTTTTCATTGTCTTAGCATGAACAATTATTTTGTTATTAAGAAAGCAAGATTGAATTACAATTAGAAAGAAACAAAATGTTTGCCTTTCCAAAGTCAGGGCAAGAAGGGATGAAGTAAAGTTGAGGGAGGGGAGAATTAAAACTGAAAGTCCAAAATGTAAAGGGAAAATGACTTCGGAAAGTATTTAGCAGAATTAATAACCACGGCATCTTTATGATAACTAAAGGGCTCACTTTTAGAGTTTTCCTTTATAGATCATGGCACTCACTATCTTATAAAGGAAAGAGATAGTTATTTCTCCAGAAAACTAAACAGTCTCTGTTCTCAACAACCACAGAAGGGTTAGTTATGTTCATGGCTGTGGCCTTTAAGGCAAACTACTTGATTGGCTTATTTAAATTGTCTACTAAAAAATAAATAATGCAGGGGGCTGCAAATAAGAAAAGTGTATTTGGGGTCTTAAGAACTGCAATTTGGAAGACACGGATTTGGGTAACTCTGAAAGAGTCCCAAGGAAGAGAAAGAGTCAGGGGCTTACAAAGGCAAAAGGTCACAAGGCTGGTAAAAGTTGCCTGGTGAGAATTGTGATTGACCCTGACACAAGACAGAAAATATTTGCCTTTAAGGAATCACAAGTTGTTTCATGGTAGGGGTCCAATAAGTAGATAGGCTGTCGTGAGTTATTCTAGGGTAAGTTTCCTGTAAGCATCTTGAATTTCTGGCAGGTGTCCTGGATGACTTCATCTAACCTTCAAAAGGTCAGATTCCATCCAGTCTGAGATGTGCATAAATCACACTTCCTTAATGGCCTTCTGGCTCCATTTCAGTGAGCTCTCTTAGCAATACCGACTCCATTTTGGTTTTCCTTTCACAAAATAAAAATATCTTTATAAAAAAATTCTTCTGCGTCTACATTTCCCATCTCCATTCTTACCATTATAGTTTGTTAAATTAGTGGCTGCTTGGTTTTTGCCCAGTTTCTCTCATCTGTTACATTGGGGGAGGGTGTGTTGAGTTAATATGAATTTAAGAAGAAAGATTGCATATTTCCTTTGAAAAATGCAATACATGTCATATTCAAACTCCAAATTGATTTATAAGGGTAACCTATATAATTTTCAAATATGTGAATAGACCTCAAAGAATGAGATGGCTTTTTTCCTGATAGGCAGATTGCAGAATGAGGTCTCCATTAAGACCATTTTTTACCCTTTAGAAAATTTTAAGTGACACCCTAATAATAGTTAACTTCCAAATGTAAGACATTAGTGCTGACACTAGCCAAATAAAATGTATAGTTATTGAATCACAGGAAATGCTAACACTTTGCATTTCCAATGCCCCCTTTATTCAAACAACAATAAAAACATTACAAAAGCAGGCAACCTTTATCTCCCATAGCTAGCAGTATTGCTATAATAGGCAACGTGAAGAAAATGCTTAAGAACCAAAGAAAATGTTATATTTGACTTGAAGCACTTTTGCCATGGCTCAGGACCCTGTGAAGTCTTCCAGAAAATATCCACCCATGCCAGTGTGCATGGCCAATATGACAGGGAAGAGGATGAGATTTCAGGGATGCCAGAGTGCCCATCTGCTGTGTCTCCTCATTAGCCTCTCATGATACCAAAGAGTCCTCATGATACCAATAGCCTTGTTTGAAAGTAAAATATGAATCCAGACAGGAATAAAATCAAGAGGTTATTAGCACTAGCTAGTATGTGACTAGGTGTTAGTAGCTGTTTCCTTGGAAGGAAAAGGATACATATACCTCATAGAGTTGTTGTGAGGGTTAAAAGAATCAATACACAAAAGGTATTTAGAACAGTGCCTGCAGATTCTATATAATCAATAAATTATATACATAAATATAATGTAGTAATAGTGATGAATTTTGAACAGAAAGCTCCTCTACAGTTCATAGAACATGAACAAAGAATAAACTCAAGGCACTATGAAGCTCTCTCTCCTCTCCAGTGAGACTAGGGAAAAGGTTTAAATATGCTGGTAGGTTATGGATAGTTTATAAAAGAATATGCTATTTAACCTTATATTCTAAGTTGGCAGTCATGGCCACAGTTATACTTCTGTCCTTCTTTCTCCTACAGTTGTTACCATTTGCAGGTGTCACCAGAAGCTTTTGTGTGCCATTTCCAGTATAAATAACCTATCTAAAAAGTGTCAAATCCATTAGAATAGTATTTCTTTATATTATTCAAGAAGGATGTTCGGGGGCAACCCCAATTACATCTGTACTCTTCAATACCCACTCCTAGGGACTGCTGCCACACATACCATGCAGACAGAGAACACAACATACAGAATCTACATGGAATTAGAAAAGCAAAGCCATCCAAGATTTTCCCAGGTTAAAAATGACAGATCAGCATCTGGACAAAAAAAAAAAAAAAAGGCATTTCAACTCTCTTTATTTTGCAATATTTAAATATTCTGAATGCATAAGTGTGTGGAGTCTTTTATCTAGTGAACCAGGGCTGAATCTTCTGGATGAACATTTAAAGCATGTAAAAGAAAATTCTTCAATGAATAATCAGTTCCAGACAGCTCTGTACAAAGAATATTTTTAATATAAGTCAAACACAAAACAAAAGATTCAGCGTTACTTTCTATCAGAAAACCCTTTTGCTTGGCTATAAGACATGAAATTTGCTTCTGGTGAGGTTTTGTACCCAAATATGAATTAATTTAAGACAAAAGAAAAGACCAGTGCATAAAAGATTTCATGATTTCATTTATTACTAATGGTAATTCAACCTGGGTCTTCCCATGGAAGCAAGCTAAAGACAATCTTTTGCCATCTTGGTGGAGTAGACAGCAAGGAATTCAACCAGGTTGCATCTATTTTTTTAATTGAGATATAATCGATATATAACATTGTATCAGTTTCAGGTGTACAACATAAGGATTCAATATTTGTATACACTGAGAAATGATCACCACAATAAGTCTCATTAATATCCATCACCACACATAGTTAAACTTTTTTTTCTTGTGATGAGAACTTTTAAGATCTACTCTCTTAGGATCTTTCGAATATGCAATACGTGGGGTAAACATAGTCACCATGCTGTATATTACACCCTTATGACTTATTTATTTTATAAGTGGAATTTTGAAACTTTTGACCCCTTTCACCCATTTCACCCACCCCCTACCTCCTATCTCTGGCAACTATCAATCTGTTCTCTGTATTTCTTTTTTTAGCTTCCACATATAAATGTGATCATATGGTATTTGACTTTTTTTGTCTGACTTATTTTACTTAGCATAATGCCCTCAGGATCCATCCATGTTGCCAAAAATGACAAGATTTCATTCTTCTCAGCCAGGTTGCATCTTGACTGCCCTGCCATATTGAAAATCCAAGAAAGGTCAAAGATTTGACGGCCCTTGAAATAATTCATCTCATCACATTCCCCAAAGTGTTAGAAGACCGCTGATATTATACCTCTAAACAAGCAATCCTCTTTAGTTTGAAGATTGCCATATCCTGATGCTTAATGTTTTCCCTAGCCCCTTTTCATCTGCTAACATAAGCTTTTGCAACAAATGACCTTGCTTCATACTAGTTCATTTAAAAAAGGGGGGAAAAAAGCTTGAGACAAGCATCCTTATGATATAAATAATAAAATGTCCTTTTGAAAGTTGCCTGATAAAGTTGTACATTTTAATATAACTATACTGATATTTCTTATAGATGTGTCCCACCCCCAAAACAAAAATATCAGAGACCACTAAGAACATTACCATCTTAGCTAAAGCCACAACAAACCAAGTTCACAAACTATAAGATCCTAACTGATAATTAACAAAAGTGAATTTACAGAGGTCCCTGAATGTACAATTTCCCTTGTTCCAAGAGACATAGTTTTGAAAGAAACTAGAACAGAGAATTCGTGAAAGAAATGAAATCAGTCTGTCTGGTCAGTATGTTAGGTCAAATTACACAAATACAAATGTAAACTATTACATCCTTAGCTACCTATCTAATTATAGAAATAGGATAAATGGGGAGGGGTGAGGTGGTAGAGTGCCCTTCCCATTTTCCTTTGTTCAACTTTAAATCCAATTCCTAACTCCTGAACATACGCTGATCACACTGGATTATTTTGCATTGTTTTATCTTCCCTCTCAATCCCTCTCTCTCTGTCTCTATGTGTATCTTTCTCCTTCCCTCCTTCTCTCCCGCTACCTCTCTCTCTCCTTTTTCAAATATGGTCTGCATTAGTCAAAATTAACTTGTCTCGTGATTCCTGGGCAGTCTATCAGATATGGGTTCCACTAAGGAAATCAGCTGTAAATCCGATTTGGAGAATGGAGGATTTAAAATGATCATGACCATTAATTCTGAAGCAGAATGATTCTTCAAATGGAAAATCACCCGGGATTTAGTTTCCCCAACTCACCCACCCCCTTAGATACAGCCCTTCTTCCAAATAAAACAAGGAATTGGTTACTTGCCAAGTCATAGTCTGGTGTGGTATATGAGTATGTGAAGTGTGATCATAAAAATATCAGAATAAACTTTTTATCAAAAATATCAGTCTTGTGTATGCTTGAGAATTTCTAGAGAGTGTCTACTTCCAATCACATTGGGAGGCTGTGCAATTGTGCCACTACTCCAGATATTTCTGAAACTCCTTCATAATTCTCTTTTGTGATTGCAGCATATCAATATCTTTAGTTTGAAGTGAATCTTCAAACTTTGAGGTGTATATTATTTTTGAAATGTGTTCCAAGTCATCTAGAGTTAAATTTAGTGATTAAAATTGGGTAAATATTGTTTGAGGTCAAACTAAAATATGACTATTAAGTTATAGCCAGAATATGTTATTCATCTTTTACTCCTTTCAGTGTCTAACACTATCACATTCTCAAGAAATGCTAGTCAGAACAGATAATAGATTTCAT
Organism: Physeter macrocephalus; assembly: GCF_002837175.3. NCBI lineage: Eukaryota > Metazoa > Chordata > Mammalia > Artiodactyla > Physeteridae > Physeter > Physeter macrocephalus. Next base: position 118,296,124 of record NC_041217.1, read on the forward strand.
TTCATGGGTCATAAACTAGTTCTGAAGACCATTCTGAGAGTTTTAGAATAACCACTGTCTCTCTTAGATGTCTACTTTGACTGAATTAGCACTGATTTTATATGTGTAAATTCCACTGTTTTTAAAATCTCCTTACTTTATTGCCACATTCCTAATATGTATCCATTGATTGGGTCTGGCCATTTGCAACAAGTTGACTTATACAGCCTAACTTCTGTTCAGATATCCTGGGATTCCTGTTAATGATAAGTTGTGATTTCCATTTTGGTTTAGAGCAGGGGTCTGCAAACTTTTTTTTGGTAAAAGACTAGACAGCAAATATTTTAGACCTTGTGTACCAAGCAGCAAAATTAAGGATGTTATGTATTATTGATGAAATTCAAAATATAATGATAATAATTGAATACAAGTTTTTATAATATAGATCTACTAATAACAAGAATAAAATTCCTTTTTGGAGGGTAATATTTCACTTAATTGGGGTCATAGTCAATATTTCCTATCATCATATTGATAGCAAATGTTCATTTATAAAAACAATCCTTACAAAAAGAGGCAGTGGACCAGATTTGACCAATAGTCAGTTTGCCAACCCTTGGTCTAGTGGCTTCAGTGAGTCACCACTAACTCCAGGGGTTGATTTATCTCTTCAAGGAGAAGTGGAAGGCACCTGCTATGGTCTGAATATTTGTATCCACCCCAAATTCTTATGTTGAAATCCTAACCTCCCAAAGGTGATGGTATTACTAGGTGGGACCCTTGGGAGGTGATTAGGTCATGAGGATGGAGCCCTCAAGAATGAGATTAGTGCCCTTATAAAAGAGGCCCTACAGAGTTCCCTAGCCCTTTCAGCCACATGGGGATTCAAGGAGAAGTCTGTGATCTGGAAGAGGAGCCTCACCCGACCATGACCTGTCACCCTGATCTCAGACTTCCAGCCTCCAGAACTATGGGATATCAATTTGTTGTTTATAAGCTACCCAGTCTTTGGTATTTTGTTATAGCAGACCAAATGGACTATGACAAACCAGTCTGCATTTAACCTCATGAAAGGCAAGAACCATTTTCCTGGCAGCCCAGTACACTTGATTGTTTTCAAGCCCATCTCCTCGGTGCTGTAGCATAGAGAGGAATTGAGGGGAGAGGCTAAGACATCTAGCAGGTGACTGGTTCTGGATACTGTCCTCAGATTTACTGTATTTCATTGGTTCGAAGACACAAAGCTTTTCACATTTTAATATACCTGAAATATATCTGATGGCCTTACCATAAATGATTTAATTTAATTGGCCAGATTTATTTCTTTCTTAGTGCAAATAAAACAGTGAGGAGACTTATAATTGATGGTACCTTAGCTTCTGTGAAATATGGTAATATTTCTCATTCAAAGCTGCAGTTCAGCTCCCTCTGGATTCTCTTCACCCCTGTCTGAGTAACTGCTTTTCTTATTAGAGCTTATGTTCTGCTTCCTTCTGTTGCCACAGAAATGGGCCCTTTTGGAAATGTTGTTCCCAGTGAAGGCATTGGATGCACATCAAGAAGCTATCAGTTTTGGATTTGTTGGTAGCTGTGTGTGATAGGGCCTTTTTTAGGGGTGAACTTATAAATTTAGAGTTTATCTTTTAAAAAAATTAAAATTCCTTTCCTTTCCAAATGACAGGAGAGGGAGAATTCTTGAAATTTAGTGCATCCAGCATACAACCTCTCCCTTCTGGACTAGCTTCCCTGGAGGGGGAACGCCAGCTCGCCTACTTAGTTGGCAGAGAGCCGGTTCCCTTGACGACTGCTTCTCCAAATTTGATGTCAGGCGCCACCTGGTGTCTGCATCAAGCAGGCAACAAATAGTCCAGCTGAAGGAGGTTTGAAGGATAGGCAAAAGTTGGAACGTAAAGAATAGAACCAGGAAGTCAGGCTCAGACCAGATGAGGCATTACAACACATGTATCTGCTTTACCACATGGAATATGAAGGCCCTATATGAGTAACATAACTAATTTGTTAAAAAACAAAAACAGTTACTGTGGAAAGGGCATCAAATAGAAGTCAGATGTCCTTGGTATTAATTTTGGTTTTGCTATTAATCAGCAAATTGCCTGTTACAAGGCAGGTACTTTATTAGGTACTTGAGCCTAGCATTGTGCTAATGCTCTACATAGATTAACTCATTCAAACCTACAATGTCTGCCTCTCCTTTTCTGTTATCTGTGCAATATTCTGGGAAATGGCTTTTGAGAAACAACTCAGGAGGTTTAACACCATGTTCTTGGATTGGAAGAATCAACATTGTGAAAGTGACTGTACTACACAAAACAATCTACAGATTCAATGCAAGCCCTGTCAAACTACCAGTGTCATTTTTCACAGAAGTAGAACAAAAAATTTCACAATTTGTATGGAACCACAAAAGACCCCGAATAGCCAAAGCAATCTTGAGAAAGAAAAACAGAGCTGGAGGAATCAGGCTCCCAGACTTCAGGCTATACACAAAGCTACAGTAATCAAGACAGTATGGTACTGGCACAAAAACAGAAATATAGATCAATGGAACAGGATAGAAAGCACAGAGATAAACCCACGCACCTATGGTCACCTTATTTTTGATAAAAGAGGCAAGAATACACAATGGCGAAACGACAGCCTCTTCAATAAGTGGTGCTGGGAAAACTGGACAGCTACATGTAAAAGAATGAAATTAGAACACTCCCTAACACCATACACAAAATGAAACTCAAAATGGATTAAAGACTAAATGTAAGGCCAGACACTATAAAACTCTTAGAGGAAAATATAGGCAGGACACTATGACATAAATCACAGCAAGGTCCTTTTTGACCCATCTCCTAGAGAAATGGAAATAAAAACAAAAATAAACAAATGGGACCTAATGAAACTTAAAAGACATCACTAATCATTAGAGAAATGCAAATCAAAACTACAATGTGATATCATCTCACACCGGTCAGAATGGCCATCAAAAAATCTAGAAACAATAAATGCTGGAGAGGGTGTGGAGAAAACGGAATCCTCTTGCACTGTTGGTGAGAATGTAAATGGAGAACAGTATGGAGGTTCCTTAAAAAACTAAAAATAGAACTACCATACAACCCAGCAATCCCACTACTGGGCATATACCCTGAGAAAACCATAATTCAAAAAGAGTCATGTACCACAATGTTCATTGCAGCTCTATTTACAATAGCCAGGACATGGAAGCAACCTAAAGTGTCCATCAACAAATGAATGGATAAAGAAGATGTGGCACATAAATACAATGGAATATTACTCAGCCATTAAAAAAAATGAAACTGAGTTATTTGTAGTGAGGTGGATAGACAATTGAGTAATTTGTAGTGAGGTGGATGGACCCAGAGTCTGTCATACAAAGTGAAGTAAGTCAGAAAGAGAAAAATACCGTATGCCAACACATATATATGGAATCTAAAAAAAGATGGTTCTGAAGAACCTAGGGACGGGACAGGAATAAAGACTCAGACATAGAGAATGGAATTGAGGACATGGGGAGTGGGAAGGGTAAGCTGGGACAAAGAGAGAGAGTGGCATGGACATATACACTACCAAATGTAAAATAGAAAGCTAGTGGGAAGCAGCCGCATAGCACAGCGAGATCAGCTCAGTGCTTTGTGACCACCTAGAGGGATGGGATAGGGAGGGTGGGAGGGAGACGCAAGAGGGAGGAGATATGGGGATATATGTGTATGTATAGCTGATTCACTTTGTTACAGAGCAGAAACTAGCACACCATTGTGAAGCAGTTATACTCCAATAAAGATGTTTAAAAAAAAAAAGAAAAAAAGAGGTGTGAAAGCAGAAGACAAGGGAGCAGAGAAAACCTCATCATTGGTCTGACCAAGGACTAAAATCCTCACTAATGGTAGTGAAAGTGTTTCCACATAGACAAGGCTATCCTCAAGTTGCTATAAACTTTTGTTACCAATCTTCTTTTTGTGATCTCCTGGCCTGACCGAAAATCAAATGACTTCTTGGTAAAAGTCAGAGTTCCCAGAGCTATTTCCACTACTCTGTAGCTGTCTGAACTCTCCATCATTGTGCAAATGCCAAGAATTGCATCACATCACTGTAGCAACTGTCTCACCATTCCTGCAGCCTTCCCAGCCATCAATCTCCCCAGCACCACTCACAGACAGGGCTTGGGCCAGAGATGAATCACAAACATAAGGAAAGAAAAATGTATAAGCATATGGAGGAAATAAAACTTTCCCGGAAAGTGGCAGAATTTATTTTCACTCTCCAGGAACTGTCCTCCAGACTTGCAAACCTCTACCTTCTTGAAAAAGCATCTGGAAGTTCAGAATTACTTTCATCTGTCAAACTCATGAACTGTGACTCCAATATTTTGTATCTATTTTCTTACTTAAGACTTTTGAGAGCACTACAGGGAGAGCATTTTCTCTCATCTTTTACCATCTTCACTCTTTAGAGGTTCAGGATTAGTTTAGGTGGGCTCATAAAAAAAAATAATAATAATTTGAATCCCAGGAAAGCTTTGAAGTAAATGAGATCATATCTTTGAAAATTATGTGTAACCTGAAAAGTACTGTGAATGTGTCAGGGTTCAGTTAGGAAAGCAGAGTATTGTGAATATTATGGGATAAAGGATTTAGTAGTGGAATTAGATTTTACACAAGATATGGGAGGAGCTGCAGAAGTAAAGGTCTGGAAGAGGAAATAAGAGAATCAGAGAAAGAGTCATTAATCAATGCACCTAAAGCTCTGGCACAGATGGACAAATTATTCTACCTCTCCTAGCCTAGGTCTCCTCAGCTGTAATGGTAAGGAATGGAGTATCTAGAATCTGACCACCTGTGTTCAAATCCTGGATCTCCCCTGTGTTAGCTGCATAGCCCTGGGCAAGTTAATTTCTCTCTCTGTATCTCATAGCCTCATTTGTAAAATAAGGATAATAACAGCACCTATCTGATAGGGTTGTTGTGAGGATTAAACAAGAGAATACTTAGAACAGTGTCTGGAATATGTAAGCATTCAGTCAATGTAGTAATCTTTACCGTAAGAGGAACATAGTGACAACTAAATGAGATGTACATCAAGCAGCTAGCGCATTACCTGGAACATAATAAGAGCTCAGGAAACACTAGCTATGTGCTATGATGATTTAGGATTTTGAGTCAGAGACATTGTAAGGACAATATGGGAAAAGTTTGGAGGTTGGAAATGCAGGACATGTTAGGGGCAAGTAGTATGGCTGGAGGATAAGTTCTGAGGAGGACTGATGGGAAGTGTGACTGGAGATACATGTCAAGTCTAAAGCAGGAAGCACTTGACTATCATATAACCAAGAGCCACGGCATGCCCTGGAGACACATATAATGAGAGATGTGTGTTTTAAAGATTATCTGGCACAGCTCGTAGACTAGAATGGGAGAATAGGAGTAGGGAATCAAATCTACATGGAGAAAGACTAACTAGAAAGTTCTCACAATAAAATAAGGCAAGCAGTAAAGAGGACCTAGATTATGACAGTCAGGTTGGAAGTGAAGAAACAGAGAAAAGGTATGTCACACGGCACAACTAAGAGACCATTGAAATTATTGGATACTGGACACAATAAAGAGGAGGGATCAAGGGTAATTTTTAGATTAAGGGAATTAGAAAAACAAAAATAGGCATTGGCAGAAGATGATTTTTGAGCAAGTACAAATGAACTATTCAGGTGACTATGTGTGATCTGGAGCTCAAGAGAAATGTCAGGGCTGGAGATAATGATCTGAGATGCATCTGGTGAGAGATATGAGAGTGGAAGACGAAGTGCCCTCACTGCCAAACTCACTCTGGAATACGGAAAAAATAATTTAAGAAATTGAAAAGGAAAAAAAACCCTAAATATAGTATTATCAAATCTTATTTAACAACACATGTGTGCATGTAAAACGGTAAACAGATAGATATAGACAGAACAACATGATCAATTAAGATTTATTCAAGAAGTTGAAAGATGGTTTAATGATGGAAAGTCTACTAGTATAATTTACCATATTACCAATTTAAATGAGAAAAAACGAATGACCCTTTCGATAAATGCAGAAAAAATACATCTGACAGAATTCAACATCCATTCATTATGTTTTAAAAAAGTTCTGGGCTTCCCTGGTGGCGCAATGGTTGGGAGTCTGCCTGCCAATGAGGGGGGCGCGGGTTCGTGCCCCGGTCCGGGAGGATCCCGCATGCCATGGAGTGGCTGGGCCCGTGAGCTGTGGCCGCTGAGCCTGCGCGTCGGGAGCCTGTGCTCCACGGCGGGAGGGGCTGCAGCAGTGAGAGGCCCGTGTACCGCAAAAAAAAAAAAAAAAAAGTTCTTAGCAAGCTAGGAATAGATGAGAAATGTCTTAACATGATAAAGAATACCTAGAGCAAACATACTAACTGGTATATCATTAGAAACATTCCTTATAAAGCCAGAAACTAGACAAAAATATCCTCTATCAACATTTCTATTCAACATTTCACTAGAGGTCTAAGCCTGTATAGCAAGACAAGAAAAAGAAATAAAAGGATTATAAAGTAAGAATAAAACATATTACTCTCAGACAATGTGGTGTATAGCAAAATTATTTTAAATTAACAAATCCTTAATAATTTATAATAAAATTTTCTATAAATTTGGAAAATAGAAGATCAATATATATAAGTGAATTGCATTTCTAAACACCATCAACAGAAAAATGTATTTTAAAAGTTGCCATTTATAATAGCAGCAAATATATATATATAATGAGAGGAGCTTCAAGATGGCGGAAGAGTAAGATGTGGAGATCACCTTCCTCCCCACAGACACATCAGAAATACATCTACATGTGGAACAACTCCTACAGAACACCTACTGAACGCTGGCAGAAGACCTTAGACCTCCCAAAAGGCAAGAAACTCCCCACGTACCTGGGTAGGGCAAAGACCCTTCACGGGCGGAGACTGCAGGTGGCAGAGGGGGAAGCTTCAGAGCCATGGAGGAGAACGCAGCAACAGGGGTGCGGAGGGCAAAGTGGAGAGACTCCCGCACAGAGGATCGGTGCTGACCAGCACTCACCAGCTCGAGAGGCTTGTCTGTTCACCCACCAGGGCAGGCAGGGGCTGGGAGCTGAGGCTCGGCTTCAGAGGTCAGATCCCAGGGAGAGGACTGGGGTTGGCTGTGTGAACACAGCCTGAAGGGGGCTAGTGTGTCACAGCTAGCTGGGAGGGAGCCCAGGAAAAAGTCTGGAACTGCCAAAGAGGCAAGAGACCATTGTTTCAGGGTGCATGAGGAGAGGGGATTCAGAGCACCGCTTAAAGGAGCTCCAGAGACGGGCTCGAGCCGCGACTATCAGCGCAGACCCCAGAGACAGGAATGAGACGCTAAGGCTGCTGCTGCAGCCACCAAGAATCCTGTATGCAAGCACAGGTCACTATCCACACCCCCCCCTTCCGGGAGCCTGTGCAGCCCGCCACTGCCAGGGTCCCATGATCCAGGGACAACTTCCCCAGGAGAACACATGGTGCACCTCAGGCTAGTGCAACGTCATGCTGGCCTCTGCCGCTGCAGGCTCTCCTCACACTCTGTACCCCTCCCTCCCCACAGCCTGAGTGAGCCAGAGCCCCCTAATCAGCTGCTCCTTTAACCCCGTCCTGTCTGAGTGAAGAACAGATGCCCTTAGGCAACCTACATGCAGAGGCGGGTCCAAATCCAAATATGAACCCCAGGAGCTGTGCGAACAAAGAAGAGAAAGGGAAATCTCTCCCAGCAGCCTCAGGAGCAGCGGATTAAATCTCCAAAATCAATTTGATGTACCCTGCATCTGTGGAATACCTGAATAGACAATGAATCATCCCAAATTGAGGAGGTGGACTTTGGGAGCAATGATATATATATATTTTTCCATTTTTCTCTTTTTGTGAGTGTATACGTGTATGCTTCTGTGTGTGATTTTGCTTGTATAGCTTTGCTTTTGCCATTTGTCCTAGGGTTCTGTCTGTCCATTTTTTTTCTTTTAAATATAGTTTTTAGCACTTGTTATCATTGGTGGATTTGTTTTTTGGTTTCGTTGCTCTCTTCTCTCTTTTTTTTGTTTATTACTTTTTAATGTTTTTAATTTTTAATAATTATTTTTATTTTTTATTTTAATAAATTTATTTTATTTTTCTTTGTTTCTTTCTTTCTTTTTTACTTAAAAAATTTTTTTTCTTAATAACTATTTTTTATTTTAATAACTTTATTTTCTTTTCTTTTACTTTATTTTATCTTCTTTTATTTTTTCTCCCTTTTATTCTGAGCCATGTGGATGACAGGCTCTTGGTGCTCCAGCCAGGCGTCAGGGCTATGCCTTTGAGGTGGGAGAGCCAAGTTCAGGACACTGGTCCACAAGAGACCTCCCAGCTCCACGTAATATCAAATGGCGAAATCTCCCAGAGATCTCCATCGCAACGCCAAGACCCAGCTCCACTCAATGACCAGCAAGCTACAGTGCTGGACACCCTATGCCAAACGAGTAGCAAGACAGGAACACAATGCCATCCATTAGCAGAGAGGCTGCCTAAAATCATAATAAGGCCACAGACACCCCAAAATACACCACCAGACGTGGACCCGCCCACCAGAAATACAAGATCCAGCCTCATCCACCAGAACACACGCATTAGTCCCCTCTACCAGGAAGCCTACACAACCCACTGAACCAACCTTAGCCACTGGGGACAGACACCAAAAACAACAGGAACAACGAAACTGCAGCCTGAGAAAAGGAGACCACAAACACAGTAAGTTAAGCAAAATGAGAAGACAGAAAAACACGCAACAGATGATGGAGCATGGCAAAAACCAACCAGACCTAACAAATGAAGAGGAAATAGGCAGTCTACCTGAAAAAGAATTCAGAAAAATGATAGTAAAGATGATCCAAAATCTTGGAAATAGAATGGAGAAAATACAAGATACGTTTAACAAAGACCTAGAAGAACTAAAGAGCAAACAAACAGTGATGATCAAAACAATAAATGAAATTAAAAATTCTCTAGAAGGGATAAATAGCAGAATAACTGAGGGAGAAAAATGGATAAGTGACCTGGAAGATACAATAGTGGAAATAACTACTGCAGACCAGAATAAAGAAAAACGAAAGAAAAGAATTGAAGACAGTCTCAGAGACCTCTGGGACAACATTAAACACACCAACATTCAAATTGTAGGGGTCCTAGAAGAAGAAGAGAAAAAGAAAGGGACTGAGAAAATATTTAAAGAGATTATAGTTGAAAACTTCCCTAATATGGGAAAGGAAATAGTTAATCAAGTCCAGGAAGCACAGACAGTCCCATACAGGCTAAATCTAAGGAGAAACAGGCCAAGACACATATTAATCAAACTATCAAAAATTAAATAGAAAGAAAAAATATTAAAAGCAGCAAGGGAAAGACAACAAATAAGCAAAAGCTACGAGAATTCAGCACCAAAAAACCAGCTTTACAACAAATGCTAAAGGAACTTCTCTAGGCAGGAAACACAAGAGAAGGAAAAGACGTACAATAACAAACCCAAAACAATTAAGAAAATGGTAATAGGAACATGCGTATTGATAATCACCTTACATGTAAATGGATTAAATGCTCCAATCAAAAGACATAGACTGGCTGAATGGATACAAGATGCAAAACAAGACCCATATATATGCTGTCTACAAGAGACCCACTTCAGACCTAGGGACACATACAGACTGAAAGTGAGGGGATGGACAAAGATATTCCATGCAAGTGGAAATCAGAAGAAAGCTGGACTGCCAATTCTCATATCAGACAAAATAGACTTTAAAACAAAGACTATCTTTAAAACAAGAGACAAAGAAGGACAATACATAATGATCAAGGTATCAAGCCAAGAAGAAGATAAAACAATTGTAAATATTTATGCACCCAACATAGGAGCACCTCAATACATATGGCAAATACTAACAGCCATAAAAGGGGAAATCGACAGTAACACAATCATAGTAGGGGACTTTAACACCCCACTTTCACCAATGGACAGATCATCCAAAATGAAAATAAATAAAGAAACACAAGCTTTAAATGATACATTACACAAGATGGACTTAATGGATATTTATAGGACATTCCATCCAAAAACAACAGAATACACATTTTTCTCAAGTGCTCATGGAACATTCTCCAGGATAGATCATATATTGGGTCACAAATCTAGCCTTGGCAAATTTAAGAAAATTGAAATCATATCAAGTATCTTTTCTGACCACAACGCTATGAGACTAGATATCAATTACAGGAAAAGATCTATAAAAAATACAAACACATGGAGGCTAAACAATACACTACTTAATAACGAAGTGATCACTGAAGAAATCAAAGAGGAAATCAAAAAATACTTAGAAACAAATGACAATGGAGACACGACGACCCAAAACCTATGGGATGCAGCAAAAGCAGTTCTAAGAGGGAAGTTTATAGCAATACAATCCTACCTTAAGAAACAGGAAACATCTCGTATAAACAACCTAACTTTGCACCTAAAGCAACTAGAGAAAGAAGAACAAAAAAACCCCAAATTTAGCAGAAGGAAAGAAATCATAAAGATCAGATCAGAAATAAATGAAAAAGAAATGAAGGAAACAATAGCAAAGATCAATAAAACTAAAAGCTGGTTCTTTGAGAAGATAAATAAAATTGATAAACCATTAGCCAGACTCATCAAGAATAAAAGGGAGAAGACTCAAATCAATAGAATTAGAAATGAAAAAGGAGACGTAACAAC
>NC_041217.1:118307911-118313160 GCF_002837175.3 Physeter macrocephalus
TTCCATTTACCATTGCAACAAAAAGAATAAAATATCTAGGAATAAACCTACCTAAGGAGACAAAAGATCTGTATGCAGAAAATTATAAGACACTGATGAAAGAAATTAAAGATGATACAAATAGATGGAGAGATATACCATGTTCTTGGATTGGAAGAATCAACATTGTGAAAATGACTCTACTACCCAAAACAATCTACAGATTCAATGCAATCCCTCTCAAACTACCAATGGCATTTTTCACAGAAGAACAAAAAATTTCACAATTTGTATGGAAACACAAAAGATCCCGAATAGTGAAAGCAATCTCGAGCAAGAAAAACAGAGCTGGAGGAATCAGGCTCCCTGACTTCAGACGATACTACAAAGCTACATTAATCAAGACAGTATGGTACTGGCACAAAAACAGAAATATAGATCAGTGGAACAGGATAGAAAGCCCAGAGATAAACCCACACACGTATGGTCACCTTACCTTTGATGAAGGAGGCAAGAGTATACAATGGAGAAAAGAGAGCCTCTTCAATAAGTGGTACTGGGAAAACTGGACAGTTACATGTAAAACAATGAAATTAGCACACTCCCTAACACCATACACAAAAATAAACTCAAAATGGATTGAAGACCTAAATGTAAGCCCAGACACTATCAAACTCTTAGAGGAATACATAGGTAGAATACTCTATGACATAAATCACAGCAAGATCCTTTTGGCCCACCTCCTGTAGAAATGGAAATAAAAACAAAAATAAACAAATGGGACCTAATGAAACTTAAAAGCTTTTGCACAGAAAAGGAAAACATAAACAAGATGAAAGGACAACCGTCAGAATGGGAGAAAATATTTGCAAATGAAGCAACTGACAAAGGATTAATCTCCAAAATATACAAGCAGCTCATGCAGCTCAAGATCAAATAAACAAACAACCCAATCCAAAAATAGGCAGAAGACCTAAATAGACATTTCTCCAAAGAAGATATACAGATTGCCAACAAACACATGAAATGCTCAACATCATTAATCATTAGAGAAATGCAAATCAAAACTACAATGAGGTAGCACCTCACACCAGTCAGAACGGACACCATCAAAAAATCTACAAACAGTAAATGCTGAAGAGTGTGTGGAGAAAAGGGAACCCTCTTGCACTGTTGGTGGGGTCTGTCATACAGCATGAAGTAAGCCAGAGGGGTAAAAACAAATACCGTTTGCTAACACATATATATGGAATCTAAAAAACAAAACAAAAAAATGGTCATGAAGAACCTAGGGGCAAGACAGGAATAACGACGCAGACCTACTAGAGAATGGACTTGAGGATACGAGGAGGGGGAAGGGTAAGATGGGACAAAGTGAGAGAATGGCATGGACATATATACACTACCAAATGTAAAATAGATAGCTAGTGGGAAGCAGCCGCACAACACAGGGAGATTAGCTCCGTGCTTTGTGACCACCTAGAGGGGTGGGATAAGGAGGGTGGGAGGGAGAGAGACGCTAGAGGGAAGAGATATGGGGATATATGTATATGTATAACTGATTCACTTTGTTATAAAGCAGAAACTAACACACCATTGTAAAGTAGTTATACTCCAATAAAGATTTTAAAAATGTATATATATATATATATCATGTGGGCATCATATCATATACATCTCATATCATGTATATTTATTTATATACATATATATCACATATGTGATAATGAGGAATAAATTCAAACTAAAGGTACAGAGAACTTTATGAAGAAAAATATTTAAATATTCAAAGATATTATAGATATCTCTCTCAGATAAGTGGAGAGATCCACAATGCTTGTGGATAAAAAGATTAAATATTATGAAGATGTCAGTTTTCCTGAAATTAATTAATCTAATGTTATGTCAAAACTTAGTCTTCATGGATTTGACAATATGAATTTAAAACGTATATGAGAAAATGACCAAAAGTGAATAAGAAAATTTTGAAGAAGAAAAATAAGATTGAGGGATTTGTCCTACCTAACATCAAAATTTATTATCCATCTGTGGTAATTAAGACAACTTGATATTAGCTGGAGATAAATAAAAGACCAATAGAACAAAATAGAGACCCTGAAACTGACCCATGCATATATAGAGGCCTAATCTAGAACATATGCAGCATCATAAGTCATTAGGTAAAGTATAAACTATTAAATAAATCATGCTAAAACAATTGATTTAAAAAAAAATAAAATTGGGCTTCCCTGGTGGTGCAGTGGTTGAGGGTCTGCCTGCTGATTCAGGGGACACGGGTTCATGCCCCGGTCCGGGAGGATTCCACATGCCGTGGAACGGCTGGGCCCGTGAGCCATGGCCGCTGAGCCTGCGCGTCCGGAGCCTGTGCTCCACAACGGGAGAGGCCACACAGTGAGAGGCCCGCGTACCACAAAAAAAAAAAAAAAAAAAAAAAAAAAAAAAAAAGAAATTGATTTTTCCACGTGCAGATAAATGAAAGTATACCTCTACCTCACACTATAAACAAAAGTAAATTCTAAATGATTAAAAACTTAATTTTAAAAACCAAACTTTCAAGAAGATTACAATATATTGACTTCAGGTATTTGTGATTCTCACACAAAACACTAAAATCACAAACCAAAAATGAAAAGACTGTCTAGGCAAATGTATTTGCAATGCCTAGAACCACAGTAGTGTGGCTCCCACAGTCCCATAACAGTAATAGACTCACACAAATTGATAAGGAGAAAGATAAACAACTCAGATGAAAAATGAACCAACAATATGAACAGGTAATTCTTAGGAAAGGAAACCCAATGGCCAATAACACTATGAAAAGCAGCTCACGAACGTATAGATGTTGAGCAACTGGAGTGCAAATCCACCAGGGGTGGATCTGTTAAATCAGCAGGACCATGTGTAGAGCCACTGCCATTTCTAGTGGACTTGAAGGTGAGCTCATGCTTCACCCTGCAATTTCATTCCTATGTGTGGACCTCAAAGGGCCCAGTACTGCCCCCTAGGGTCATTTGGAAATTTGTCAGCTGTCTCCTGACTCCAAATGATAAAACCTACCTCCATTCAGAAAGATATGGGAAAATTAGCAATTTAATACTGAAAATATGAATGCAGTGGGTTGTATCCATGTAGCTACGTAAATGAGTGAGATTTCTTCCTGTATTTGCAGTCTCTTAGTGGAGTGCCTGTGATGCAATCACATTCTTGTTGAATGCTTATTTGAAAATAAAAACTGTTTTATTTCACTTAAAAACTCACTAGTAGGGACTTCCCTTGTGGTCCAGTGGTAAAGAATCCGCCTCCCAATGTAGGGGACGCGGGTTCGATCCCTGGTCGCGGAAGTAAGATCCCACATGCTGCGGGGTAACTAAGCCTGCTCACCACAACTACTACTGAGCTGGCGCACTTCAACTATAGAGCCCGCGTGCTGCAAACTACAGAGCCCATGTGCTCTGGAGCCTGCCTGCCACAATTAGAGAAGAAAAAACCTGCACACCACAACTAGAGAGAAGCCCGTGTGCCGCAACAAAGAGCCCACGCACCACAACAAAATGTTCAGTGTGCCACAACTAAGGCCCTAGGCAGCCAAAAAATAAGTTAATTTTTTTAAAAAAAGAATAATGCAGTTCTCATAAAAAGAAAAATATTAAAAAAAATTAAAATGCTAAAAAAAACATACTAGTAATCAGGGATATGCAAATTAAAACCATAAGATACCATTACAGACCTATCAAAAAAAAAAATATCCAGCAAGAGCAAATGTGGTGAGGTCATGGAGTACCTGTAACTTTCATACAATGCTGGTGGAATTATAAATTGGTATTCACTTTGGAAAACAGTTTGACACTGTCTAGTAAATCTGAAGAGGCCCATACTCTTTGCTTAGTTATGTATACATACCCAAAAGAAACTCTTGCATATGTGCAACAGGATACATGTATACAAAGGTTCATAGCAGCACTGTTTTTGGTTTTTTGCTAACATATTTATTGGAGTATAATTGCTTTACAATGTTGTGTTAGTTTCTGCTGTATAACAAAGTTAATCAGCTATATGTATACATATGTTCCCATATCCCCTCTCTCTTGCATATCCCTCTCACCCTCCCTATCCCACCCCTCTAGGTGGTCACAAAGCACCGAGCTGATCTCCCTGTATTATGCAGCTGCTTCTCACTAGCTATCTGTTTTACATTCGGTACTGTATATATGTTAATGCAACTCTCTCACTTCGTCCCATCTTACACTTCCCCCTCCCTGTGTCCTCAAGTCCATTCTCAAAGCCTGCGTCTTTATTCCTGTCCTGTCCCTATGTTCATCAGAACCATTTTTTTTTTAGATTCCATATATGTGTGTTAGCATATGGTATTTGTTTTTCTCTTTCTGACTTACTTCACTCTGTATGACAGACTCTAGGTCCATCCACCTCACCACAAAGAACTCAATTTCGGTTCTTTTTATGGCTGAGTAATATTCCACTGTATATATGTGCTACATGTTCTTTATCCATTCATCTGTCGATGGACACTTAGGTAGGTTGCTTCCATGTCCTGGCTATTGTAAATAGAGCTGCAATGAACATTGTGGTACATGACTCTTTTTGAATTATAGTTTTTTCAGATTACATGTCCGGTAGTGGGATTGCTGGGTCGTATGGTAGCTCTATTTTTAGTTTTTTTTGTTTGTTTTTTTGTTTTTTGCAGTACACGGGCCTCTCACTGTTGTGACCTCTCCCATTGCGGAGCACAGGCTCCGGATGCGCAGGCTCAGTGGCCATGGCTCACAGGCCCAGCTGCTCTGAGGCATGTGGGATCTTCCCGGACCAGGGCACGAACCCATGTCCCCTGCATAGGCAGGCGGACTCTCAACCACTGCGCCACCAGGGAAGCCCTATTTTTAGTTTTTTTAAGAAACTTTCATACTGTTCTCCATAGTGGCTGTATCAAATTACATTCCCACCAACAGTGCAAGAGGGTTCCCTTTTCTCCACACCCTCTACAGCATTTATTGTTTGTAGATTTTTTGACCATGGCCATTCTAACTGGTGTGAGGGGATACCTCATTGTAGTTTTGTTTCACATTTCTCTAATAATTGGTGACATTGAGCATCTTTTCATGTGCCTCTTGGCCATCTGTATGTCTTCCTGGAGAAATGTCTGTTTAGGTCTTCTGCCCATTTTTGGATTGGCTTGTTTGTTTTTTTGATATTGAGCTGCTTGTATATTTTGGAGATTAATCCTTTGTCAGTTG
>NC_041217.1:118313739-118355716 GCF_002837175.3 Physeter macrocephalus
CTCTCCCGTTGCGGAGCACAGGCTCCGGACGCGCAGGCTCAGCGGCCATGGCTCATGGGCCCAGCCGCTCCGCGGCATGTGGGATCCTCCCAGACCGGGGCGCGAACCCGGTTCCCCTGCATCGGCAGGCGGACGCGCAACCACTGCGCCACCAGGGAATCCCTATATTTCTGTTTTTGAGCAGCACTGTTTTTAATAACCCAAACCTGGAAACCACCCCAAATGTGTTTCAAGAGGAAAACAGGGAAACTTCAGCTTCTTGGAACAATATCAATAAATATTCCAAGCATAAATGAGTAATCAAGAATTAAATGTACTTGAAGAGACACCTCCTTTGCCCTTGGCTAGTGGGAGTTGATCTCCAGGTGTTTGGAATATCATACCTGATAGGAGTGTCTTTCTTTGCCTGGGGGCCTTGGCCACCAGACAATCTAACAGTGTGATTTATGGTGGGGGGTTGGGACACTCAGTATCCACTTTACCTCTGGAAAGGCTGTAGATTAGAAGTTAGCCACATGGGTAGTCAACCATGGAGCTCTAATAAAGACTCTGGACACCAAGGTTTGAGTGAGCTTTCCAGGCTGGTAATATTCCATGCATGTTGTCACACATTTCTGCTGGTAAAGTAACTCCATCCACGACTCCACAGGGAGAAAATGACTAGAAGATCCATGTGTGGTAGTTTCCTGGGCCCTGCTGTATGCATTTCTTCCGTTGGCTGATTTTAATCTGTATGTTTTCCCTACACGAAGCCATAAATATGAGTATAACAGCTTTCAATGTGCTCAGTGAATCTTTTAGTGAATTACCAAGTATGAGAGTGTTTTTGAGACCTCCTGAACTTGCAGTTGGTATCATACATGAGGGTATACTTCCCTCCCCAATTTTGCAATGATGTTCAGGGAAAGAAGCAAGTTACATACATACATACATTCAGTATAATACTATTTATAAAAAGCCCCCAAATAGGCAAAACAGTGAAGGCCCTGCATCTTTCTTTGTGCAGGCTGTCTACTGCACAGTTTTAGGGAAGACTTTCCCTCCTGTAGCCTTTGTAAACAGTGACTCCCTAGACTCGTTCAAGCACACACTGTTCCGGTGGACAAGGAAGTATCACAGCAAACATTTTTAGTAACAGTACAAAGCACACATGGGAATGATAACCCCAGCCCAGGCCACTGTTTATCTCTTTGATGGGGAAATAGGGGCAAATAATAAAGAAGGACTATACAGGGGACTTCGGCTACAGCTATATTTTATTTCTTAGGCTGGGTGATGGATGCTTGGGTATTCTTTATATATTCTCTATCCATTTTTATATGTATTAAATAGTTCATTTAAAAAAACCCTTTATTTAAAGGACAAAATAACCCAGAGAAGGAAAAAAGGTCAGAGATGAGAGATAAAAGGGGAAAATCAGCAGAGCACAAACTCAGTGAAATCAAAAGAGGAGTTTTAAATAGGACACAACATTCACAGTGCTTCAAGGAGTTGAGGATGATAAGAAGTGATTTGTGGATTTGGCAATTAGATCATTTTAATCTTTCAAAGAGCAGTTTCAACAGAGCAGTGAGGGTGAAATCAGACTGCCTTGCAAGAGGTTGAGGAGAGAGGAGGAAGTGATGATGTGGGACCAGTGAGTGTTGAGGCTACTATCTGGACGTTCAGCAGTAAAGGAGGTGGAACAGGAATTGCAGCTGCAAAGAATCACAGAGTTAAAAGTCTGTTACAGACTCTAATGTTTGTGTCCCTAAAATTCGTGTGTTGAAACCTGGCCACCAATGTGATAGTATTAGGAGGTAGGCCTTTGGGAGGTGATCAGGTCTTGAGGATGGAGCTTCATGAATGGGATTAGTGCCCTTATTAAAGGAACCCCAGAGAGGTCCCTCTCCCCCTTCCAACATGTGAGGATACACAACAAGAAGACTCCATCTATGAACCAAGAAGCGGGTCTCACCAGACACCAAATCTGCCAGCGCCTTGATCTTGAACTTCCCACCCTCCAGAACTGTGAGAAATAAATTTCTGTCATTTATAAGCCACCCAGTCTATGGTATTCTGTTATAGCAGCCCTAATGGACTAAGACAGAGTCTTTTTTTTTGTGTTTTGTTCTTAAGGAAAGAGGAAATTGATAAGCTGATTGTAGACAGGGATAAATTAAAGACTGGAAAAAAAGAAAAAAGAAAAAAAAAGATATGGATATCCTAAGCTAGACTGAGATTATACCAAATCATTTTTCCATAGAAGAAAGAGAAGACAGAAGACCTCCAGAATGATGATGATTGGTAGTATTATTATACAAAGTGATAAAAATAGTAGTTATAACAAAAAAAAAACAGGTTGGAAAGAAAAAATATAATTTCATTGTCATTCTTTGGGAATACTTACTCTTATTCGTCATGTACATTCTAGAAGACTAGGTATAGTAGTTGCACATAATTTAAATAGTTTCCTTACCAAGGTCTTAAATTACCACACACAAAAAATCATTTGTAAGTTTGGAAATATGAGTGCATTTTTCTGACATGTTACAAAGGATGGTTTGTTTCCATGCAAATCTTTTTAATCCGTACCGAGTAAGCAATAGACTAAAACCTCTGAATCTACCTTATTCCCTAAAGATATTACCTTATTCTGACCAGCTGACAAAATAGCCATAAGACAAAAATGAGGAAAAATTGTTTTAAAAATCTTTCTCTGGAACTCTGGTGCTTGAGTGAAAATGGGGATAAAGGGGTGGGGACAACTAGATTGACATTTTTGTCAAGAATCCTCTGAAGGGGCCTCAGCGTTGCTCTTCAAGGCTGTTAAATACGACGGCCGCTGGCCCTTTTGTTCAAGGCCAGGACTTAGATAAGAACTAGATTTGTCAGGAAATGCCTCCAAGTTTATGTTTGTACTCACCGTTTTTCCTAGAATCTGAGCGCCTCCTGTGAAAAATGCTTGAACCCTGTCCACAAGGTAGCAAGTACTGGGCATGCGTGGGCCTGGGGGCAGAGGCAGAGGCAGTGAGCCGCAGAACAAAGGGCCTCTAGGGCCTTCCTTTGGGTGGGGGGCTGGCGTGGCCTGCCATGAAGCAGTAGGGTATGAATGCAGTGTGGTCCCTGGCAGGCCCACTACCCCACTGGGGAGACACCCAGTGGTGTCATTCCTAGATCCAAGTGACTATGTTTTGTGAGGTCCCGACACACACACACAATCATATCACAGAGGACAGGAGCTGCAGCCTGCTTACCTAAATTAAGACTGAGCATTATCGGGTCCAGGATGAAAGACCTGGACCTGCCATCCATGTCAATGCTGGCGCTGCTCCCAGAAACACAGTGGCTCACAAAGGTATCACAGGAAACTGGAAGTGGCTCAGTCGGCCAGGCCAGCAAGCAGCCAGCAGCTGCTGAGGCTGATAGCAGTCCTGATCCTAAATAAGACTTGGGGACTCCCAAATATACTGGGGGGGAATAGGTGAGTAGGTGGGCCAGGCCTGGAACCAACGGGATATGGAAATTAGTATTACTACAAGCTCATTTACACACACAGGCAGGTAAGCTTGGAATCATTTGAGATACACATCTACACTTGGAGCAATCACAGCTTCCTTTTTCTTAATTCCTGTGAATCAGGAGCTGTTCTTATTAACTCTCATTAAGGTCTTTTTTTTTTTTTTTTTTTTTTTGTGGTACGCGGGCCTCTCACTGTTGTGGCCTCTCCCGTTGCCGAGCACAGGCTCCAGACGCACAGGCTCAGTAACCATGGCCCATGGGCCCAGCCACTCCGCGGCATGTGGGATCCTCCCGGACCGGGGCATGAACCCGTGTCCCCTGCATCAGCAGGCGGACTCTCAACCACTGTGCCACCAGGGAAGCCCTAAGGTCATTTTTAACTCACAAATGGAAGGGAACATCAGGAACTACTTTTGCTCATAAGGTCACAAAATTTATTCATAGCAGAAGTTCTTTCTCATTCTGTATAGATTCTTGCTTTCTATCTTAATTTCACAGTTATGCCCAGTCTTTCTAAAATTATTTTTGTCTTGCTTTTGTTGATTCTTACACAAACAAGAATGTTGGCTCAGCGGAATGGAGTCCTCCTTCAGATGCCCACAGCTTCTCACTGACCTCAAGTCTTTGCCCCTTGGCAGGGCACAGTGGCTGGTGCCTAGGCTTCTGATCCACAGCTCCCCTGAGAATGATGAGCCTAAATGGATCAAAACATAACTAATTTGGTAGCTTTAGCCTAATCTTTCAAAACTCCAGCCACAGGTACCCAAAACCCAGGCGGGGTTGAGAAACCTCAGGAAAGAGGGAGTTCCCTATCCCCAAGAATGGGTGAGGGGAGGACTCCAGTGTCTGCTCCTCCAACTCCTCAGAGACTTAAAGCACTGCCTTTTCTATCAAAGGAATAAAAACAGAGAGAGGCAGCCACAGGATGGCAGGGAACCCTGAAGTTCAGAAAACAAAGAAAAACTAGACTGCCTGTTAGCTAAAGGTATGGGCAGCAAAGAAAGGAGAAACAGAAGAAGAGGATTTTCCCTCGGCAGCCGTAAGAAGGATAGAGGCGAACACTAGCAGGAGGAAAAACAGGGGAGATAGTGAGGGAAGAGCATGAGGGGAAAGGAGGCAGAAAGCAAGGCGGGGGAGAGAGCCCAACAGTGTGACCATTTTATACAAGAGGTATTCAGAAATCTAACATAAAGGACAGAACTATCTGTAACAACTTTGTCAAAGAAACAACATGGTGAACCCACTCTTTCCATGTACAGTCATCTTGTAGCAATTGCAGACTTGTGTAGAGAGCAGGACTATCCAACATCACAAATTTCACAGGTTCCCGTCTAATACGTGACTTAAAACTCCTATACTCATGGAAGGCACAGAGCTGTCCAGAAGGAGAAATAGGGCAGCAAACGTCCCATGGAGTCTGATGGGATATCTATTGACAGTGGGTTGATTTGGTGCATTATCTCACCATAGCTGTTCTACCATGGTTACCCAATCACATGTATGACATGACTTTTAAACTTAAAGTATCCCTGTGCTTATACTAGTTACATGAATAATAACTTGCTTTGGTCATTAAAAGTCAGCAAATTAGTATTCTGAATTGGGATGGGACAGAATACTGTCTATCTGGAACAAATATGTTTGTTTTCAATCAAATGGTTTTTGTATGTCAGCTGTATGATTCCCTTGTGGTGTTGGAGGCCAGATCCGTGATCTCTTAAAAACTATGGGCAGAGTCTGCCACACAAGGGAAATAGGACTGATGTTAGGGAACCCCTGGCCACCAGGGGAAAGCAGGTATCTTTCCAGTTCTACTACCTCTTCTTCTAGGTTCTTAGAACACATATTTTGGCTCATCTGAACTCTCTGACTCGTTCAGCAGCAGACTCTCACTATCCCATTTCTGACCACAGGTCTTCACTGCTGACCTTCACTGGAGGGTGCCCCATCTCACCCTTTCCACAGCCATCCTACTTCAGCAGCTGCTGCTTGGCTGTCTTCTTCCTCATGTGCACAACACCCATAGGTTCCCATGACCACAGTTGTGCTCTAGTCTAGCTGATCAATAAATGTTATACCAATAAATTATAATACCTATGTTGTCCCCAAACTAATATTGACCATTTTCCTTCATGCCCTTTATGAATCCCAAGAGGTCCCCTGAAATTATACAAATCAAGTATTAAACTCTTATGCCGAGAAGGTCCAGTATGTAACATAAATGACTGAAGGAAATGGATAGGGAGACACTAGGACATGGTGGGGACTGAGGCAAACTAGAGAGAACATGCCCCAACTCAAGAAGGAACAGCTGTCTTCTTCAACCAATTGTTGCCATGTGGGAACAAATAAGGGCCCATTCATTCCAAATCCTTTGACTTTTTCAGAAATCTCCCAAATTTTTATTATGCTGGCTAATTTAATATATATACTGTATGAACTAACACTATGAGGAACAAAAGAAACATATCTGTAACCCCAGTTTGTGATGTATGACATGTTGGTTAAGAATAGAAGTGTCAACAATGAAAGATCATAAAGAGAAATTAAGGAAACAATGCCGTTTACCATCACATCAAAAAGAATAAAATACCTATGAATAAACCTACCTAAGGAGGCAAAACACCTGTACTCAGAAAACTATAAGATACTGATGAAAGAAATAAAAGATGACACAAACTGATGGAGAGATACACCATGTTCTTGGATTAGAAGAATCGATATGGTGAAAATGACTGTACTACACAAAGCAATCTACAGATTCAATGCAATCCCTATAAAATTACCAATGGCATTTTTCACAGAATTAGAACAAAAAAAGTTACAATTTGTATGAAAACACAAAAGACCCTGAATAGCCAAAGCAATCTTGAGGAAGAAAAACGGATCTGGAGGAATCAGGCTCCCTGACTTCAGGCTATATTACAAAGCTACAGTAATCGAAACAGTATGGTACTGGTACAAAAACAGAAATATAGATCAGTGAAACAGGATAGAAAGCCCAGAGAAAAACCCACACACCTATGGTCACCTAATCTATGACAAAGGAGGCAAGAATATACAACAGAGAAAAGACACCCTCTTCAATAAGTGGTGCTAGGAAAACTGGACAGCTACATGTAAAAGAATGAAATTAGAACATGCCTTAACACCTTACACAAAAATAAACTCAAAATGGATTAAAGACCCAAATGTAAGGCTGGATACTATAAAATTCTTAGAGGAAACCATAGACAGAACACTCTTTGACATAACTCGCATAAAGATCTTTTTGCATGCACCTCCTAGAGTAATGAAAATAAAAACAAAAATTAAAAAATTGGACCTAATAAACTTAAAAGCTTTTGTACAGCAAACAAAACCATAAACAAACCAAAGGACAACCTTCAGAATGGGAGAAAACGAAGCAACTGAAAAGGGATTAATCTCCAAGATATACAATGCAG
This sequence comes from Physeter macrocephalus, assembly GCF_002837175.3. Classification (NCBI taxonomy): domain Eukaryota; kingdom Metazoa; phylum Chordata; class Mammalia; order Artiodactyla; family Physeteridae; genus Physeter; species Physeter macrocephalus. Next base: position 118,320,687 of record NC_041217.1, read on the forward strand.
ATTCATCTCATGCAACTCAATATTAAAGAAACAACCCAATCAAAAAATGGGCGAAAGATCTAAATAGACATTTCTCCAAAGAAAACATACAGATGGCTAAAAAGCACATGAAAAGATTCTCAATGTCACTAATTATTAGAGAAATGCAAATCAAGACTACAATGCAAATCAAAACTCACCTCATACCAGTCAGAAAGACCATCATCAAAATATCTACAAACAATAAATGCTGGAGAGGGCGTGGAAAAAAAGGGAACCCTCCTACACTGTTGGTGGGAATGTAAACTGGTACAGCCACTATGGAGAACAGTATGGAGGCTTCTTAAAAAACTAAAAATAGAGCTACTGTATAATCTAGCAATCCCACTCCTGGGCATATATCTGAAGAAAACCATCATTCAAAAAGATACATGCACCTCAATGTCCATTGCAGCACTATTTACAATAGCCAGGACATGGAAGCAACCTAAATATCCATCAATAGAGGAATGGATGAAGAAGATTTGGTACATATATACAATGGAATATTACTCAGCCATAAAAAAGAACAAAACAATGCCATCTGTGGCAACATGGATGGACATAGAGATTGTCATACTGAGTGAAGTAAGTCAGACAGAGAAAGACAAATATCATATGATATCAGTTATATGCGGAATCTAAAAAAGGGTACAAACGAACTTACCTACAAAACAGGAATAGAGTTACAGATGTAGAAAACAATCTTATGGTTACCAGGGGCCAAGGTGGGGTGGAGAGGGATAAACTGGAGCATTGGGATTGACATGTACACACTACTATATATGAGATGGATGAATGATAAGGAACTACTTGCAGTGCACAGAGCTTCCTCTGTACTCTGTAGTGGCCTCTATGGGAAGAGAATCTAGAAAGGAGTGGATGTATGTGTGTATGTAGCTGATTCACTTTGCTCTACACCTGAAACTAACACAACACTGTAATCAACTGTACTCCAATAAAAATTTTAAAAATAAAAATAAATAAAAATTTAAAAAAAGAATAGAAGTATCAACAGGGCACTGATATGTGAATCTGTGATGAGCAGCAGCAGTCAGATAATGACCATGCGTCACATCACGGTTCTCTAGCTTCCATCATATTATGATGAGTGGCACAGAGAAATGAATCCTAGATGGAAGCTACACAATATTATTTGCTTCTCTCTTGCTGATTACATAGAAAAGAGAAGAAGAATCAGTAATATATTTTAGGGGCACCTCAGTCAGCCTATATAACCATGATCTGAATTCTGGTTTCAAAGTAACAGGCAGCCCTAGAGAAACTAAATTCATATCTCTGGACCCAGGGAGGTTCCACGGGTTTCAAAACCCTTTGGGAGGGGGTGGAGTCAAGGTGGTGGCAGGGGAGGACACAGAGTTTGTATCTTCCCACAACTAGGGTGCCTGCCAGATGCTGGTGGAGACCTTGACAGCCAAGGACATGGGAGGAACCCCCAAGTGACCAGGTAAGATGAGGGGGGAGTGAAAGGGGAGGAGAAGTGGAGGCCAGACAGGACTGGCACACCTGAGGGGTGGCTGGGAGGGGGGAGGGGTTCCCACACCTGTGGGGACCCTGGTGGTTCGGGGATCAGGGGGAGTACGCCTAGCATCTCCCCTGCCCACTCGGACCCCAGGAAGTCTGCAGGGCTCCTGGGCCAGGTCCTCCACCCTCTGAGACCCCTTCCAGGCCGTGTTGGTCCTAGGGGCATAGGAGGGATGGAGGAGGGCATAGATGAAGAGAGGCAGATGGTGGTGGGGGACCCTCCAGGACCAGATCAGGGGAGGTGTGGTGGGCATTTCCCCAACCCACTCGGCCCTGGGAAGCCTGCTGGACTCCAAGGCTGTGTCCCCCACCCTCCAAGACACCCTCTGGGCCATGTGGGTCCTAGGGGCATAGGAGGGAGGCAGGGAGAGAAGAGGACAGGCAGGCGGGAGGGGCCCTCCAGGACCGGAGGATCAGGAGAAGCACAGCAGGCATTTCCCCCTGCCCACTTGGGTCCCTGGGAAGCCTGCTGGGCTCCTGGGCCTGGTCCTCTTCCCACTGAGGCCCCCTCTGGCTGTGGGGGTCCTAAGGGTATAGGAGAGAGGGAGGGGGCAGAAGAAGAGAGGCCAACAGGGAGGGGCCCTCCAGGATAGGAGGATTGGGGGGGAATGCACCTAGCATTTCCCATGCCCACTCAGGCCCAATGAGACTGCTGGGGTCCTGGACCTGGTCCTCTGCCTTCCAAGGCTAGAGGCAGGCCTGGGCCCCTCTTGCTGCGTTGGACCTAAGCCCCACCCCCCATCCCCCAGGGCCTTTTCCTGTGCTGTGGGGCCTAAGCATAGGCCCTGCCCACCACCTAAACACCACACCCCCACAACCAAGAACTTTCCTGGCTTTTTTTTCTTTTTTTGTTTCTTTTCTTCTCTTTTTTACTACTGTGGTTCTGTTTTAACTTCCGTTTCTTGTTTCATCTATATTTTTATTTTTTTATTCTTTCTAACGTATCTGTTAGTTTTCTAATCTAATTTTATTTTTTACTGTTTGTTATTGTTCTGCAACTTTTTATCTTTTTTTTTTGCCACCCCATGCAGCTTGCGGGATATTGGCTCACGAGCTGGGGTCGGGCGAGAGCTCCTGCAGTGGGAGCTCTGAGTCTGAACCACTGGACTAACAGAGAACCTCAGACCCCAGGGAATATTCATAATTCCTCATCTCCACACCAAGACCCAGCTCTACCCAACAGCCTACGAACTCCAGTGCTGGAAGCCTCAGGCCAAACAACCAGTAAAACAGGAACACAATCCCACCCAACAACAACAAAAAATGAGATGCCAAAAAAATATGTCACAGATGAAGGAGCAAGGTAAAATCCTACAAGACCAAATAAATGAAGAGGAAATAGGCAACCTACCTGAAAAAGAATTCAGAGTAATGACTGTAAAGAGGATCCAGACTCTTGGAAATAGAATGGAGGCAGGATTGAGAAAATACAAGAAATGTTTAACAAAGATCTAGAAAAACCAAAGAACAAACAAACAGAGATGAACAACACAATAACTGAAATAAAAAAAAGACTAGAAGGAATCAACAACAGAATAACTGAGGCAGAAGAACGAATAAGTGAGCTGGAAGACAGAATGGTGGAAATAAGTGAGCTGGAAGTCAGAATGGTGGAAATAACTGCCAAGGAGCAGAATAAAGAAAAAAGAATGAAAAGTTGAAGACAATCTCAGAGACCACTGGGAAAACACTAAACTCACGAACATTTGAATTATAGGGGTCCCAGAAAAAGAAGAGAAAAAGAAAGGGTCTGAGAAAATATTTGAAAAGATTGTAGTGGAAAACTTCCCTAACATGGGATAGGAAATAGTCACCCAAGCCCAGGAAGCACAGAGAGTCCCATACAGGATAAACCCTAAGAGAAACACACCACGACACATATTAATCTAACTAACAAAAATTAAATTCAAAGAAAGAATATTAAAAGCAGCAAGGGAAAATCAAAAAATAACATACAAAGGTATCCCCATAAGGTTATCAGCTGGTTTTTCAGCAGAAACTCTGCAGGCCAGAAGGGAGTGGTGATATTCTTAAAGTGATGAAAGAGAAGAACCTACAACCAAGATTACTCCACCCAGCAAGGATCTCATTCAGATTTGACAGAGAAATCAAAAGCTTGTCAGACAAGCAAAAGCTAAGAGAATTCAGTACCACAAAACCAGCTTTACAACAAATGCTAAAGAAACTTCTCTAGGCGGGAAACACAAGAGAAGAAAAAGACCCACAAAAACCCAAAACGATTAAGAAAATGGTAATAGAAACATACATATCAATAATAACCTTGAATGTAAATGGATTAAATACCCCAACCAAAAGACACAGACTACTGAGCCCGCGTGCCACTACTACTGAAGCCCACGCACCTAGAGCCTGTGCTCCGCAACAAAGAGAAGCCACTGCAATGAGAAGCCCACACTCCGCAACGAAGAGTAGCCCCCAGTTGCTGCAAACAGAGAAAGCCCACATGCAGCAACAAAGACCCAACATAGCCATAAATAAATAAATAAATAGATTTATTTATTTATTTAAAAAAATTGAAACTATAATTTAAAATCTTCCAACAAACAAAAGTCCAGGAACAGATGGCTTCACAGGCGAATTATGTCAAACATTTAGAGAAGAGCTAACACTGATCCCTCTCAATCTCTTCCAGAAAATTGCAGAGGAAGGAGCACTCCCAAATTTGTTCTACAAAGCTGTCATCACCTGATATGAAAACCAGACAAAGATATCACAGAAAAAGAAAATTACAGACTAATATCACTGATGAACATAGATGAAAAATTCCTGAACAAATACTAGCAAACAGAATCTAACAACATATTAAAAGGATCATACAACATGATCAAGTGGGATTTATCCCAGGGACGCAAGGATTCTTCAGTGTACACAAATCAATCAATGTGATACACCATATTAACAAATTGAAGAATAAAAACCATATGATCATCTCAATAGATGCAGAAAAAGCTTTTGACAAAATTCAACACCCATTTATGATAAAAACTCTCCAGAAAATGGGAATAGAGGGAAAGTACCTCACCGTAATAAAGGCTGTATATGACAAACCCACAGCAAAGATCATACTCAATGGTGAAAAACTGAAAGCATTTCCACTAATATCAGGAAGAAGACAAGGATGTCCAGTCTCGCCACTCTTATTCAACATAGTTTTAGAAGCCCTAGCCACAGCAATCAGAGAAGAAAAAGAAATAAATGGAATACAAATTGGAAAGGAAGTAAAACTGTCACTGTTTGCCAATGACATGATCCTATACATAGAAAATCCTAAAGATACCACCAGAAAACTACTAGAGCTAATCAATGAATTTGGTAAGGTTACAGGATACAAAATTAATGCACAGAAATCTCTGGCATTCCTATACACTAGGAACAAAAAAATCAGAAAGAGAAATTAAGGAAACAACCCCATTTACCATCACAACAAAAAGAATAAAATACCTAGGAATCAACCTACCTAAGGAGGCAAAAGACTTGTACTTGGAAAACTATAAGACACTGATGAAATAAATTAAAGATGATACCAACAGATGGAGAGATATACCATGTTCTTGGATTGGAAGAATCAACATTGTGAAAATGACTCTAGTACCCAAAGCAATCTACAGATTCAGTGCAATCCCTATCAAACTACCAATGGCATTTTCCACAAAATTAGAACAAAACTTTTTAGAATTTGTATGGAAACATGAAAGACCCCTAATAGCCAAAGCAATCTTGAGAAAGAAAAACAGAGCTGGAGGAACAGGTTCTCACACTTCAAACTATACTACAAAGCTACAGTAATCAAGATAGTATGGTATTGGCACAAAAACAGAAATATAGATCAATGGTACAGGATAGAAAGCCCAGAGATAAACCCACACATATGGTCACCAAATTTATGATAAAGGAGGCAAGAACATACAATGGAGAAAAGACAGTCCCTTCAATAAGTGGTGCTAGGAAAACTGTACAACTACATGTAAAAGAATGAAATTAGAACACTACCTACACAAAAGTAAACTCCAAATGGATTAAAGACCCTAATGTAAGTCCAGACACTATCAAACTCTTAAAGGAAAACATAGGAAAAAACACTCTTTGACATAAACCACAGCAAGATCTTTTTTGACCCACCTCCAGAGTAATGAAAACAAAAAAAAGAATAAACAAATGGGACCTAATTAAACCTCAAAGCTTTGCACAGCAAAGGAAACCATAAATAAGATGAGAAGACAACCCTCAGAATGGGAGAAAATATTTGCAAATGAAACAACGGACAAAGGATTAATCTCCAAAATATACAAACAACTCATGGAGCTCAATATCAAAAAAATAAACAAACCAATTAAAAAATGGGTGGAAGACCTAAATAGACATTTCACCAAAGAAGACAAAAGATGGCCAAGAGGTACAGGAAAAGTTGCTCAACATCACTAATCATTAGAGAAATGCAAATCAAGACTACAATGAGGTATCACCTCACACTGGTCAGAATGGCCATCATCAAAAAGTCTACAAACAGGGCTTCCCTGGTGGCGCAGTGGTTGAGAGCCCGCCTGATGATGCAGGGGACACGGGTTCGTGCCCCGGTCCAGGAAGATCCCACATGCCGTGGAGTGGCTAGGCCCATGAGCCATGGCTGCTAAGCCTGCGCGTCCGGAGCCTGTGCTCCGCAGTGGGACAGGCCACAACAGTGAGAGGCCCGCGTGCCGCAAAAAAAAAAAAAAAAAAAATCTACAAACAGTAAATGCTGGAGAGGGTGTGGAGAAAAGGGAATCCTTTTGCACTGTTGGTGTGAATGTAAATTGATACAGCCACTATGCAGAACAGTATGGAGGTTCCATAAAAAACTAAAAAATAGAACTACCATACGACCCAGCAATCCCACTACTGGGCATATACCCTGAGAAAGCCATAATTCAAAGGGACACATGTACCCCAGTGTTCATTGCAGCACTATTAACAATAGCCAGAACACGGAAACAACCTAAATGCCCAGTGATAGGTTAATGTATAAAGATGTGGTACATATATACAGTAGAATATTATTCATCCATAAAAAGCAATGAAATTGGGTCATTTGTAGAGATGTGGATGGACCTAGAGTCTGTCATACAGAGTGCAGTAAGTCAGAAAGAGAAAAACAAATATTGTATATTAACGCCTATATGTGGGATCTAGAAAAATGGTACAGATGAACCTATTTGTAGGACAGGAATAGAGACGTAGATGTTGAGAACAGACGTTGCACGGGGGGAAGGGGAGGGTGGGATGAATTGGGAGATTAGGTTTGACATAAATAACACTACCATGTGTAAAATAGATAGCTAGTGGGAACCTGCTGTATAGCACAGGAAGCTCAGCTCGGTGCTTTGTTATGACCTAGATGGTGGGGGAGGGAGGTCCAACAGGGAGGGTATATATGTATACATACAGCTGATTCATTTCGGTGTACAGCAAAAACTAACACAACATTGTAAAGCAATTTTATTCCAAAAAAAAATAAATTAAATAAATAAAAATAAAAAACCCTTTGAGGGAGGGAGGTTTCAAAGTGAAGGCACTATGAGCTTGAGCCTAGCCTTTGATTTTCTAGCAATTAAGGTACTCAAAGAATGAGACATACAAATGTGACAGGAAGAATTATGCTTTACTTCTTATGTGGACCAGTGATCACGTGCCTTTCCTATCAGCTTTGCACCCACCAAAACCTTTCCTTATGACCTAATTCGTCATCTCCCAAACAGTGTGCTTAGACTCAGGTTATATGAATCAGCTTGCTAAAATACTAATTCTCTAAGCCCCAGGCTGTCAGGTGGGCATATGGCAGCTGGAGCCCCTGAGCTTGTCACCTCTAGCCACAAGCAGCCAAATCTATTTATCCTAATGCAGTATAAAAATATTATTTTTGATATGTCACAATGAAGAAAAGATTAGAAAGCACAGCAAACACATCTGTCTGCAGGGTTCTTTATGGATGGGTTTGCCTTGGAGGTGGCCTGGGTTTGTCATGGACATGCTGCTCAGGTCTCCCCTCCCTAGACAGAAGCACTTGTTTCCCCAGCTGCTGGGGGTGATGGCAGCTGACAGCTCTCAGCTGAGTCCCTCAACGGGGCTCTTGCCCTCTGTTGAATAGAACCACCTGACTCAGGGTCACTGCCCTCCCCCAGGACAGCCTGCAAGCCATGACCGTTCAACGATGGAGAATGGGAGTGAAGTCCTGGCTTCCTCTCCCCAATTCTTGTCAAGTCTGAAGGGCTACTCCAGCCCCAGAGCTTCTCTAGGTTCAATTGAGGCCCCTGTTTCAATGCACCACAGTTTAATTTCCCTTTCTGCCCTATCCTGCTGTCTTTTCTTCCTACAGATGCTGATCCCAGGAGCACACACAACAAGCCTCATGCATACGAATCTCCATCTCAGAGTCAGCCTCCCAGAGCCAGAACTGACCTGAGACCACCTCTGATTCAATCTCTTTTTTTTTTTTTTTTGCAGTACGCGGGCCTCTCACTGTTGCGGCCTCTCCCGCTGCGGAGCACAGGCTCTGGACGCGCAGGCTCAGCGGCCATGGCTCATGGGCCCAGCCGCTCCGCGGCATGTGGGATCCTCCCGGACCGGGGCACGGACCCGTGTCCCTTGCGTCGGCAGGCGGACTCTCAACCACTGCGCCACTAGGGAAGCCCCCAATCTCTTTTTCACGTAAAACTCATCCCCTCTGGAAACATGTAGAAACATAACTAAGCATAACCTTGCCAGCTCAGATGAATCTCATTTCAACGTCCATTTCCCACATAGGTTATTACGGTCTTAATTCCTTCGAAGTTCTTTTTCTTATGTAGCTCGTGAGGTCTGTCTGTTTTCACCATACTGGACTTCTTCAGTGGGGTTAAGAAAACAAGTTTTACACAGTGGGGAAGAGAAATAAATTCACAAGAAGTAAAACTTCCCATTCTAAAACCCTCCCTTCATCTCAGGCCAACCACAAGCATCAGATGTTGCTGTCCAGGAGGAGATGGAGGATTGGATTGTCCATGCTATTATCCTTACTTAGATAATAATTACAATAATAATAATAACCATTACTACCATCATCATACACTTGTGATGTCACAAGCTCCCCAGTAAAAGTTTTTCTTAATATATAACTTTTCCAACAAACCCAATGAGGACAGTATCATTAACCATTTCTATAGGCCACAAAAGTGAGGAGAGTCAAGTTGCCCGAGGCCACACCATTCTGGAGCTGGGACTAAATGCTGGATCTTTTTCCCTTCAAAGCTTGTTCATGTTCCTCTGCACCAAATCTCCATATCCTCCCTTCTTCCCACCTCCCCAGTTCATAGTTCACTTTGGAGGGAAAGTGAATCCCATGAGGGCAGGGATTTTTATGCTCCATTGTGTCTCAGTGCCTACAGCAGTGGCTGGCATGTAGCAGATGTCCAATTAGTTGTTTGTTTGCTTGTTTGAATGAATGAATGAGATCCAGTGGCACAATCCTACCAGAGTGGACTCAAGAATTAAAGAGTGCTGAAGAATACATCTGAACTTATTTATGTTTCTGAGCAAGCAGCTGCTGCTGGCCCATACAGTGTGTCCAAATTTGAAAAGAAACTCCTTTTAAAAAACCGTTATATACACCTATCAGAAAATTGTCCTCCTATATGGATTTCTTAGAACAAGATACTTTACTGCCATCTGCCCCAAAATAATAACTGCACAGATCTACCCTATCTATGATGTGGACAATGTCCTCTGTAATGTGGTATTTTGTGCACCAGACAACCTGCATAACCACGTGTAGTCCCTCTACCTGGACTGGCCAGGCATAGTTTATGCTTTTGTCTAACTAGATACTGGGGTTATATTTGTATTATTTTCTGACAGGTGGACTCTAACCCAGATTTGTTTTTAATTCCTCACTCAGCTACCTTTTGTCAACTTTGAGATAATGACCAAAAGTCTCAGAAAGTTTGCTGGATGATAGTCTTGGTATTACCCAGGCTCTCCACTCTGTAAGGTTCATGCTTTCAGAGAGCTCTCTTATCACTCTTTGATGGAGAGCTATTTTCAAGAGCTATACAATTTCCTGACATTCTTTTTTGCTTGTTGAAGACAGATCCTCTTGAGAGAGTACGCTACCTTAAGTACTTCAAAAACTCTGAATGTCATTGCCTCCCTTCTGAATCAGGCTTTCTTTCTCATCAGTAATCTTTCTCTCTGACCTCCTTTTACAGCCTTTTTTACTCCCTTTGTCCCAGACAGCTGAAGCAACTGGTCTGGAAAAGGTCATATTCAGCATGCCAAAAAATGAAAAGAAAGGCAGATTGAAAGATAACGTTAACCAATCTATCTCTGAGGTTCTTGAGAGAGACACTAAAAATGTGAAATCATGAACAGTCTTTGATCAGGGATGCCCAGATGCCAATATATAAACCAACTGAGTATTTTATTTTATATACAATTCTTTACACAGACCCAGGAGAGAAAACAAAACAAAAGGAATAAGAGGCCATCCTACTGTTATAAAATGCAATAAAGCAAAGGCAAATCTGACAGGAACCAAAAATCTAGTTGGCTTAATTCCCAAGATACTGAAGTGAACATGATTTGGGTGTATAAGTAGGTCACAGTAAACAAATAACAACTCTACTTTGATGATCAGTTCAGCCCACTCACCATGGCAACTGAACTAGATCTTAATATCCCAGGCAGACCTAAGTTGTTGCCACATTTGGGAACCCATTGCATTTTGTTTCTTCTTCTGTTGGAGTATTTATAATATGTTGTATGGAATTTTCAGCTCACTTATCCATCTCTTCCCCATTGGGTTGGGATTACTTGAGGCAAGAACACCATCTTATGTGCCCCATGATGAGTATAATGCCTGGCGCCTCACGGGTGTCCACAATGTTTTATGGGAGTCAGCTGGACGGTGCTTTGGACTGAATAGGTGCCCCCAAAATCCACATTTTGAAGCCTTAGTCCCCAGTGTATTTGGAATTGGGGCCTTTGGGAGGTAATTAGGTTTAGATGAAGTCATGAAAATGAAGCCCCTATGATGAGACTGACCCTCATAAGAGAATAAACAGATTACAGCTCTCTTTCTGTAACATGTGAGGGTACAGCAGGAAGGCGGCCATCTGCAAACTAGGAAGAGGACCCTCACCCATTCATGCTGGAACCCTGATATTGGACTTCCAGCCTCCAGAACTGTGAGAAATAAATATTTGTTGTTTAAATCACCCTGTCTGTGGTATTTTTGCTATAGCAGTCTAAGTTAAAACAGATGTTTTTCCATTGGTGCAAAAGAATTAGACACCATTTTTATTTTGAAATCTTCCTTCTGGATAGTAAAGGAAGAGGTGTCATTAGCAGCATTCAGAAGGCTCAAAGGACAATGTCCACAACAGAGAGCTTTTTCCCTCAGTATGTTATTAATACATTGATTTCCTGTCATTTCTCCTGATTTGCTGAAATTCACCCATTTCTCAGAAACCTTTGTGTATTGTACTATTGTGTACAATGACTCAAGCAATGAAATGCAGGTGCCTAGAGGAAGTCTGTGACCCTCATGATACTGGGCATGAAGTGAAGAATTTCCCTACCTACTACACCAGGAAGATGTTTAATGATGATACACAGCAAGTGTCATGTGCTACACAAATGGGGCTCTCAGTAAGAGACTCTGCCCACCAAAGGACTTCTACAATCTTTCTCTGTCATTCTGCCACATTCAAGGATAATCCAACAGAGGGATTACAGCGCCCCCTGCAGAGAATACTTATTCTTCAAAAAAGAATACAGTTTCCAGAACATTCCAGTACAGAACACTGTGGCCCAAAGGGTAGCAAACATCACAGCTAACATTTAAGAACACTTACTCTCAGTATATGCCAAGCATTTGGCTAGGGACTTAACAAGCATTCATTCTTGGAGCCACCCAGGGAAGGAGGTGCTCTTATAATCTCCATTTTATAGATAAGGAAACTGAGGTTCATTAAACAGGTTAGCAATTTACCTAAAGTCTCATGGTAAGTAAGAAGCAAAGCCAGTCTTGAACCCCAATCTGTCTTCTGGAACTCTATAATCTGAGCAACTACATAAGCAGAAATTAAGTGTGGTAAACAATACCAAAGCTCACCAATATATATGGGTTCTTCTCTCCTTCTGAAAACATTGTTGGATTACATGACCCTACCCATTTAAGTTACTTTAGCCAATGAAATGACATAGTATACTTCATAGCAGAAGCATTTAAGATCCAGAGTGCAATTCTCCACTTCTGCCATAGCAAAGCCTGAATCCCCATGTTGAGATGGAAGCATCATCCAATGCCCACTTCAAATATGGGACCAAGGATGATAATAGAGAAGGAAGGACCTCCTAGAGGGCCAAGTAAAGGAGATTGATGGACTTGGAGAGTTTCCTAGGGATCAGAATAGAGCCCAGTCTAGGAATATTCTCTACTTCCAAGGTAGGGAACCATCACATGTCAGTAAGTTTTCAGAATTGCTGTGTTTCCCATTCTTCCTCTTATAGAATATGAACATTTATTGAAGTTATCCTGTCCCCATTATAGGGAGAGAAAGGGGGAGGGACAGATGATTTGTTTCTTTAGTTCACAGTGTTTCATGGAGATTTGGGATTCTCTCTTTTGCAGGATGCTATGGTCTGAATGTATGTGTCCCCCCAAAGTTCATATGCTGAAATCCTAACCCCTGAGGTGATGATATTAGGTGATTAGGTGATTCTTACCATGTGAGGATACAGCAAAAATATGCCATATATGAACAAGGAAATGGGCTCTTACCAGACACCAAATCTGCCGGCATCTTGATCTTGGATTTTCCAAACTTCAGAACTATGAGAAATAAATATCTGTTGTTTTATATTCTACTCAGTCTCTGGTATTTTATTATAGTGGTCCAAATGGACTAAGACCCAGGGAATAGGGGCCATATTCTGTGTGTAGGGAAAAAAAAATTAACCTAACATTTGGTTACCATATTATGGTAGGCATTACAAATTACTTCCCAATATTTCTCTTCTCCTCTTCTCGGAATACTAGCAGATTGTACTTCCCTGTCTCCTGAAGTCAAGGCATAGCCAATGGCTTGCACTGGCCAATGGAATATGAGCAAAATGATGTGTTACTTCTGGGCAGATGCATTTAAGATCCAGTGCAGGATCATCCATGCTTATTTCCCCAGTCACAGCAAACCCTGAAAACTTGTGTTGAGATAGCATTGTTGTAAGATGATAAAGTTTCCATCAGCCTGGGCCCCTGAATGACCATTGTTGAACATTGTCTCCTGCCAACACAAGTTAGATGTGTAGTATCAGAAAAAATAAACCTTTGTCATCTTAAACAGAGAGAGTTTGATGGTTGTTTGTTACAACAGCATAACCTGGCCTATCCTGATCATACCCTAAAACTCAGCATTATGACGGCCCTGACATTAGAAGCTCAGGCTGTAAAGGTTAGAAGGGCGGTGGGAAACGCCTAAAAGAGAAGCCAAAATGAACCCGAACTCTTCATTGGGCAAACTGATCAGCACCTGCTCCTTAGTGAAGAAAAGATGAAACAGACCCAATAGAGTTTATTATAAATGCACATATATAATAAAAGATAGATGGCTTATGGAGTCATTCATTTGTCAAAAAAAATACTTTATTCATCTTCAAAAAAACTGAGTTAAAGATCCTTTTAGGGATCCCCAGAAAGGACAACCAGGTGAGGAACACCTGGAATAGCAGTATTTCTCATAATGTGGTTTGTGAACACGTTACATCAGAATCACTAGAGTCCTTATTAAAAATCCAAATTCCCGGGCTTCCCTGGTGGCGCAGTGGTTGAGAGTCGGCCTGCCGATGCAGGGGACACGGGTTCGTGCCCCGGTCCGGGAAGATCCCACATGCCGCGGAGCGGCTGGGCCCGTGAGCCATGGCTGCTGGGCCTGCGCGTCCGGAGCCTGTGCTCCGCAGCGGGAGAGGCCACAACAGTGAGAGGCCCGCGTACCGCAAAAAAAAAAAAAAAAAAAAAAAAAATCCAAATTCCCTAGGCCCTACCATTGAAACTCACTGCTTTAGCAAAATTCTGTCTTAAGGAGCCTTATTTCTGTCTGGGTGTGCTACATCATATGCTTTGACCTCTCCTAGAGTTACATAACTCCCACTGCAGTAATCCCACAATCCCCTTAAGTCAAGAAATGTTTAAGACCCTTAACAATTCCTTAGGAGTTAATGCCCAAGCTAATACTAAAAAGTGAATTAGAACCATCTGGCCTTTAAGCAGGCATCCTTGGCAGACTTGGAATAAGGAAGAACACATAATTACCAATGAAATCAGTATTTGAAATATCCTTTGCTGTTAATGTCAAGAACATGAAACACCTACCATGTTCTTAATTTTAACCATTATTCCAAGTGTTAGGTATACAATGATGATGGTTCCATGTCCCAAGGAATTCCTTGAAGAAGGAACAATATAGTCGATTCTCATCATTCACCATTGTTAATGTTCTATTAAATCACCACAAGTGCTGAATTAGCAAATACTGAACCACTGCTCCTAGGAAATATAGGGTAAGGTTCCTGCAAACCTCCAGTCATAACATTTTTCTCATCCCATAAATACATAACCTTGTTTTATGTGTGTTTCTGTTTAAAAACAATTTACTTAATATATATTGCTGATTAATTAACATCGAACTCACGGCCCACAGGGCTGTGACTCACACCTGAATAAAGCGCATATAACACGTGTATTTTCTCTGTAAGGCACATCACAGCCTTCTTGCACTTAGGAACACTATACATACAACACTTCAGCCCTATGTTTGGGGGTGGGCATTTTAAACAACAAAATCACTAACAAAAAGCACAAAAATGTGAAAATTGTAGCCTGAAACAGGTCACAAAAGGATACTTGTTCAATCTGTGAGAGCTAAAACAAGAAGGCTGCCCCTTTAACCTCAGCAGGGAACATGCATGATGGGAGGCTCAAATCTTTTGCTTCTGTGGGTATATCCACAAGTGACCAAGAAAGTGCCACAAGTGTTGCCTGGGCGATCACAGATACATTTTAGCGAGTGGAGAAATTCACAAATATGGAATAGTGAATAACAAAGGTCAACTGTGTATACAAGGATAATATGCAAATACTGTAATGGAAGCATAGACAAGGTCTGATGGAAACACAGAGGAAGGAAACAAGAGTTTTGTGTGAGATGGTAGTGGGAATATAAACTGGTGCAGCCACTATGGAGAAGAGTATGGAGGTTCCTTAAAAAACAAAAAATAGAGCTATCATATGGTCCTTCAATCCCACTCCTGAGCATATATCCTGAGAAAAACATAATTTGAGAAGAGACATGCACCTCAGTGTTCATAGCAGCACTATTTACAATAGCCAAACACATGGAATCAACCTAAGTGTCCATCCACAGATAAATGGATAAAGAAGATGTGGTGCATATATAGAATGGAATATTACTCAGCCATAAGAAAAAAGGAAATAATGTCATTTGCAGCAACATGGATGGACCTAGAGATTGAAGTAAGTCAGACAGAGAAAGACAAATATCATACGATATCGCTTATATGTGATATCTAAAAAAATGATACAAATGAACTTATTTACAAAACAGAAATAGACTCACAGTCATAGAAAATAAACTTATGGTTACCAAAGGGGGGAGGGAGGATAAATTAGGAGTTTAGGATTAAAATATATACACTACTATATATAAAATAGATAACCAACAAGGACTTACTGTATAGCACAGGGAACTATACTCAATATCTTTTTAAAAAAACTTTATTTATTTATTTATTTATTTATTGTTGCCTGCATTGGGTCTTCATTGCTGTGCGCAGGCTTTCTCTAGTTGTGGCGAGTGAGGGCTACTCTTTGTTGCGGTGCATAGGCTTCTCATTGCGGTGGCTTCTCTTGTTGTGGAGCACGGGCTCTAGGCACGTGGGCTTCAGTAGTTGTGGCATATGGGTTCAGTAGTTGTGGCTCAAGGGGTCTAGAGCGCAGGCTCAGTAGTTGTGGCGCACGGGCTTAGTTGCTCCGCAGCATGTGGGATCTTCCCGGACCAGGGCTCGAACCTGTGTCCCCTGCACTGGCAGGCAAATTCTTAACCACTGTGCCACCAGGGAAGTCCCTCAATATCTTGTAATAACCTATATCCTATAATGGAAGACAATGTAAAAAAGGAATATATATATATTTATATATATGTACAACTGAATCACTTTACTGTATACCTGAAACTAACAAAACATTGTAAATCAACTATATTTCAATAAAAATTTAAAAGATAATAAACGATCACATGCAAAAGTTTCCAGGTAAGAGTCTGGTGGGCAAGGATGGAGGCAGACAGAAATGCAATCAAAGAGGAAGTAATGCTTAAGCAAAGACTTGTAAAGGGAAAAGGAAATTGACCCATAGGTAAAGAAGAAAGTATTCCAGGAAGAGGGAAATGTGTGTGGGAAGAACAGGAGACTGAACAGACTGGCAGGAGATGATGCTGAAAGGCCTTGCATGCCATGCTGTGGAGGTTAGACTTTATCCTCTGTAAATATCAGTGAATGATATCCTGGGTAACTGAACAGGCTCTCAATTTTAATTTCCCTTCTATTTGCCACATTGCTACCTCACGCCAAGTACCAGGAGAGTGTAAATGATTATCTTCAGAGTAACGATTGCCCTATCCCTTTTGTAATTTCTCCTACTTAAATTTCATTTCCTAAGCATGGCTTGACTGAAAGCTGCACATTGTGATTTATTCACTGAGTAATTTCACATTTAGGAGATGATGTTTTGGCAATGTTTTGACTAGATGCGAATCCCAGACATCAAACATGACACGAATCAATATCTGTCTAATCCCCAGATAACTACAACTCAATCAAATAAAACCAGTCAGAGTAGCTATGAGGTCTACCACATATCAGTAAAGTGCTTTTGACCAAGCAGGGGAAAATACCAGGAAGGAGTGAGCCTCTGTGTATTTGGAGAAGGTAAACCACTTCAAAGACTGGACAAATTAACCAGCCTACCAAATGATTACTTGGGGCCCTGTGATGGTTATTATCATTGTTTTAAGTGCCTGGAGTCTTTTTGTTGCTTTACCAGCCTTAGACAGTGCTCAGGCAGGCCTGCCTTTCATTTACTAAATGGAATTGCCACAGTTACCCAGGTGACCAGATGTGGTCACTAGGCAGCAGTTCAGACAACTACCATCCATCACCTTCTTTATTACTATCCTTAACTGCCCTTCCTTATAATCCCTTAATTGTCCTTCCTTATGCTAGTCTCAATTTTTCTCTCATCTATTCTCCACACTCCTTCCAGAGTAACCTTTTTAAAGTGGTAAAACCAACACATTGCTTTCCAGCTTGGAAATCTTCACTCTCCTTTACATGGGTTCAAGACCCATCTTGCTTAAGTTTCCCTTAACTCTCTCATGACTCTCATACTTACATTCAGTGTTTGAGCTAGTGTTTAAATAGGCCACTATTTAACATTCTTCATCCAAACCATGATTTTCCCTGCCTCAGGACCTTTGCACATGCTGCTCCCTCAGCCCCAAACATTGTTCCCCAGGCCCCACCACAAATTTCTTCTTATTTATTCAGTCTCACCTTAGACATCCCTCTCCAGAAAGCTTTCCCTGACCACCCCATTACTCCCCCTGCCCTAATGGGACTCCCATCATTCCCTGTATTTTTCCTAACAAAGCATGGATCATCCTGTATTATTCCTTCCTATTTACTTGACTATATTACCCCATTAGACCGTATGCTTCACCAGAGCAGGGACTGTGTCCTAGTCTCCCCTGTATTACAAAAGCCAACACAGTGCCAACACTGTGTTCATAAATGTTTGTACAATGTTTGAATAAATGAACAATGAGTGACTCAATACTGGACTCTTCCCCCAAGGAGACATGACAGGATTTGGAATCTGAAAAAAAATGGGTGTGATTCCAGTTCTGCCAGTTACTGGTGTGTGAGCATGGGCAAGTCACTTATTTTTTCTGAGACCTAAATCTTATCTGCAAAATAAAGAAGACAATAATACCTATTTCATAGAATTGTAGTGATGTTGTTTAAAACATGCATAAATAGGCACTATAAACTGTGATTTGTTAAATACATGCTAGTTGTTACACATATAGAAAATACATATTTTTATTGTTCAGAGGGTTAATGTTTTCAACCACTGATTTCATTTAAAAAGAGAGTTTAATTTGGTGCTGTGGGTGCAATTTTATCCTATAAATGAAAATCACTGCACTGAATAGATTAGGATATTAGGACTCTCATGAAATAAAGCAGGAAATTGGAAATGTTCTAAAAAAAAAGGCTAAGTAGAGGGAGACTGTTGCAATTCTAAGCTTCCAGCATTTACTGAGAAAAAACAAATGCACTATGCAAAGATTTTTAAAAATCCTCTATCCAGTACAAAAGAAAGGAAATATGGCCCATGATAACTTTATTTGCTGACATCAAAACAATAACTTATAGACAATCCATTTTCTGTGTGGTCAAGAAAACTGGACACTGCAGATGATCTTGGGACATGTAGATGATGGAAATTCTACTCTTCAGTTCATTCAACCATATAGGACTTTCAGCATGCTTTTCCATAGACCCTGCACAGAAAGCTTCATCGGCAATAGCTCAGCTTCACTAAATGACCAGGGGAGCTAATGGACAGTCATGCTGATCTTTTCATGCAGTGAAAAGAGTATTTCTCATTGTTGGCTTTCAGACCATTTCTGAATCTACTTCTTTTTCAATTTCTAAATCAGGAATCATTTTTAAAGTTTAGGGAACTGGCTGGTTTATCAGCATATGCCCTACCAATG
This sequence comes from Physeter macrocephalus, assembly GCF_002837175.3. Taxonomy (NCBI): domain Eukaryota; kingdom Metazoa; phylum Chordata; class Mammalia; order Artiodactyla; family Physeteridae; genus Physeter; species Physeter macrocephalus. Next base: position 118,339,136 of record NC_041217.1, read on the forward strand.
AACTCCAATACAGAACAACCAAGTCGTTCAAATATCAATAAAACAATGGCCTATTCAAATCAATTCCTGGCCCCAGACCTCAACTGTAAGTGCAAGTCATATCAGCAGGCAAATTTTTCAGTTGCTGTTTTCACTAAATTGCAAAGATACAGTTTGACAGTCTAGAAAATATTTCTCCAATTATTTCCTCTGAGTTCTGATAATAAGGTAGGCAGGCCCTCAGCTCCCCTGTCTTTTAGTTTATCTCTGCGTATGCATATTGCTTCACCTCTAATTTCCCGGTTTCCCTTAGAGGAGAAACTGTCCATCTTTCTTGGGAGCTTACCCTTTCCTATGAGCTCTATGCTACTTGTCTTGTCTTTCTGTATACTAGACAGGAAAAGAGAGTCAGTAAACTTACTGATTAATTGACCTGAATCCACCCTAATACCTCCCTCTGTATGGCAGCATCAATAGCTACATTGACTCTATTTGATACCCTGAAACATACCCAAGCTTTCCCTACCTTCAAACAAACAAAAAGTGCCACTCAGCCAATTCATTTCAACAAATACTTAGTACTTAAATATGTTCAATGAACGATGATGGCACCATGAGGAACACAAGGGATATGCGATAATCTTTCCCCCAAAGGGCCTTCCGGTCTGGCCCAAGAAATGAGACACATACACAATGCAACGCTGGCTTGAAGAGCCTGGCTCTTCTGCAGACCTGTGCAAGTTGCTCATGTCCTGCAAACCTCAGTTTGCTCATCTGTAAAACAGAAGCAATGATGGTGCAAACCTCAGCGAATTATTGTTGGACTGAATGCATTAATGAATGTGAAGCACTCAACACAGTGTGGCCCAAAGTCAGTGTCAGATAAGTGTCTTTTTTAAAAAAATAAATTTAATATATATGATATAGTAGAAAAGCTCATGTCTCTACAATTTCCGAATGACTTGCCAAATTAAATAGATGTTCTATGATCCTTTTATAAAATATACTAAAGGAGGAACCATGAGGAGCCACTGAAGAGTTTTGAAGCAGGAATCTCACATGATAAAATTTATATTAAAAATAAAAACGAAAGTTAACAAGCTGAGTAGTGAGTATTGTTTTTCAGAAAACATAAATAAAATCTATCTATCTATCTATCTATCTATCTATCTATCTATCTATCTATCTATCATCTATGCTTGTGTAAGCTTGTGTTACTAGGAGATGGGTGGGGAAAAAGACAAACCAGGCGGTTGATAGATTACTCCGTGGGTGTGGGCAAGAGAGGAAATGAATAGATTTGCTTTTATGCACATCAGCACAATATTGTTACACTTGATACAATAAAATTACTTTTTGGGGCTTCCCTGGTGGTACAGTGGTTGCGCGTCCGCCTGCCGATGCAGGGGAACCGGGTTCGCGCCCCGGTCTGGGAGGATCCCACATGCCGCGGAGCGGCTGGGCCCGTGAGCCATGGCCGCTGGGCCTGCGCGTCCGGAGCCTGTGCTCCGCAACGGGAGAGACCACAACAGAGGGAGGCCCGCATACCACAAAAAAAAAAAAATTACTTTTTAATTTGAAAAATATCAAACAGAAAAATGTGATTTTAAAAAAGATCATTCAGCCTACAATGTGGAGAAGAGACCGTCAGGTCGTGAGGGTGGGAACTGGAAGGCGGGGTAGGAGATTTTGGTGACAAAGCAAGAGTTGATGGTGGCCTAGACAAGCGTTGAAAGCAATGGAGATGAAGAGAAGTGGACAGGTTTGGGGTACATTTTGGAAGTAGAGCTGATGTACTGAATGGCAGGAGGTGAGGGAATAGTGAAGGCAAGAATGGAATAAAAAATGACTCCAAGGTTTTTGGTTTGAGCACTTGGGCAGGTGATGGTATCATTTCATGAAAGGTAAGACTGGGAGAGTGACCGGTTTGGAGAGGGGTGCTAATAGATAAAGTGTTCCGTTTTATAAATGTTAGGTTTGAAATGCCTTTTGACATCCATGTGGAAATGGATTTCCCTCTGGACTGTGTTATTCAGTATGTGAATTGGGAGCATTATATGAACATTGGCATCACAAAGGAACAGCATGGAAGGCAAGCCATTCTTCCTGCCTACTTTAAGATATTGCTTTCCTACAGACCAAGAGTTGCTCTTGCCCAGAGAAACACAGCACAGAAATAGCTAGTTTTCTATCCCAAGGTCTGTTCTCTCCTTCTCCCTATGAAATAGAACCTTTGATTTTTAACTGGGCACGTGGCCAATTTTCAGCTAAATTCACACCAGTGATCTACAAAAACTGTGCTATCTGGCAATTTCAGAAAAACCACATTAAAATATTGTTGGCATGTGCCTTTTGCACCTTCTTCCTGTATCTCTTTCTCTATCCTGCTACCTGAGATAGATATGAGTGCTGGAGCTCCAGCAGCTACATTAGACTATGAGAATGAGGTCCACACCAAAGGAATGAGAGAGAAGAGAACTGAAAGAAGCTTGAGTCCCTGATGACTCAAAGGAATCAGCATACTAACCTCAGACAACCTTCTTGTTGACTTCTTTTATAAAAGGAAAAATTAAAATTCTATCATGTGTAAGCCACTGTTACTTTGACTGTTCTGTCATATACTGTCATCAAATCTAGTTCTGTCTAAGAACAGAAAGAAGGTACTGTTAGTTATAGGATTTGATACTCTCAAAGTTCCTTATCTTTCTCTTCATGACCCTCATATAAGCAACCTCTATATTCATAATTGGAATTTGCTATAATTTCCTTCTTTTACTATTTTTTTCAGGTTTGGGTATTAAAGTTATGCTGGACACAAAATGAATAGGGTTTACAAAATAAATTTGGGCACTTTCTATTTTTTTTTTGGTCTGGAATAGTTTAAAAACACTGAAGTTATCTGTTCTTTAAAAGTTAGACAAGATTCAGCTGAGAAACTTACTGATTCTGCTGTTCTTCTTAAACAGTTGATATTTAGTTATATTTCCAATGTATGCTATAGGTATTGGTCTATTCAAGTTTTCCACTTCTTCCTATGCCAACTTTGATCATTTGTATTTTACTAGGAAAACCTCTCTTTCCTCTGTGTTTTCAAATTTATCACCAAAAAGTTGCACATAGCATTCTCTCTGTTGTACCTCATCTCTTTTTGTATCTTCAGTTAAGCCTCCTTCCTTATTTTTAAACACTTTTTTCTCTTCTTCACCTTTCCGTATATTGAAGTCTCTGTTCCAGTTCCTTTGCTTGCTTTGTGCCCTGTCTCATATATTTTCTTTAGGTGGGGCATAGCCTCAAATATCTCTCTTTCAGCCTGACCCATGAGTTATATATTGGCTCTGCTTGGATCCTTAGGTTTTAGTCCCTTTCTCTAAGTCATTTACTGTTTCAAATACTGCAGAAGTTCAAAGCCAGTTTGATTGCTTTGCCTTTGTAACCACCTTTTTTTTCTTTCTGCCTAGAATTGTGAGGTTTCTCTTTATCCTGCAGTTCAGAAATTTTACCAGGACATGCCTAGATAAGTCTTTTCAGTCTTTCCTGGGACACTGTCAAACTGTAGTCAGGTCTTTCTTCAGCTCTCTCATCCCTCTGTTTCTTTTCCTTTAGTTGGAATTCCTGTAATTCTCAGGTTTTTCATAGATCTTTCCTCCAAGTCTGTTCTCTTTTCCATTATGAGTTCCATCTCTTTGAAAGTTTGCTCTGCGTCTTGATAAATTTTATCTTTCAGACCAGTACACAGCTCTTGATTAGGACAATGCTCTTCTCCCTCCATCTACTGAATGTTTTCATTTATAAATCATATTTTAATTAAGACTTATTTTAATTAAGTCTGTTTCATGCTCTCTTTTTACATCCTTAAGTGCTCTTTTCGCTATTTTATCCATGTTATCCTTTATCTTCTCCAGCAACTATATTTCAATAGGAGTTCATTCCAAGAGTCCTACTCAGCCTCCTCTCCCTATCTGAACCACTAGTGTGTCTTCTTATTTTCCTTTGCCTGCTTATCGAGGCTCAGATACAGCTTCTGGAGTACCTTAAATGGCCAAAGCCTCAAAAATTGAAGAAGATGTATTGTTTACTGTTCTTTGGGATAGGTGCTATGCAGCAGGCAGGCCATCATACCCTATCCATCATCTCTGCACCCAATTTCCTCCCATTTGCTCATTCTCTGGAATAGAGAGGATTCAGCCCACCTGTTTGGCTATTCCTCAACCCCTCGGGGTCCAAGGAAACTGTATCCTGATAGCAACTCTCCCCTGGAGCTGACCCAGAGCACAGATATCCCTGAACCAGTTTTCTCCAACAGCTGCTTGCCCACCCTCAGAGCCTTATGTGAAGTCCCAACTGCTTGGCTCTGAAATGGACAGACTAGAGTTGGGAATAGAGAGGAATAATAATATTATATTGAAGTCACCATCTTCGCAGAGTGCTTTCTGTGTATGTGGGTGAGTATGTTTTTTATGTTTTGTGTTTATGTATGGTAAAATGGGTGAGTGTGTTTTAACTAACATTTATTGCATGCTTACTAAGTATTCTGGGCTGAATAGTGTTCTCCCAAAATTAATGTTCACCTGGAACCTGTGAATATGACCTTATTAGGAAATAGGGTCTTTGCATATGTAACTAGTTAAATTAAGATGAGGTCATACTGGATTAAGGTGGGCCTTAAATCCAATTACTGGTGTCTTTATAGAAGGCCATGTTAAGACACAGAGAGACATACAAGGAGAATAATTTGTAATGACAGAGACTGAAATTGGAGTGATGTGTTTACAAGCCAGGGATCACCAGAGATTGCCAGCAACCACCAGACCCTAAGAGGCAAAAAACTATTCTTCCCTAGAGCCTTCAGAGGGAGCATGGCCCTGATGACACCTTAATTTCTGATTTCTAATCTCCAGACCTGTAAGAAAATTAATTTCTATTGTTTTAAGCCCCCAGTTTGTGGTAATTTGTTACAACAGGCCTAGGAAACTAACATACTACATTTCAGGTGCGGTGTGAAGAACTTTAAATTTATTATTTCATTTTATTCTCACATCAATTCCATGAGGTAAAGTTATTATTATTATTCCCCTTGTATAGACTAGGAAACAGAGGCATGAACAACTTAAGCCTCTTTCCTGTGATCAAACCATTAGATGGAGCCTGGACTCAAACCTCAGCAGGTTGGTTCTTAATTACTGCTTTCTCTAATCTCCCAGGGATTTAGGAATTTAAACACCTTTCATATGGTTGTTATTACAGGCAAACACATACCAAATACAGCTTGTTGGTATGATTGTAAGGACTTGGCTTGCTAGCATGAAAGGATCTTCTGTAAGCACCTGTCCAAACCAGAACGAGGGAAGCCAGGATGCGTGCAACCAGGAAAGTGATCCAGCAGCCCCTTCATCACTGAGTGTGAGACACTGAAGGGGAGAGTGAACAGCATCTAACAGTGCACATGGTCTGACTACTGCCCTTTGTAAGAACCATTCCTTCTGATGTGTGTTTTCATTGGTTCTATTAGACTATTTTCTTTTATAATTGCGATGCAGTGGTTACCTGGCAAAGTTAGAGAAAGTAAATTGTGTGGCACGACTCCTGAAATAATGCAGTTTCTAAGGGCTACCCAGATGATAACAGCGCACCCTCGCAGGTAGGTATCCCTCCTTTCTGTCCCCTCATGTCCTGTGTCTGTTGCTGCTGTTGCAACCTCTTCACAATATTATACTTTTCTGTTTATTTGTCTGTGTCCATTACAGGAAGATAAGTTCCTTGTGGGTCAGGATGATGTTTTACTCATGAATATATCACCAGCCCATGCACAAATGGCTAACAGTAGTATATTATCTTGTACTCTTTCATAGTTGAATCTTTGGAAGATGATTTATTTTTTTCAATTATGTACACCTTGAATGGAAGAGAATTTTGGTTAAGCTGGGCTCATCTGAAGTAAGGGACATGGACTGACTGAGATGGGAGTGGAAGGCATTCTAAGTGGAGACAGTAGCATTGATACACTGCACAGAAACAGGACAAAGAAAGCACGAGTATGAATCAGGTAAGGGTGATAGCACTGTGATTATTGTGGCTGTACTTAGGCCCATATTAGTTAGAAAATGAGAAAAAGGTAAGGCTGCCTTTAATGTCTAAGAAAGCAGAGAGAGCCTGTTTTCTACGTGTAGTGATTTCACCAACTCCAGCAAGGTCCCTCTGATTGTGGTAAATGCCTCCTCAATCCCACTGATACCTAAAATTAAAGCTTTTAAAATTATAAAGCATGTCAAATTATGAAAAGGATTGGTAAAAAGAGCACAATAATTCATATAAATCATTGTATCTTAATGGCTATGTGTTTACCACATCCTTTGCAGAGAACACAAAATGTGGAGATGAAAGAATATGAGGATTTTGGATGGAAGATAGGAAACACAATGACAGAAGAGGAAGAATAAAAAATACATATAACTAATTTCACAATATGCCTGGAGTCTTGCTCTATAAATGAGGCTAGGGGTTCTGTGGGACAAAGTATTTAAAGACCATTTATTCCCTAGAAGGCTGTATTTTATTTGTACATTGGAAAATCTAGTTTATTAATTTATTAGAACTCCCTTTACCAACATTCCCTCACACTGTAGGAAAAGGAGACAAATATACCAGAGCCTAAGTCATTGAAAGTGAGTATTTTATTTCTATTGCACAGAATAGAGTAAGGAAGTATACTTAAGTGATTTCTACTTTTTCCCAACTGCTTTTGATCCTGCATTAGATTTGCTAGGAGGCCTTATTAAAAAGTCACTTCAAGGACAAACAAGTTCAAATCTGACTATTATTCCTTTTGACAATACTTATTAAAAACTGGAAAGACAGAGATGCCGTCAATTTCTCATTTTGGTTGACCTTGCCATTTTCTAATGACATCATCAGGAATAAGGTATATCTCTGCCAAAGGTAATACTATTTTTGTAAGAGGATATGTCGGAGAAATTAACTATCTAGAAACTTAACATTTTTTTAAATTTATATCACAAAACCAAAGAAAAGAATAGAGAATAATATTGGTCAAATATATCTTCATTTAAAGTCCATCCTGCATTCTCACTACAAGTATTCTAAAAGGACAAAAGCTCATGTTAACAAACTAATAATAATCCTCTTAATGTTAGTACTACTATTAATACTAATAATGTTAGCTACATATAATGAGTCTATGTGCCAGCAATATGTGCTTTTTATATTCATTTTTTTAATGTAATTCTCACAAAACCCCTAGGTCTATCTACATTCCAAAACTTGTTAAACACTGTACTTTGGTCAGTCAGACCTGGTTTGGAGCAGTCTCTGCCATTTATCAATCTTATGTGACAGGAAGTTACATCACCTCTCTCTTTTGCCTTGTCTAAAAAGCAGGATAGTCATAGAACCTACTACATAGGTATGAGAGTTAGCTTTATGTGTCAGCTTGACTAGGTCACAGCGTGCTCAGATATATTTGGTCAACCATGATTCTAGGTGTTTCTGTGAGGGTGTTTTTTTTTTTTTTTTTTTTAAAGACTTCCTCTTTATTTTTTAATATTTATTTATTTTATATATTTATTTATTTGGCAGCATCAGGTCTTAGTTGTGGCATGCGGGATCTTCATTGCGGCACGCAGGATCTTCACTGTGGCATGCGGGATCTTTTAGTTTCGGCATGCGAACTCTTAGTTGCAGCATGTGGGATCTAGTTCCCTGACCAGGGATAGAACCCGGGCCCCCTGCATTGGGAGCACAGAGTCTTAACCACTGGACCACCAAGGAAGTCCCTGTGAGGGTGTTTTTGGATGAGATTAACATTTAAATCAGTAGACTGAGTAAAGCAGATTGCCCTCCCTAAGGTGGGTGGGCTTCATCCAATCAGTTGAAGACCTGAATAGAACAAAAAGGCTGACCCTCACTGAAGTAAGAGAGAATTCCTCCTGCCTGACTGCCTTTGAACTGGAACACTGGCTTTTTTACTGCCTTCAGTCTCAAACTGAAATATCAGCTCTCCTGTGTCTCCAGGCTCTGCCAACTCACTTTGCAGATCTTGGGGCCTGCCAGCCTTCATAACAATTTGAGCTAATTCCTTACAATAAACCTCTTTGTATATATATATCTCATTGGTTCCATTTCTCTGGAGAGCCCTGATTAATACAATAGGGTAGTAAGATCTAAATAGTACAATGAAATAAATTATTTACTGAGTACAGTGCCCGGCACATAGTAGCACAAACTACTGTTTGTGCAACTACCTCTCTAATAGTAGTCATAACACAAATTTTTTTAGCCCCTTTATGAAGTGAATGTGTCTCAGGGTTGTTATCTTGAACTCAAAACCCAGAATAAATACAATAGTATTGATCATCCTTGCTTATCATGCATTTCATATACCTTTGTTGGTTGAATTATTTGTTTTAAAGAAACCACAGACTGGCTGATTTTAAGATCTATTTTGGGTTAGTTATTACATCAATAAAAGTTGGCTTATTACAGTGACAGGAATTAAGAGGCCAACTATCTCTTTTTTCTTGACTTTCCTCATATATGGATATTTTAGGTCCATCATCTTTTAAAGCTGTATTTTTCTGAAAGAAAGAGAATCTTTGAGAAAAATAGCAGTTCAATAAATAAACTATTCAATCAATACAGTAATATGAACCTATATTACAAGAGTGACAGGTTAATTACTGTCTATAAAATATTCTTGTGAAAGATATGCAATCTTCCAACCTGGAAGATAAGGATAGGGTGGACAACAACATGATCATGGTGATGAAGAGAAAGGAGACAGGGAAAGAAGAGGGGTCTAAGGGAGAGGGAGAGCATACTGAAAGACAACAAAGCACAGAAACAGCACGATGTGTGGGGAGCAGAGAGAGACTTCTCATGACTCACATAGGGCATAAGTGGAGGAAGGAGCACAGAAGTGCTAGATGGTGCTCAGATTATGGAGAGTGTTCAGTGTCATGCACAGGAATTTAGATGGGTCACATAAAGCATTTGTATTAATCCAACATGATGGTGCAAAGTACTTTGATAACACCTCATTGCTTAGAACAAAAGACACTCCTTCACCTTTCAAGTTCACTAGTCTATTAGTGTGGACTCCTCAGCACTTGATTTGCTATACTGTGGTTTTCTAGCAGAATCTATTTGATAATAGTCCTTTATCATCTGAATAGAGAGTTAAAATGGGGAGAGGGAAAAAGAAAGTTGGGGAAGAATTCACAGTTTGATACTTGGTCTTTCTCCATTTTACCATTTTCCTTAATGGTAGAGGGGATTGTGGGAATGGTGAAGATGTTCCACCTGCCTCCCCCCTCACCCTGGCAAAAGCTGGAAGTCCCAGGAGAACCATCTGTTAGGGTTTGAGGATCACTGTTTCTTGCCTGGAGTTTCTGCTGAGCACTGACTCATTATAAAGCTGATGCAAAGCATGCAGAGTGTTCTGTGGCTACAATAAGGAGAAACAGGTTTCCATGCTACTGGATACTGAGGATTTGGAGATCAGTTAAGAGAGATATCAAGCTGCCTGGGACAGCTGCCCACCTAATAAGAAACCACACACCTGAAAAGGCATGTGGTACACTTTCCTGAAGGGAGGTTGAAGTGAGAGGGGAGCATCCTCTTCTGGGGCTTTCCCTGGGCTGGAGATGGATCAGGGGAGCCCAGCTGAGAGTACACATCACTTATACTAAGGTCAATCAGATGATGGGGAGCCTGCTTCCCACTGCATCCAGGTGGAGATATGATCTGCAGATATAAGCAACTCTATATGTCACCAGTATCTGACAGAGAAGCAAAATTATCCAACAGAAAGGAATTCACCTCCTTATCCTTAAGGTGTGGGCAGTAACACAAGTGGATTGCTCTCTCTCCCTACCCCACCCCCGCTTATGCCTTGAGGGGCATAAGCGCAAAAGACAGGGAGGAAAAAGATGGAGGAAAAGGAGGCCACATCCTATTGTGCCCTTCATGGACCCTATGCAGAGGGCAAGGATAGAAAATGTACCTGAGATGAAACTAAGAACTTAATAGCAAGATTAGACTTCCAATCACTAGATTGGGACTGAGGTATAATTAACTGGCAACTCTGTTTTCTTTCGCTTTTCTTCTTCCACCAGTGACTTGGGTTCTGAATTGCAATCAAGAGTCATGATTAATATGGAAATAGGTACCTGGCAGTGGAGTGTTGCAAATGACAGATCCTAATGTGTGGGACTGGCTCAATCAAGGAGAGGTGTGAGCAGTGGGCTTTCCCTTGACCCCAGCGGGGAAGCTGGCATTCCGTGTAATGCAGTAGGAAAGCTGCTGATTAAACCTGCTGGTTAAACTGTCACCTATTATATCTTAGGATCGATCTCAAACTTGCCACTTGAGGCTTATCTTGACCACTGCAACTGGCTAGTGAGAATCTGGGGCTAGGCTTCTTCTGTGGGTAAGGGCAAATGCCCCCTGAAAACTGGCCCTATGCAACAGAATAATTAGTAATTGATTGTGAGAAGAGATTTTCAAAATTTAACATGAAGGCAATAAATATGGAGCATTTTTATATTGTGTAACTGTGTTTGGGGCTATGCTTTTACATGGTGCTCATTTTAACAACCCTGTTTCATTAGGCAATGCAGTTGAACATCTTTGAGATGGCAGGAATGAATGAAGAATTTCACTGAGGAATGAAATCTCAGCCTAGTGCATATGGTGGTCATGGGATAAACTGCATCTCCAGGTTTAATCCATCTTGGAAACTTCTAGGAGCAACTTTGAGAGACATTCATAAGGGAACTTGGGCCTAGACCATCCTTATATTAGATCTCAATTTTTGCAGCAGTAAAGATTGCTTTTAAGTCTCACAAAAGGAATAAATGGGACATCGAATGTGCCGCTAATCTTTCCCCCACAAAAGCCATGATCACATTCTAGATTAGCCGTTGATATGGTTGTTAAGTCAACTAGATTAATAGGATAAAAATATAAATTGGGGAAATGCTAAACTTAGGCCCCCCAAGTTGCTGCACTTTGAAAATGGAAATGATCTGGTCAGTTTTAAAGGCAATCTACTGACTACTGTACTACTGGGTAGAGTCACTTTGCTAATAAAACATCACAGGATACATACGTTGGGCCATTCTTTCTCTCTTTTCTTTCACAGGTCTCTAGTAATAAGAATACTACAACTGCCCTAAGAAGTTTCCATCATCTCTCCTTCCCTTTTTCCAGATTTTTTTCTCCAAAACATAAGAAACCCTGGAGCTACTACCCTGTTTAGAACAACTTGAGGCAAGCAAGTCTAGGCACTAAAGGAAATCTTGCCTTGTCTCTCTGCTCTCCCTGCTTTTCTCTCTCTTCTCTCATAGGTGCTTCTTCTACTTTTCTCCCACTGGAGTGGTTAGCTTTGGAGTGGGAGCATACCTAAGAGCCATCTGGCCTGCTTTTCTGTTACGTCATTCAGACACATCTAGCTTCAGTTAAAAACTTTCCACAGACCTGGGGTTATACATTGAGGTTCAGGGTCAAACTCCACCTTTGCCTTGCATCTTCGTGTGTGTGTGTGTGTGTGTGTGTGTGTGTGTGTATTCCCCCTTGGAGATCTTTTTGGAGGACTTATTGGTCAAGAGCAGGATTCAGACTGTGGTGGTTTCAAAGTATATCTACAAATTCTTTGACACTCTTCCCTTCAAAAGGTGGAGCCTAATTCTCCTCCCTTTGTGTATGGACATAGTGACTTGATTCTAATGAATAGAATGTGGTAGAAGTGATGGTTTGTGATTTCTAATACTGAGTCATAAAAGGCACTTTCACTTCCACCTTGTTTTCTTGAACAGCCTGCTCTGAAGGAGGTCAGCCATCACGTTGGGGGGACACTCATGCAACCTGTGGACAGGATCACATTGGAAGCAAATGAAGCCTCCCACCAACAACAAGCATCAACTCGCCAGCCCTGTGAGTGAGCCACCTTGGAAACAGATTCTCCAGCCCCAGTCAAGCCTTCACATGGATGTAGCTCTGGCCAACATCTTGACTGCAACCTCATGAGAGACGCTGGGCCAGAACTACCTACTCCTGCATTCCTGACCCACAGAAAGTGTGAAGGTAATAAATGCTTATTATTGTTTTAAGCTACTACATATTGGGATATTTGTTACACTGCAATAGATAAGTAATGGTGATTTTAGTACTGGAAATGGTATAATGCTATAATAACAACCTAAAATGTGGGAGAGGTTTTAGAACCAAGATGTGAGAGGAAGCTGAAAGGATTTTGAGGAGAATGTTAGCAGAACCTTGATAGCCTTTGAGGAGGCTACTGGTGTGATCTTAAAGGAAAGTAAGAAAAATGTTACTGGAAACTGGAGGACAGAAAATCCCTGTTATGTAGTGTCAGAAAGCTTAGTGACACTGTTACCTGCAGCTACATGGAAAGTTGAAAATGTACTAATAAATTGGTTTATCTACCTAAGGTGATTTCCAGGAATTGTGTTGATGTTGTCACCTGTTTTTTTCCGACTGATTATAATCAAATGTGAAGGAAGATAAATAAGCTAAAGAAACGACTATTTAATGTAAAAGAGTCAGGACTTGCTGGTTTTGAAATTTTCCATCCTCTCCAGATGTCAAACTATGCTAAAATTAAGAAATGTCCCCAGGTAGAGAATAAATCCAGGACACTACCAGAAAAATTTGTAAAGATGAAGCTGAGGGAGTAACTATAAAACCCTTTGATTAGACCTCAGAAAGATGAAGGAAGGTGCCTCAGAGAAGTTTTAGTTAAAAAATAAGACTTCTAAAAAGCTTAGGGCTTCTTCTCTCAGCAGTCTCAGCAGAAGCCTGAGTAGGGAAGGGCATATCTCAAAAATATTCATGGGTGTGGCTTAATGACATGAACTCTCAGTAAGAGTCATAGGAGACCCACAAGTTTTAAAGAGAATTGCATGGCAGAAATACAACTAAGTTGGACTGAAAGGAACAATATAGTACAAAACGAAGAGAGATCTTTGGGTTTCCAAACTTCTACAGGGAGTAAGCAGGCTTACGAGACTACTCAACTATAAGCCTTGTCTACCTTTCATGAAAAAGGAAGGATGACTCAGAAGGTGAAACCAAGAGACCAGGGTTCAGAGTCAAGAGGGATGGAGACTTATTCCCAAACACTGATTCCCAATCAAGGCACTGCAAACTAGTGCTCTGCTATATTCCAGAGTTTCTATGGACCTGTGGCCTTGTAAGCCTCCTGTTTTTACCCTTTGTGGATGGGAGTATCTTTGGCATTTATGTTATACCTGTTCTACAATTGTATACTGAGTATTTGTGGGGCAGGTAACTTGCCTCTTTGGTTCATAGGTATTCAGGTCAAGAGCAACTACATTTGAGGAACTGTACTTAAGGAACTACACCAGAGGAGCCTCATCCACACCTGAATCTAACATAGATAATGTGATCCTAGAACTTAAGTCAATGCTGTAAAGGATGAGACTTTGTGTGGAGGTTCTTGGGAGTGACTAAGTATATTTTGCATGTGAAAAAAATGTAAATCATTTTTCGCTGGAGGGCAGACTAGAGTGGTTTTAAAACACATTTGAAAATTCTTTCATACTGCTGTCTTCAAAGCATAGAGCCTAATTCCCCTCCCTTTGTATGTGGGTTGGACTTAGTGACTCCCTTCTAATCAATAGAACATGGCAGAAGAGATAAAGCATGACTTCTACTACATATTGAAGTAATTTCTTACACAGCAACAGATGACAAATCTCTATCCCAAGTAGTGCCACAATACTATTCCTAAATGCTCTCTAAATAAAAATCAGATTCTGGTGTAACTGAAAGTACCACACTTTACATAAACAGTCTCCCTTCATTTGAGACAACTTCATAAATAAACCCTTCTCTGTAAATTCTTCATTTCTCCTCTCCATACCCACAATTTTATTGTTGAGATTGTTTCTCTGTGTGTCTCCCAGAATAATATGAAGACATCTTGAGAATAGGATTCATTAATATATGACCATGATACCTTGAATATAGTAGGTAATTAAAAGTGTTTATTATCCAAAAGAATGAAAACCAGGACAGATATTATACATTTAAATTTTTAAGTTAATAACAGAAGAATGTCTTTTACATAGCAGGTATGCCATAAATATTGGTTGCATGAATTACTGATAGACTGAACTTGATTAACAGCAAAAATGTTAAAAAGAAAAAAAGAACATAAGGATAGAGGTTTGTTCAACTGGGTAAAGCTATCCCTGAAGCCAGGATCAGTGTAAAAAAATTAGCAAGATATTATTGAACATTTCCAAAAGACATGATACCATATTGTAGAAGGAATGAAGATAACAGAGAAAACAATTGAAATATATGGCTAGAAAGGAATCCAAAGAAAAATAAATTCTTTTTCTCTTCATTTCCAATCTTATTGCATTTAAAAAACCAAATCACATCTTTCTTTTCCAGTTTAAAAAAAAAAAAAGATTACACAAGTTTGAGGTAGAAGATAGAAATTTTTTCCTAAAAGAGGTTATTTATCTTCTTAATAAGTTGAAAAATATAGATAATAATCCATTACAATTGGACGCTGCTTTATAAGCCACAAGGAATTTTTCACATTACCTAATTTATCTTTTGCAACAACCCTATGAAGTAGGATTTTTGTTTGTTTGCAAATAAGGTAATTAAAGTTCAAAGGGTTTAAAGGATTTGTTCAAAGTCACACATAAGGTAATTAGGAGAGCCAATACTTAAACTCAGGTCTTTTGACTCCAAATCCAGCTACACCTCACTACATCACAATGAAAAACTGAGTTAAGCACATGGGAAGGTCAATTCAGTTTATCAGAGAATGAATGATCAGCAAGCACAGCAGCATCTCCTAGTCATAAAAACTCCATCTGGAACAAACGGCCCAATTCCAGAAATATAGGCCACATAAAAATCATAGCTTACCTGAATTTAGAAGGGAAAACTCAACAACACTGCCGAATGATAGCCCAGTTTCACAGGGTAGCTTCCTTGACTTTATAACGAGCAGTATTTTCATTCATCATTATTATGGTGACACATTTTCTCATCTAATAGATGATGGCTGTAGGCATAAAAGAAAAATCTTATTCTTTAAACAAGTTTATCACATGATTTAAACTTTTTTTCAACTTTTTCAATGACCATAACTTTGAATCAACATAATACCTGTACTGAATAACTATTACTTCCAGTTGAAAAAAATTGTATTGAAAATGTCAGAAGTATATGCATAGAAAGGCGGAGTCAAGATGGCAGTGTGGGAAGACATGGAGTTTGTGTCTCCCCACAACTAGGGCACCTGCCGGACACTGGTGGGGGACCTTGACGCCAAAGGAGACATGAGGAACCCCCAAGTGAACTGGTAGGATGTAGGAGGACTGAGGGGGGAAGAGAAGTGGAGGCCGGACAGGACTGGTGCCCCTGAGGGGTGGCTGAGAGGGGGGAGGGAACCTCCCCCCTGGAGGGACCCATGGGGTCTCGGACCAGGGGTAGCACACCCAGCGTTTCCCCTGCCCAATTGGCCGGGGAAATCTGCCTGGCTGTCGGGCCAGGTCCTACACCCTCAGAGCTCCCCACCAGGCCTCATTGGTCCTTGGGGCGTAGGAAGGAGGCCAGGGGAGAACAGGAGAGGCGGGGGGGAGGGGCCCTCGAGGACTGGAGGAGCAGGAGAAGGAGCAGAGAGAATTGGCCCTGCCCACTCGAGCCTGGGAAACCTGCTAAGTGACCAGGCCTTGTCCCCTGCCCTCCAAAACCCCTCTGGGCTGTGTGGGTCCTGGGGGCATAGGAGGGAGGCTGGGGGAGAGCAGGAGAGGCAGGTGGGAGGGGAGGGACCCTGTAGGACTGGAGGAGCAGGACAGGAGTGGAGGGCACTGGCCCCACCCACTCAGGCCCTGGAAGCCTGCTGGGCTCCCAAGTGGGTTCCCCTGCCTTCTGAGACCTGAGGCAGGAGGCATGCCTGGGCCCCTACAGTTCTGTTGAACCTAAGCCCCACCCACCACACCTCCCAGGGCCTTTTCCAGCCCTGTGGGTCCTAATAATAGGCTCGACCCACCACCCAAACCCCACCCCTGCTTAGGCCCTGCCCTCCACAGCCAAGTCCTTTTCTACCTTTTTACTTTTTTTTTTCTCCTCTTTTTTACTATAGTGGTTCTGTTTTACCTTCCAGTTGTTGTTTCATATATATTTTTATTTTTATATTTTTTCTAAAATAGCTGTTAGTTTCCTACTCTAATTTTATTTTTTACTTTGTTATTGTCCTCCATTTTTGTGTTTGTTTGTTTGTTTTTGCCACCCTGCATGGCTTGCGAGATCTTGGTTCACAAGCCAGGGGTTGGGCCGAAGCTCCTGAAGTGGAAGCTCTGAGTCTAAACCACTAGACTAACAGAGAACCTCAAACCCCAGGGAATATTCATCAGAGTGAGGTCTACCAGAGGTCCTCATCTTGGCAAGAAGAACCAGCTCTACCCAACAGCCTACAAGCTCCTGTGTTGGAAGCCTCAGGCCAAACAACCAGTAAGACAGGAACACAATACCACTCATTAAAAAAAAAAAAAAAAAAAAAAAAAAGAGAGACAG